>NC_081557.1:71482732-71558603 GCF_022355385.1 Mustela nigripes | reverse complement strand
CTATACACTATGGAGTATTATGCCTCCATCAGAAAGGATGAATACCCAACTTTTGTAGCAACATGGATGGGACTGGAAGAGATTATGCTGAGTGAAATAAGTCAAGCAGAGAGAGTCCATTATCATATGGTTTCACTTATTGGTGGAGCGTAACAAATAGCATGGAGGACAAGGGGTGTTAGAGAGGAGAAGGGAGTTGGGGGAAATTGGAAGGGGAGGTGAATCATGAGACACTATGGACTGCGAAGAACAATCTGAGGGGTTTTAAGTGGCGGGAGGATGGGAGGTCAGGGAACCAGGTGGTGGGTATTAGAGAGGGCACAAATTGCATGGAGCACTGGGTGTGGTGAAAAAAATAATGAATATTGTTATGCTGGAAATAAATGAAAAATAAATTTTAAAAATACCTAGCAGATGTAGGAAAAGAGCTCTGACTCCCCCTCAACTGTCTAAACTTATATTGAAAAGGAGAGCCTATATCAGGAAAAGAACTACTAACAGAGATTCTCCTTTACCTAAGAAACTTATCTGCATAATACCACAACTTTTGTTTTTCTAAACATCTTTCACCTTCCTACTAATGGTCTCCCTCTCCTTTGTATCCTCCTACATTAGAGTGGCCCTACACCTCTCTGTAGTTCAAGTAAGCTTCATGCTGCCCCATTTTCTTTGAAATTTCATGTCTGTATAAATTCCCTGTGCATAAACCTATTAAATTTGATTTTCTCCTGTTAATCTGTCTCAAATCAATTTGATTCTAAATCTAGTTAGAAGGACCACAGGGTACAGGAAGGTCTTCCTCCTTAACAATCACAATGTCAGGTGTTCCTTCTCTTGGTTATGGAACATAGTTCTCTTTTTGCCTATAAATCCATTTCTCTAATAATTTCACATATCCTATTGGATTATGTGCAAATGCTTTTACTTGAGATTTAAATTCTCATAGTAATACACAGGAAGATATAGGGAACAATGTTTTATCATGTGCACAATACTTACTCAGATGATGTTTAATCCTCTTGTGTCCACCAAAATCCCTCAGAAATGATTATCTGAGAAGTGAGAAAGCTCAGCCTTCTGGTGAATAATGCAAAGATGCCCAATGCTCATCCTTACAAAGGATAAAACTTGCTTCGAGAATTGTTATTTCTCATCGGAAATCACCATGACCCATGGAAACATTTCTGGACTATATTTTTCCACAGTACTAAGGAAGGGAGAAATTTGGTGGTACAAGTTTGCTGTGGTTGATAAAAACATTCTCTGACAAACTATTAAAAAATGGAATATTTTAAGTGTACAAATGGTGAGTAAAGTGGGAAAATCAAGAGTGAATATCAGTATATGGACTAGGCATATACAAATAACGATTTCTGGTAGACAAATTAATCCAAATATTAATTTGAATTGGATTGAATTCAATTGTGGAATTGAATAAATATAGCATCAATATTTATTCATTTATTATGAATAAAAATAGCATCAATAATCAATTGAATAATATAGCATATTCAATAATGCTATATTGAATAAATATAGCATCAATAACCTTCATTGAGAAGTTGAAAGTGCCAGTTCAAAGAATCTAATCCTGCCTATAAATTTCCATGAAACTTCCTTCCAGTCTGCCTTTTTCTATGAGTGTCAGTCATTACTTTTTTTTTCAAAAATGTACTTTTAAGGGGATGACTGGATGGTGCAATCAGCTAAGCATCTGACTCTTGATCTCAGTTCAGGTTATGATCTCAAGGTCCTGAGATAGAAGCCTGCATGGGGCCCCATGCTTAGTGTGGCGTCTGCTTGTAATTCTTTTCCTCTGCTCCTCCTAGTGCTAGTGTGCATGTGCACGCTCTCTCTCTCTCTCTCAAATGAATAAACCTTAAAAAAAAAAAAAAAACTTTTAGGAGCACCTGGCTGGTTCAGTTGGTAGAGCATGTGACTCTTGAACTCAGGATTGTGAGTTTGAGCCCCATTTTAGGTATAGAGATTACATTTACAAAATCATACTTCTATTGTTTTCCTATATTACCAAAATAGTTAATAAGCTCCACAGAAACTGTGTTCTTCCTAATATTGGTATGTTTCCTTAGCCTTACATATTTGGCCTAAAAAGACATGCATTCTTCATTCTCTTACAAACTTCGTGGGGTTTAAAGATGACATAATTAGGGTGCCTGGGTGGCTCAGTGGGTTAAGCCGCTGCCTTCGGCTCAGGTCATGATCTCAGGGTTCTGGGATCGAGTTCTGCATCGGGCTCTCTGCTCAGCAGGGAGCCTGCTTCCTCCTCTCTCTCTGCCTGCCTCTCTGCCTACTTGTGATCTCTCTCTGTCAAATAAATAAATAAAATCTTTAAAAAAAAAAAGATGACATAATTACTAAGAGCTTCAAAGTGTTATGTGACAGTGGACAATTCCTGCTTATAGGTAGGATACTGCTCAAATAGATAGGCTTTGCATTTGAGTACATGTGATTCATATTTTTAAAGGGGATTATGTATTACTACATATCCTTTACCTTAGTTATAATAAGCTTTGACTGTAACAAAAGAAATGGAAATTAAACATTAACTATATTTCAAAGCTTGCTTTATAAATGTTAACACAGAATCAGCAAGTTAATCTTAAATTTAAATATGTACAATCCTGAATAAATGTTGCACTCACACAAGCAATCGTGTCAGAACATTCTTTACAATTTACTGACCTGTTTTGTGTGATTGCACACTCAGCTAACACAGAAATTTTACACTTAACTGAGTAGATTCAGAACCAGAGAAGAGACACTTTTTATTTTAACATCACCTATAACTAAAGTTATGTCAGGATTTCCATTATAATCCTGTTTTCAGGGCTTAGTATCTTGTAATAATTTCAATCATGGTCCAAATTCAAATTTCTTTCTGAAGAATACCAAACAACATAGCTTCAGAAAAGGTTTAGAAAAGCTTTCTGTCTCTCACAAAATATCTTATTATATTGTACTCTTCTTGCGATGAATTGAAACAAGATGCTTGAGAAACATGATGTTGAGATGAAGTGAGGTGAGTGACATAAGTAAGCATGGTGATGTAACATTAGGCTACTACTGACCTTCTGATAAGTCAGAGATAGGACTATCAGCTTCATGACCACAGTTGACCATAGGTAACTGAAAACAGTGGAAGCAAAATGATGGGGGGGGGGGGGTCCTATTATAATCCTGGATATCCTCTAAACTTTGAAGTCAACTTTTTTTTGATCCTTGATAATTCCTATTAGGCAGGCTGGTGTAGAGTTAACTATTCTTAGTTCCCTGTTCTCATGTTTTTATAAGATTTTGTTCCACTTCCTAGAGGGGACAGTAGTGAGCCCTTTGTCCAGTCCTTTATTAATTCCTTCCTAGAGAACCTTTGCTCACTGCATTTATTGATAATCACATTCCAGCATTTATCAAGAATTTAAAGAAAAACATTTTGTGTTTAACTAATTTCAATTGTCTTTTGTTAAATTTCCTTTTAAAAAATTTTTTTTTAATTTACTTTCAGCGTAACAGTATTTATTATTTTTACAGCACACCCAGTGTTCTATGCAATACGTGCCCTCTCCAATACTCACCACCTGGTTCCCCCAACCTCCCACCCCCTACCCCTTCAAAACACTCAGATTGTTATTCAGAGTCAATAGTCTCTCATGGTTCATATCCCCTTCCAATTTCCCTCAACTGCTTCTCCTCTCTAAATCCCCTTGTCCTCCATGCTATTTGCTCCACAAATAAGTGAAATTGTATGACAATTGACTCTCTCTGCTTGACTTATTTCACTCAACATAATCTCTTCCAGTCCTGTCCATGTGTATTCATCCTTTCTGATGGAGGCATAATACTCCTTGGATATCCATCCTTTCTTTCTTTCTTTCTTTCTTTTTTTTTTTTTACTGTTAGATTTTTAAAAAATTTTTTTATTTTTTATAAAGATATATTTTTATCCCCAGGGGTACAGGTCTGTGAAGACCAGGTTTACACACTTCACAGCACTCACCAAAGCACATACCCTCCCCAATGTCCATAATCCCACCCCCTTCTCCCAAACCCCCTCCCCCCAGCAACCCTCAGTTTGTTTTGTGAGATTAAGAGTCACTTATGGTTTGTCTCCCTCCCAATCCCATCTTGTTTCATTTATTCTTCTCCTACCCACTTAAGCCCCCATGTTGCATCACCACTTCCTCATATCAGGGAGATCATATGATAGTTGTCTTTCTCTGCTTGACTTATTTCGCTAAGCATGATACGCTCTAGTTCCATCCATGTTGTCGCAAATGGCAAGATTTCATTTCTTTTGATGGCTGCATAGTATTCCATTGGGTATATATACCATGTACTCTTGATCCATTCATCTGTTGATGGACATCTAGGTTCTTTCCATAGTTTGGCTATTGTGGACATTGCTGCTATAAACATTCGGGTGCACGTGCCCCTTTGGATCACTACATTTGTATCTTTAGGGTAAATACCCAATAGTGCAATTGCTGGGTCATAGGGCAGTTCTATTTTCAACATTTTGAGGAACCTCCATGCTGTTTTCCAGAGTGGCTGCACCAGCTTGCATTCCCACCAACAGTGTAGGAGGGTTCCCCTTTCTCCGCATCCTCGCCAGCATCTGTCATTTCCTGACTTGTTGATTTTAGCCATTCTGACTGGTGTGAGGTGATATCTCATTGTGATTTTGATTTGTATTTCCCTGATGCCGAGTGATATGGAGCACTTTTTCATGTGTCTGTTGGCCATCTGGATGTCTTCTTTGCAGAAAGGTCTGTTCATGTCCTCTGCCCATTTCTTGATTGGATTATTTGTTCTTTGGGTGTTGAGTTTGCTAAGTTCTTTATAGATTCTGAAAATGTCTATGCTACCTAAAGCAATCTACATATTTAATGCAATTCCTATCAAAGACCATCCATCTTTTTCAAAGAAATGGAACAAATAATTCTAAAATTTATATGGAACCAGAAAAGACCTCGAATAGCCAAAGGGATATTGAAAAAGAAAGCCAACGTTGGTGGCATCACAATTCCGGACTTCAAGCTCTATTACAAAGCTGTCATCATCAAGACAGCATGGTACTGGCACGAAAAACAGACACATAGATCAATGGAACAGAATAGAGAGCCCAGAAATAGACCCTCAACTCTATGGTCAACTAATCTTCGACAAAGCAGGAAAGAATGTCCAATGGAAAAAAGACAGCCTCTTCAATAAATGGTGCTGGGAAAACTGGACAGCCACATGCAGAAAAATGAAATTGGACCATTTCCTTATACCACACACAAAAATAGACTCAAAATGGATGAAGGACCTCAATGTGTGAAAGGAATCCATCAAAATCCTTGAGGAGAACACAGGCAGCAACCTCTTCAACCTCAGCCGCAGCAACATCTTCCTATGAACAACGCCAAAGGCAAGGGAAGCAAGGGCAAAAATGAACTATTGGGATTTCGTCAAGATCAAAAGCTTTTGCACAGCAAAGGAAACAGTTAACAAAATCAAAAGACAACTGACAGAATGGGAGAAGATATTTGTAAATGACATATCACGTTGAGGTTTTTTTTTTTTTATCAATTTTGAGTTTATCTTTGTATATGGTGTAAGAGAATGGTCGAGTTTCATTCTTCTACATATAGCAGCCCAATTTTCCCATCACCATTTATTGAAGAGACTCTCTTTTTTCCACTGTATATTTTTTCCTGCTTTGTTGAAGATTACTGACCATAGAGTTGAGGGTCCATATTTGGGCTCTCTACTCTGTTCCACTGGTCTATGTGTCTGTTTTTATACCAGTAGCATGCTGTCTTGGTGATCACAGCTTTGTAGTAAAGCTTGAAATCAGGTAACATGATGCCACCAGTTTTATTTTTGTTTTTCAACATTTCCTTAGCAATTTGGGGTCTCTTCTGTTTCCATATAAATGTTAGGATTATTTGCTCCACCTCTTTGAAAAATACTGGTGGAAATTTGATTGGAATGGCATTAAAAGTATAGATTGTTCTAGGCAATATGGACATTTTAACAATGTTTATTCTTCCAATCCAAGAGCATGGGATGGTCTTCCATCTTTTTGTGTTTTCTTCAATTTCTTTCATGAGTGTTCTGTAGTTCCTCGAGTACAGATCCTTTACCTCTTTGGTTAGGTTTATTCCCAGGTATCTTATGTTTCTTGGTGCTATAGTAAATGGAATCGATTCTCTAATTTCCCTTTCTGTATTTTCATTGTTAGTGTATAAGAAAGTCACTGATTTCTGTACATTGACTTTGTATCCTGCCAAGTTACTGAATTGCTGTATGAGTTCTAGTAGTATGGGGGTGAAGTCTTTTGGGTTTTCTATATAAAGAGTCATGTCATCTGCAAAGAGAGAGAGTTTAACTTCTTCATTGCCAATTTGGATACCTTTTATTTCTCTTTGTTGTCTGATCGCTATTGCTAGGACTTCTTTTTTTTTTTAAGATTACTTATTTATTTATTTGACAGAGAGAGATCACAAGTAGGCAGAGAGGCAGGCAGACTGAGAGAGAGAGAGAGGAGGAAGCAGGCTCTCTGCTGAGCAGAGAGCCCGATACGGGACTCGATCCCATGACCCTGAGATCATGACCTGAGCTGAAGGCAGCGGCCCAACCCACTGAGCCACCCAGGCTCCCTATTGCTAGGACTTCTAATACTATGCTGAACAAGATTGGTGAGAGTGGGCATCCTTGTTGTGTTCCTGGTCTTAACAAGAAGCCTGCAAGCTTTTTCCCATCGAGGATGATATTTGCTGTGGGTCTTTCATAGATAGATTTTATGAAGTTCAGGAATGTTACCTCTATCCCTATACTTTGAACTGTTTTAATCAGGAACAGATGCTAAATTTTGTCAAATGCTTTTTCTGCATCAATTGAGAGGACCATGTTGTTCTTCTCTCTTTTCTTATTGATTTGGTCTATCACATTGATTGATTTGCGAAAGTTGAACCATCTTTGTAACCTATGGATGAATCCCACTTGGTCATGGTGGATAATCTTTTTAATGTGCTGTTGGCTCCTGTTTGCTAAGATCTTGTTGAGAATCTTAGCATCCTTATTCATCAGTGATATTGGCCTGAAATTCTCCTTTTTGAAAGCGTTTTTGCTTGGTTGTTGGATCAGGGTAATGCTGACTTCACAAAAAGAGTGTGGAAGTTTGCCTTTTGCTTCAATTTTTTGAAACAGCTTCAGGAGAATAGGTGTTATTTCTTCTTTGAAAGTTTGGTTGAATTCCCCAGGGAATCCGTCAGGTCCTGGGCTCTTGTTTTTTGGGAGGTTTTTGATCACTGCTTCAATCTCATTACTAGATATTGGTCAATTTAGGTTGTCAATTTCTCCCTGGTTCAATTTTGGGAGTTTATAGTTTTCCAGGAAGGCATCCATTTTATCTAGGTTGCTTAGCTTATTGTCATATAATTGTTGATAATAACTTCTGATGATTGTTTCTACTTCCTTGGTGTTTGTTGTGATCTCTCCCTTTTCATTCATAATTTTATTGATTTGGGCTTTCTCGCTTTTCTTTTGGATTATTGTGGCCAATGGTTTATTGATCTTATTGATTCTTTCAAAAAACCAGCTTCTAGTTTCTTTGATAGGTTCTATTGTATCAATGAGGTTTCTACCTCATTGATCTCTGGTCTAATCTTGATTATTTCTCTTTTTATTTGTGGAGTTGGTTTGATTTGTTGTTGATACTCCAGTTCTTTAAGGTGTAGAGACAGCTGGTGTATTCTGGAGTTTTCAATTTTTTTGAGGGAGGCTTGGATTGCTATGTATTTCCCCCTTAGGACCGCCTTTCCTGTATCCCATAGGTTTTGGACCTAAGTGCCTTCATTCTCATTGGTTTCCATAAATTGTTTCAGTTCTTCTTTGATCTCCTGGTTGATCCAAGCATTCTTAAGCAAAGTGGTCTTTAGCTTCCAGGTTTGAGTTCCTTTGGAACTTTTCCTTGTGATTGAGCTCCAGTTTCAAAGCATCATGATCTGAGAATGTGCAGGAAATAATCTCAGTCTTTTGGTAAAAGTTGAGTCCTGTTTTGTGACGCAGTATGTGGTCTCTTCTGGAGAAGATTCCATGTGCACTTGAGAAGAATGAGTATTGTGTTGTTTTAGGGTGGAATGTTCTGTATACATCTGGTCCAATGTGTCATTCAATGCTCTTTTTTTTTTTTATTGATTTTCTGCTTCGATGATCTGTCTATTACTGAGAGAGGAGTGTTAAGATCTCCTACCATTAATGTATTCATATCAATATGACTCTCTATCTTGATAAATAGTTTTCTTATGTAATTGGCTGTTCCCATATTGGGGGCATAGATATTTACATTTGTTAGATCCTCTTGGTAGATAGTGGATAATCTCTTTAAGAATTATGTAGTGTCCTTCTGTATCTTTGACTACAGTCTTTAGTTTAAAATCTAATTTATTGGGGTGCCTGGGTGGCTCAGTGAGTTAAAGCCTCTGCCTTTGGCTCAGGTCATGATCCCAGGGTCCTGAGATCGAGCCCCACATCGGGCTCTCTGCTCAGCCAGGAGCCTGCTTCCTTTTCTCTCTCTGCCTGCTTCTCCACCTACTTGTGATCTCTATCTGTCAAATAAATAAATAATTTTAAAAAATCCAATTTATCTGATATGAGAATCGCTACCCCGGCCTTCTTTTGAGGCCCATTGGCATGAAAGATGCTTCTCCATTCCTTCACTTTCAGTCTGGGTGTATCCTTAGGTTCAAAATAGGTCTCTTATAGACAACAAATGGATGGGTCCTGTCGTTTTATCCAATCTGCAATCCTGTGTTGTTTCATGGGCACATTTAGGCCATTCACATTGAGAGTGATTATTGATAGATCCATTTTCATTGACATCATGTTACCTTTGAGGTATTTCTTTCTGTAGATTGTCTCTATATTTCTGTTCAATGATATTTTTAGGATTTTTTCTTTTTTATAGAACCCCCCCTTCATATTTCTTGCAGTATCGGCTTGGTGGTTGCATAGTCTTTTAAGCCTTGTCAGTCTTGGATACTCTTTATCTCTCCATCCATTTCGAATGTCAGTCTTGCTGGATAAAGTATTCTTGGGAGCATGTTCTTCTCATTTAGTGCCCTGAATACATCTTCTCAGCCCTTTCTGGCTTGCCAGGTTTCTATGGACAGGTATGACATTATTCTGATGGGCTTTCCTCTGTAAGTAAGGAGCTTCTTTGTCCTAGCTGCTTTCAAAAGTGTCTGCCTACAGTTATAATTTTTAATTCTTACTATTAGATGTCTCGAGGACTTTCAAGAATCTATAATCTTGGGGGGAAACCATTCTGCCTCTAGTACATGAACACTGTTTCCATTCACGAGATTGGGAAAATTTTCATGGAGAACTTGTTCCACTATATCTTCTAGACTTCTTTCTTTCTCCTCCCCTTCAGGGATTTTAATAATTCTGATATTGGCACATTTCATGGCATAATTTATTTCCCCGATTCTGTTTTTGTGGCTTCTAAGCTATTTATTCCTGGCTTCCTCCTGATCCTTTCTCTCTATCTGTTTGTCCTCCAGATCACTAATTCTATCTTCTGTCTCAGTTACCCTAGCTTTTAGAGAATTTAGATTAGATTGGAACTCATTGAGAGCATTTTGAACACCATCCCTGGTGGCTTTCAGTTCTGCCCTAATCAATTCTGTTTGGTCATCCATGGCTTTCTCCAACCTAGCTAGCCTGAATAATTGTTTGTTAGGGTTGAGAAGACCTCAACCTAGGGAGGCACAGAGGAACAACACCAAGACAGCTCTTTCTGCAACAGCACGGGCTTTATTGTTCCAGCATGCTGGGATCTGCAACATACCTGAAGATCAGGCAGAGGCTGAGAGTCCTGATCAAGGGGAGCATATGGTTTTTATACTTTTTCTTAGACAAAGGCTTGTCACAAAACCACAATCATAGTGACCTCTTTTTTTTTTTTTTAAAGATTTTATTTATTTATTTGACAGAGAGAAATCACAAGTAGAAGGAGAGGCAGGCAGAGAGAGAGAGAGGTAAGCAGGCTCTCCGCTGAGCAGAGAGCCCGATGCGGGACTCGATCCCAGGACTCTGAGATCATGACCTGAGCCAAAGGCAGCGGCTTAACCCACTGAGCCACTCAGGCGCCCCATAGTGACCTCTTTACACAGTTACAGTTCCTGGTATGCTCTGCACAGTTTACATTTTTCAGTTAGCCATATCTTATCATCCGGGTGCTAATTCTCAAGGTTCAACCTGCAAAGCAACAGAGCAGTTACAGAAAAGCAAGTTAGCAGAAGCTCCACACAATTTAACTCTTTCAACTCTGGATCTCTTCAGTTAACCTGAATTCCCTTTCTGACATATTGTCTATGTCGATGGCCATTAGCTCTGTTGTAGAAGGCCCATCCTCTGTATTTTTCTTCTGTTGGGCATTCCTCCGCCTAATCATTTTGGTGAGACATGACTGAACAGATGTAGCTGGATGTATCAACTGTGGTGCAGTTAAGGTGCACCCTGGAATGCTTCTGAGCAATCAGGATTCCCCACCCAAATGAGAGAAAAAATAAAAGTAAAAGAAGAAAAAGAGAGAGAGAGAGAGACAGGAAAAAGAGGGAAGATAAAAGGGAAGGCTCAGCCCAAATTGGCCCCAAGGTAAGATTTAAGAAGTGTACAAACAAAAACAGACAAACAAAAAGACTGATAAAAGTATATGACAAGAGGAAAAAAAATTTCATATATATATATATATATGCAAAAAAATGAAGAACCTCATCAAAAAGAACCCCAAGTATAAGATTTATATACTATCAGGGCAAACACAAATACACAGAAACACTGGTGGAAGAAAAAGATGGGAGAGTGGTTATCCATTTTCAGTGTGGGCAAGAAAGGTTATTTTGATTCTTCCTGGATGTATCTTTATTAAAGGACTCAACTTTCCTAAGATAAAGGGGGATTAAGAACTGGTTTACTGGGTGCCTGGATAGCTCTGTGGATTAAGCTTCTGCCTTCGGCTCAGGTCATGATCTCAGGGTCCTGGGATTGAGTCCTGCATTGGGTTCTCTGCTTGGCAGGGAGCCTGCTTCCTCCTCTCTCTCTCTCTGCCTGCCTCTCTGCCTACTTGTGATCTCGCTCTGTCAAATAAATAAATAAAATCTTTAAAAAAAATAAAAAATAAAAACTTACCTATAGGGGTAGCATTGATTGAGGAAAGGGGATTACCTCAAAGTTTAACTCTATATAATTTCTAGAAAATAAAAATAAAGAAAGAATAAACTAGATTAAACTAAACTAAAATTTTAAAAAATAGAAAATCAAAGAAAAACACGGGTGTATGTATCAAAAAGTTCAGGTTAGAAGGTTATTATGGAATTTGATGTACTGGACTTTTTACTGTGATGGTAAATAGGTTAAAAAATTATCTATATAAGAAAAAAAAAAAAAGAACCAGAATAGTGGGAACAAGTTAAAAATGAAAGTTGTATCTATGAAGTTGTATCTATGAAGTAGTGGTGGTTGTTCTCTTGCCATCTTTTTTTTGTTGTTGTTCCTTTCCTGGTTGGTTTTTGGGGGGAGGGTCCTGCCACATGGGTTTTCAGTCAATGATGTTCCCTGAGTTAAGTCTTCCTGTCCCCACTCAAGTGGGTAGGCTTTGAGGAAACCGGTTTTTCAGGCTTTTGTTCTCTGGAGGTTTTTATGTTTGTTCATTTGTTTTCTCTCACCTTGACAGCTTTTGATGGTTTTTGGAGGTTTAGAGGAAAGCAAACTGCACCCCGACCTCCCTCTGAGAGAGAAGTCTCAGTCCTTTCCCCTCTGGGCCTCCAGAGCATATTAACTTCCCCCTCTGCGTCCCTGGAGACGCATGATCTCCTGTTTGTACCTCAAACCACGGCAGTGGTGGATGTCTGGGCAGCTCCAGACTGCCAGAGAGGTTCCAAGTTGAGATCACACACTGAGATTTTCCCACTGGCCCTGGGCTGAGAGTGCCTGGTCTTTCCGGGTTAGAGAGCGCCGGGCTGGCACCTTCATGCACCTCTCTCAGGGGAGGGTGTGGGGCGCATGTGTCTCAGGCTCTGAGAGCACCTTGCAGCATTCTGCCCTCTGGTGAGGCTCCCAGCACCTCACAGGAGCCGGACCCCACTCATTCTCAGCCCGCTGACAGCTCAGGGACCAAGACCTGGTTTCTCCACCGCACTCCCTCTGGCTCAGTGCCAGGGGAGGCTGTCCTGTGTCTGGGGACTTAAGCTCCTGTCCCTAACCATCCCAATTCCCACAATTTTCTTCCATGACCCTTTGCTCTCTTTGAGCGCTTCCAACCAGACTCCAAGTTAATGCTGGTCTCCAGTCAGAGGACACTCTCATATTGGGGTAGTACTTTCCAATCAGTGGCCTCTGGTGGCTCCCTCCCTCTTTTGTTTATCTTCCAATATCAGCCTGATGTTCCCACTCCTCTATACCTGCCCACTGGTGTCTTCTGCTTCTGTAGAGATCCAGATGTGTATAATTCTGATCTCAGGCTGATTTCATGGGTGATTGGGAGTTCTTTGTTAGGTAATCAGCTCATTTTAGGGTACAGGTTGAAATGGCACCTCCTCCTACTTCCCTGACATCTTGCCTCCCCTATATTCATGTGTTTTAAATATTTTCTGTGATTCTATTCATATCCTTAGCATATTTTTATGATACAGGTTTTTGATATTGATTTGTATGTATGTTGACATTAAAATTTTGTTTATTATGTACAGATAATTGCCTTTGACCTATTTTTTTTCTGTTTGACTTATCTGTCCTTACAAAAATTTTAGTTTATATAATACAAAATCATATAAGTATATAATTTTAAGTGTTGTAGAAAAAATTACTGTATACACATATATACAAAGCACATATGTGTAATTTTTACTGTTGCATTTTGTTTGCTTTGATTTATATGATAATCTTAAATTTGAAAGAACTTGATTATTCAGAGACACTTGATTGATTATAGGAAAATCTAACCTATAGATGTAGGAAACAATTTCTTTTAGAGTTTCTTTGAAACTCTTCTTAGGTTTTTGGTTTATATGCACAAATCATTATGAAAAATGGGATATATTTATTGCACATTTATTTTTCTTTTTTCTGATTTTCAAGATGTAATGCAGTATAAATAACTAAATTAATGCTTAGAAAAATCATTGGTGAAAAAAAATAAAAAGAAATATCATTGATGTAAACTGTATTTTCATGTCCATTCTTGGGGTCTTTCCCAAAGTTTTGATTCAATGCTAATGGGTCTAGGAATTTATATTTTAAGAAGCACCCCCAACTTTTTTTTTTGTATTCACCTCTAGAAATCTGTAACTTACATACAATTTTGATTATTAATGAGACTAAATTAGCTCTTGTACAAACAATTAAAAGATACTTGTATAAAATGTGTATTCAATGTTCCAATGAAAATGTAGAATATTAAATAGGAAATAATACTCAAAAGATTTACAAAACATGTCATAGATTTTTTTTTCCTATTTTTGTAATGGTACACAACAAATGAGTTTGTTTTTTATTAAGGTTTAAGTTTAAATCTAGTTAGTTAATATAGAACATTATATTAATTTCTGGTATACAATATAGTAATTCAACAGTTCCATACATCACCCAGTACTCATCACAAGTGCATTCCTTAATCCCCATCATGTATTTTACCTGTCTCCCCACTGGTAATCATCATTTTGTTCTCTATAGTTAGGAGTCTGTTTCTTGGCTTGTCTCTCTCTCTCTCTCTCTCTTTTCTCCATTACTTGTTTGTTTTGTTTTTTAAATTCCACATATAAGGGAAATCAAATGGTATCTGTCTTTCCCTGCCTGAATTAATGTGTTTAGCATTGTAGTCTCTAGATCCATCCATGTCATTGCAATTGACAAAATTTCATTCTTTCTTTTTTAATAGTTGAACAATACTCATATTTTTATCCATGCATCTATCAGTGAACACCTGGGCTGCCTCCATATCTTGGCTTTTGTCAATAATGCAGTCATAATCATAGAGGTGCATTTATCTCTTTAAATTTGTATTTTTGTATTCTTTGAGAAAATACCCACTAATGCAATTGCTGGCACCTCCTCAGGTTTTAACTTTTTAGGAACCTTCAGACTGTTTCCAAAGAGGCTACACCAGGGAGAGAGTCCAAGATATTGGAGGAGTAGATCTTAATTTATTTTGGTCCCAGGTATTCAGTTAGATAGCTATCAAATCATTTTGAACACTTGTGAACTCAATCAGAGATCAAAGAAGAAAATAGCTACACTTCTATGAATAGAAAAACAACTACTTTCTGCAAGGTAGGAGGTGTGGAGAAGTGAAATCTGAGGCAATATATGGGAAATCAGACCACAGGGGAAGGGAGCCTTGATCTGCCAGCTACCAGCAAATAATATACGAGTGGAGCACAAAAAAAACAAAACTTTTAGAGGTCTGCTCCCATGAGAGGCATTGCTTAGTCTGCTAGTGGGGATAGAAACCTAGTTGGGAGAGTGTGGTCTCAGGATCCTCTGGGTCACAGAAATACTGGGGGCTGCCTGAGCTCCCAGGCATCAAAGCAGAGAAGCTGGCTATAATCAGGAAGCCCAGGAGTGAGCTACCAATCTGAGGTTGCCATAAACTGGAAACTGCAGACAGTTGGCTGACAGTTTTCTGAACAAGGGACCAGCAGGCAGGAAAACTAGCAAGATCCTCCTTCCTCCCCCAGGGAGGAATTGTGTGGGAGTGTGCTACAGGAGACTGTGGGGTTTGGAGATTTGAAATGGGGTCATGTGCCTGAGATAGAAACACTTGGACACAAGCCAGGTGAACACAGAGTACATTCAGAGACCAGGGAGATAGTAGTGATTAAGTGATTTCCTCTGAGAGCTCACTAGGAAGTCAGGCCCTGAGCTCTTGGGGGGCCAGAGATTAGGAGGTCTCCATTTTCATTCGCATCTTCTTAAACTGCCCAGAAAGCCTTCAGGGAACAAAAGTCACATAGAACAAAGTGGAACAGATTCTGTAGCCTCACCCTCTGGCAAGGGTGGTACAATTCTACCTGGGGCAAATGCATTTAATTAATGCAACAAATCTCTCCGCAGACAATTGCAAGAACATAAACAAGACCAAGTTTACTGCAAAACTCTAGTACTAGAAGCATACAGTCCATAGAACTCATGGCTTTTCTCCCATGATTCTTTACTCTCCCAACCTTAGTTTTTTTTAATATTTTATTCTTTTTATTTTAATATTTAATATTTTTTTTATTTTTTTAATTTTTATTTTTTTTCTTTTAAAAAAATTCTTCTTTCTCTTTTCAACCAATTTCTTATTTTTCAACTCATTTTTTTTAAATTTTCGTTTTTACAGTTACTATCCCTTCACCATATTTAATCCTATTTTTGTATATATATGTTTTTCTTTCATTAAAATTTTTGGGATGTAGTTTTTTCTAACAAACCAAAATACAACCAAAATTCAGTGTATGGCTCTGTTCTATTCACCTGTGTGATCTATATTCTATCTCTCTCTCTTTTTATTCCTTGATCCTCCTTTTGTTTTGCTTTGTCTAGTTTTTTTTTTTTTTGCTTTTTTTCTTTGTTAAAGTTTTTATTTTTTTAATTTTCACCTTTATAGTTATAGTCTATCCTTTCAATGTATTTAATTTTATTTTTGTATATAAGTTTTTCTTTCTTTATAATTTTGAGATATATTTCCCTCTAACAAATTGACCAAAGTCTGTGTAGGAAACAGTGTATTGTCCTGTTCTAATCACCTGTGTGTTTATGTATCTTCCTTTACGTTGTTATTTTTGTTTCTTTCTCTTTTGATTTTTCTTGTCTTTTAATTTCCATTTTTAAAGTTATATTCTACCCTTTCATTGTATTTAATTTTATTTTTGTACTTATGTTTTTCTTTCCATAAATTTTTTGGATTTAGTTTTCTTAAAAACAGACCAAAATACCAAAATACACACAGAATCCAATGTATTGGTCTATCATATCTTCTCAGCTGTTTGATTATATTATCTCTCTCTCTTCTCTCTCTTTTTCCCCATTTTCAGAGCTCTTTTGATTTGTTCACTATATATTTCTCTGGGGTGGTTGTAGTCACTTTAGTATTTTGTTCTCTCGTACATCTATTTTTCTCTGGTCAGAATGATAAGATGGAAAAATTCACCTCAAAAAAAGAGAATAAGAGGCAGTCAGTACTAGGGACCTAATAAGTATGGACATAAGTAAGATGTCAGAATAATGATTATAAAGATACTAGATGGGCTTGACAAGAGCATAGAAGACACTAAAGGATCTCCTCCTGGAGAAATTAAAAGACAAAAATCTAACCAAGATAAAGATTCTAACTGCTAGGAAAAATGAGGCAGGCATTAAATATTAAAAGAATTCTTCTAAACAAAGAGAGAGTCCCAAAGTAACATAGATCAGAAAGAAAGAGAGGCAATATATAATAACAGTTAGTTTACAAGCAATAAAATGACACTAAATAATATCTTTCAATAGTTACCCTGAATATAAATGGGTTTAAATGTCCCAATCAGAGTATACAAGGTATCAGATTGGATAAAAAGAAAGACCCATCAATATGTTGACTGCAAGAGACTCATTTTAGACCCAAAGACACATCCAGATTTTGTTTTGAAAATTTCATTTATTTATTTGAAAGAGAGGAAGACAGAGAGGGCACAAGCAGGAGGAGCAGCAGAGGAAGAGGGAGAAACAGGCTCTCTGCTGAGTATGAAGCCTTATGTGGAGCTTAATCCCAGGACCCTGAGATCATGAACTGAGTGAAGACAGATGTTTAGCCAAATGAGCCACCTAGGCACAACAACACATCCAGATTTAAAGTGAGAGGGTAGAAAACAATTCATCATGCTAATGGACATCAAAAGAAAGCTGGCATGGCAATTCTTATATCAAACAAATTAGATTTTAAACCAATGAGTGTAGTAAGAGATGAGGAAGGACACTATATCATAATTAAAGTGTCTATCCAATAAGAATATCTAACAATTGTAAATATTTATGTCCCAACATAGAAGCAGTCAATTATATAAGCCAATTAATAGCAAAATGGAAAACACACACACACACATTGATAATAATACAACAATAGTAGGAGATTAAAAAAACAAACAAAAACAAAACAAAAAAAAAAAACCCTCACTGCAATGGATAGATAATCTAAGCAGAAGATCAACAAGGTAGTAATGGCTTTGAATGACAAACTGACCAGATGGACTTCATAGTTATATTCAGAATATTCCATCTGAATGCAATAAAATACACATTCTTCTTGAATACACATGGGACAATAGCCAGAATAGATCACATATTGGACCACAAATCAGGTCTCACCCTGTACCAAAAGATTGGGATTATTCCCTGCATATTTTTGGACCACAATACTTTTAAACTGGAACTCAATTACAATGGGAAATTTGTAAAGAACTCAAATACGTGGAGGTTAAAGACCATCCTACTAAAGAATGAAGGGGTCAACCAGGTAATTAAAGTAGAATTATTAAAAAAAAAAATCATGAGAACAAATGAGAATGAAAATACAATTGCTCAGAATCTTTGGGTGCAATGAAGGCAATCTTAAGAAGGGAGTTTACAGCACTACAAGCTTTTTAAAAGAAACAAGAAAAGTACCAAAAACACAACTTAACCCTTCACCTAAAGGAGCTGGAGAAAGAACAGGAAATAAAGCTTAAACACAGAAGAAGAAGAGAAACCATAAAGATTAGAGTATAAATCAATGGAATAGGAACCAAAAGAACAGTAGAACAGATAAACAAATTTAGAAGGGTCTTCTTTGAAAAAATTAATAAGATTGATAAACCCCTGACTAGACATATCACAAATAAAAGGGAAAGGACCCAAATTAATAAAATCATGAATGAAAGAGGATAAATTACAACCAACACCAAAGAAATACAAACAATTATAAGAACATATAAGAGCAAGTATATGCCAACAAATTAGACAACTGGAAGAAATGAATACATTCCTAGAGACATATAAACTACCAAAACTGAACCAGGAAGAAATAGAAAACCTGAATAGACCCCATAACCAAGAAGGAAATTGAAGAAGAAATTAAAATCTCCAAATAAACAAGAGTCCAGGGCCAGATGGCTTCCCAGGGGAATTCTATCAAACATTTAAAAAAGAATTGATACCTCTTTTTCTGAAGCTGTTACAAAAAATAGAAATGGAAGGAATATTTCCAAACTCTTTTTATAAGACTAGCATTGCTTTGATCCCCAAACTGAACAAAGAACCTACCAAAAAGGAGAATTATAGACCAATATCCCTGATGAACATGAATGGAAAAATTCTGACCAAGATACTAGCCAATAGGATACAACAGTACATTAAAAGGATTATTCATCACAACTAACTGGGATTTATTCCTGGATTGCAATGCTGGTTCAACATCTGCTAATCAATCAATGTGATATGCTACATAAATTAAAGAAAGGATAAGAACCATATGATTCACTCAATAGAAGCAGAAAAAGCATTTGACAAAGTACAACATTCTTTCTTTATTAAAACTCTTCAAAGTGTAGGGATAGAAGTTAAATACCTCAATATAATACAAGCCACATATGAAAAACCCACAGCAAATATCATTCTCAATGGGGAAAAACTGAGAGCTTTTCTCTAAGGTCAGGAATGTGGCAGGGACGTCCCCTCTAACCACTGTTGTTCAGCATAGCACTAGAAGCTTTAGCCTCAGCAATCAGACAAGAAAAAGAAATAAAATGCATCCAAATCAGCAAAGAAGCCAAATTCTCACTCTTTGCAGATGACAGGATACTATATGTGGAAAACCCAAAAGACTCCATGCCAAAACTGCTAGACCTCATACAGGAATTCAGTAAAGTAGCTGAATATAAAATCAAAATATCTAAATATCTAAATATCTAAAATATATAAATAACTTATCAAAATTAACACCCAAAGAACAAATAATCCAATCAAGAAATGGGCAGAAGACATGAACAGACATTTCTCCAAAAAGACATCCAAATGGCCAACAAACACATGAAAAAGTGCTCAACATCACTTGGCACCAGAAAAATTCAAATAAAAACCACAACGTGATACCACCTCACACCAGTCAGAATGGCTAAAATTAACAAGTCAGGAAAGTACAAATGTTGACAAGTACGTGGAGAAAGGTGAGCCTAATTACCCTGTTGGCAGGAATGCAAGCTGGTACAGCCACTCTGGAAAACAGTATGGAGATACCTCCCAAAGTTGAAAATAGAGCTACCCTATGACCCAGCAATTGGACGACTGGCTATTTATCACAAAGATGAAAATATAGTGATTCTAAGAAACACCTGCACCCCAAAGTTTGTAGCAGTAATATCCACATTAACCAAACTATTGAAAGATTATTACATAGTATCCTCTTTGCCTTGTATACTCTTTGTTTTAAAGCTCATGTTGTCCAATATAAGTATTGCTACTCTGGTGTTCTTTTAAGTGTTTCTCCATTTTGCATGTTTCTGTTTTTCATGTTAAGTGTTTCTCCATTTTCTCACTTTCACTCTGCTGATGTCATTAGGTCTAAAATGATTCTCTTGTATTCAGCATACAGATTGGTCTTATTTTATTTTTTTTTATCCACTCAGTCACCCTACAATTGGGGCATTTAGTCCTTTTGCATTCAAAGTAATTATTGATCAATATGTATTTATTACCATTTTGTTACTTATTTTGTGGTTCTTTTTTGTAGTTTTTCTGATCTTTTTTCTTCTTCTGTTCATTTCATGGCTTGCTGGTTTTCTTTAGTAACATACTTGTATTCCTTTCTCTTTTTTCTTTGCATGTCTATTAGAGTTTTTTTTTTTTATTTTTGGTTACCATTATTTTTATATATAACATCTGAATATAGCAGTCTATATTGACTTGATAGCCAGTTAAATTTAAACTATTTTTGAACTCCCTCCCTCCTGCACCACACATATACATATATTTTAGGTATACAATGTAAACATGTAAAACCTTTTATTTTTGAGTTCCCTAACTGATTTATTACAGTGCAATATTTGTTTGTACTACTTTTCCATTCCCTGCTATTCATAATTGCACTTATGGTCTTTTCCACTCAAAGGGTCCTTTTTAACATTTCTTTTAGATTGGTTTAGTGGCCATGAACTAACCTGTTTGTCTCGGATACTCTTCTTATCTTTATCTTTATCTCTCTTTGTATTCTGCATGACACCCTTAATGAGTAGAGTATTCTTAGCTGCACATTTCACTCTTTCAGCACTTTAAATATATCATGCCACTTTCTTCTAGCGTAGTTTCTGCTGAAAAATCAGCTGATAGCCTTAGGTGTTTCCTTTGTAAATAAATTTCTTCTCTTCTCTTGTAGCCTTTAAGGTTATTCTTTATCAGCGCTGTCATTTTAATAACTATGTGTCTTGGTGTGGACCTCCTTGGGTTGAATTTGTTGAAGGATTTCTGTGCCTCCTGAATCTGGATCTCTTATTTCCCTCCCCAGATTTGGAAAGTTTTCAGCTATTATTTCTTCAAATACATTTTCTGTTCCTGTTTCTCTCTCTTCTCTTCCTAGGATCCCTATAATTCAAATGTTATTATGCTTGGTTGAGTCAGAATTCTCTAAGTCTACTGTTATTATGCTATATTTTGCTTGTCTTTCACCTTTTCAGCTTGACTGCTTTCCATTACTCTATACTGTAGGTCACTAATTAGCATCTCATCTTACTGTAGCCCATGATTTGTGCTATCTAGTGTATTTTTTTATCTCATTTATTGAGCTCTGATATTATTTTTATCTATTTGTAAGGGTCTCACTGATGTCCTCCACCCTTAAGTCCAGTGAGTTTCTTTATGATTATTACTTCAAATTCTGTATCAGGCATATTATTTACCTTCATTTTGTTTAGATCTCCTGTGAATTTCTGTGTTTTTGTTTGTTTGCTTGTTTGTTTGTTTGTTTCATTTGGGGCATATTTCTCTGTCTTCTTATTTTGTCTGCCTCTCAGTGTCTGTTACTGTGTATTAGGAAAGTTAGCTAGGTCTGCTCTTGACAGTAGTGACTTTATAAATGATAATTAGGGGAATGCCCTGCAGTTCAGTGTCCTCTGTTCATCAAAACCTGGCACTTCAGGAGAGTATCCTATGTGTGTTGCTTGCATTCTGCTGTTGTATCTGAGTCATTCTTCCTTTCAATGTAGGTATTTGCATTGATTCTTTGCCTATTGTTGTTTGTGCTTGCTCTCTGCAGTATTAGTGGGACCCAGACAGGCCATCCCTGAGGGGACATGTCCACTAGGGAACTTATGGGTGATGCAGCAATGTTAGCAAAATTTGCACTGGGCAACTAGCCCTAGACCTGATCTCTAAAGCATAGTTACAGCTGAGGGCTGTGTATGGGGGTGCCAATAGGCACACATCTGGGTGCAGAGCATACTGGTAGCTGGGCAAGGTATAGCAGATGGGTGAGGTGTGGGATGGCAACTGCGCACTGGATGGCTGGGCAGGGTAGATGTACAGCTTTAATATAATTTGCCCTGAGCCAAGGCTGAAGCTATGAGCCTTGAAGTGGGTGAGGCTTCAGAAGGAATTCATGGTCTTGATGCACTGCCAGCAGGTTAGGTAGCAAGTATTTATACAGCCCTGCCTCCTTCAGGTGGCCCTATGTTTATGCTGGAGGACAGGGGAGGAAAAGGAGCTTGCCAGTTCCTTTCTTCCCTGAGAAGTCCGGCAATCACACCCTAAAATCAGTTTAAATAGACCTGTCTCCTCTTTGCCCCTGGTGTTATGTAAGTTGTCGTTTTTACGTTGCATCTCCACACATCTACTCCATTTATGGGCAATGACCCTGTTATCACTCACCCTCCTAGCTTGCCTAGTGCTGAGCCAGCTGACTTTTAAAGCTCCAGGACCCAACTTTCACTGGTTATACAAACTCATCCCTTTTTACAAAGTCAAATGTTATGGGGGATTAGACTTATCATGTGGGCTTCCTGGTGTGAGGACTGTTTCTTTACACTTTCTGTTCATAGCACCCTCCCTCCTGTGGGCTGCTTCCTTTCTGACCTTCCTTACCTTTCAGATGCAGCTTCTTCTCTATATTTAGTTGTGGGGTTTGTTCTGCTAATCTTTGGATCACTCTCTGGCTTGTTGATTTGGATGTGGATATCTAGTTGTAAACACAGGATGTAGAGAGCTCAGGATTCTTCTATTCTGCCATCTTCCCAAACCATTAAAAACATTTATCAAGTCAGAACTTTTTTTGAATTCCTTATATATAAACTAAATTTTTCCTCTTCAAACTAGAACTTAAACATAGAAAAAACTTACTTCTAACTGTGATATTGTTATTTTGCTATTGTCTGGTTTGCTTTCTAAGACACAAATAGATATGGAAATAGATAGACTTCTTACCAGAATCTTTCTAAGTTTTGTTAAGAGAGTACGTGTGTGGGTGTACATGTTTTTACTTTTTCTTGCCAAAGTACTATTGAAGATATTGCAGAATATATTGTGATAGTTTTAAATTATAATAGCAATGGCCATAAGTGAGTTATGAGATGTAGAAGTAACTCCAGAAGAGAGATACTAAACTATTTGGAAATAATATCATTTGATTTTAAATGTGTTTCCATTTTATGGTTCTAGAAAGCCATAGGAGAAGAGGAACTCAAGAGATATCAGTGTGATATGTCATAAAGCACATTAGGAAATAAAACAAGGCCTCCTTGAATTGGCTAATGGGCCATGCAGTTCTGCATCTTGTCTCTCAAATGTCCAATGAAAAAAATAACAAGACAATAGAAAAGTAAAGCAATTTTTAAAATGAAACTATACAATGGATATTGTAGTTTTTTTTTCATTTCTCACCTTATTTATACCCACTTTGTTCTTAAATATATATTAGATATGGTAATAAATAAAATAATGATAACTGTCAGTTACTGATACCTTTATATTCCACTTTTATTCCTCATAATGATCCTGTTGGTGGTTTTAAGCAAGGTTTGCAATTTGGAAACAGAAACCAAGAGTAAATAAGCAACTGATCTAATCTTGTAAATGCCGGAGCCACTATTCTTATTAAATTATACCTTATTTTTAAATTATACTTTATTTTTAAACTTGTGCTTTTTAAAATAGTAAGACTTTTAAACATTTAATTGTTTAAATTAAAATAGTATTCTTATAGTCAGTCAGAAAAAGACAAATACCATATGATTTCACACATATGTGGAATTTAAGGAACAAAGAAACAAAACATAGAGGAAAAACATGAACATAGAGGGGGGAAAGAGAGGTAAACCAGAAAACAGACACTTAACTATAGAGAACAAACTGAGGGTTGCTGGAGGGGAGGTGGGTAAGGGATGGGCCAAATGAGTGATGGGTATTAAGAAGGGCACTTGTGACAAGAGCTGGGTGTTATATGTAAGTGATGAATCACTGAATTCTACTCCTGAAATTAATATTACACTGTATATTAACTAACTGGAATTTAAATAAAAACATGAAAAAAGAAAATAATGGTATTAACTTTAAAGGTTTTAAGTACTTGTGTCTTTTATAAATTTATTCATCTAATTTTCACAAATGTACACTTTAATAAGAGATCTATAAATCAGGCAGTATAAGTCCAACCAATTAAAAATTATGATTCTAAATTATTATACTTCAGTATAATGGTATGCTTCTCTAGTCTTTGTAGACATGATATCTGTTCTCTAGGATTTAATTCCATCAAAAGCAATATAATATATAAATAATTAGTCCATAAAAGTAATTCTTAATCTTAGATTTTTAGTCAAAATATAATACAAGAAAGGCAGAAATCTCATCTTTTAATATTATTTATTTATTTATTTATTTTTAAAGATTTTATTTATTTATTTAACAGAAAGAGATCACAAGTAGGCAGAGAGGCAGGCAGAGCAAGAGGAGGAAGCAGGCTCCTTGCAGAGCAGAGAGCCTGATGTAGGGGCTCTATCCTAGGACCCTGGGATCATGACCTGAGCTTAAGGCAGAAGCTTTAACCCACTGAGCCACCCAGGTGCCCTTAATATTATTTATTTTTAAAATATTATTAATCACTCATGCAGAGAATGGTACACATATTTAACATTTCTAAGAGGTTAAATTTTTCAACTGCTTTGTTCAATTTTTTTTAGACTTCTGAAGAAACATCCTTTAACAATTTTAATACCATTTAACATTATTAATTACATTTAAGCATTATTTATTGTGAGTAAGCAACATTCTAAAGTGTAACATGAGGCTGTCTTGCCTCCACATATATCTCATGACAAAAGATTCTGTAAAAGAGCAGCTATAAGAACAAATATTCTATTATGCAGAAGGAATACAGAAATTATAATAAAATATCACTAATGATGTAAGCACATTTAAATTTGGAAGAATAGTAAAGATAAAATGATGTGCAAAAGAGAAGGGAATGCTAATTTGGACATTGTTTCTTAAAACTGCTGAAAGGCACAAAAGAAAATTGAATTATTTAAAAATATATGATTTTATGTCAAAATTTAAAACAATGAAGGAAATAAGAAACAAAATAAGAAACAAAAAAGAACAGATGTTTTTCAAATAACCATATTAACAAGAAAATAGAAACTATACACAAAAGCAAAGCATGATGGAAAGCGCACACATAAGCATAGAGAATTGATATCCCACTGTAAGAGAGAGTTTGATTCCCTAGAATGAAACTCTTTGACATGTCAAGTAGTAAATATAAAAAGTTGGAAAGTAGACAAGTAAAGCCACAGAAATTCCACATAGGACACAAAAGACATTTAAATCATCAACCAATTGATTAATCCAGGCATTTCTAAAATCCAGGCATTTCTAAAAATATATATGATTAATATTTGCTGAACATTTTTATAAGCATCACTTATTTTCATAATTTTGAATTACGGATTTTCATAGTCCTAGACTGGTGCAGTTTTAGGTTCATTATGTGGGTGATGTCCCTGTAAACTCACTATAATTTAAAATGAGATTCTATAAGATCTACACCATAAGACAAAAAGTGATTACCTTGACAAGAATCCAGCTTTCTAACAGCTTGAAGTCCTGAAAGGGATCAGTTCAATCCCTGTAAATAGATCACAGCACTCATTGTTTGCTAGTGTTTTTCTTTAATTAACTTGTAAATTTAAGAGAAGGAATGAGAAACCAGAAAGTTGTTAACATTATTTTCTTATTGTTATACATATTGACAAATATTCCTCGAAAATGAGGCATTCAGGAATGACTGGCCACTTAGCAAGCAGAAAAAAAGAAGAAACAGAGAGTCACCAAATGCTAGGACTTAAAGTGCTACATCATAAAAAGCTTCTCAATTCCAAATGGTAAAAGATAAACTAAGAAAGCACTTTGACAACTTAAAAGAAAATAAATAAACTCAGTCTCAAGCAAGAACTACTTCAAGATTATATCCACTAAAGTTTTTAAGACAAAAAATCCTCTGAATCCACTAATGCAGTCTCAACTAAATCCTTTCAGTTACATAAAATGTCTGAGGAGAGACTAAGTTAGGAGGCCTTTCATGGAAGCTTTTTACTTCCATGTAAAAGCTTTTTACTTCCATGGAAGCTCAACAGAGCTGCCTTCAAGCCCAGAGTGAAAGGAAAATCTCATGAAGATTTATTGGTGTTCTTATTGGTACATTGTAGTAGCTTGAAATCAAATAGATAAAAAGTTCACTATCTTTTCATATAAATAAATAAATAAATAACCTGTACTATCAAGAGAACCAACAACTTTGACTAAAAGAGACTATGACTTAAAAAATCTGTTATGGTCCTTGGGCACTCAAATCTCCTACGGACAGGAAACATTATGAGAAAGCTCTTCTGCTCCCAGAGAAAGATTATTCTCCAAAATTTTCTTGAGATATGGCCTGTGGAAACATCAAATAAAGTACATTCAAGGACCATGAAAAACATTAGATGGAAAAGATTTGCTCCAGGATCAAGGATAAAGGAGAAGGAGGAAAAAGGAGGAGGAGGTGAGGAGGTGAAGAAGGAAACTCTACCCCTTTGAAAACTGGGACACGCACACACACACGTATATATAATATATATACACATACATAATAATTCTGGTGATGTGATTAATGGGATCTTTAGCTCTTTTGGGAGAGGGTGACTTTTCTGCATGTGATAAGCAAATATTTTTTAGCCAAATATATGAACTATGGAAACTGAATTATGATTCCATTTAACTCCTATTCCTAGGTAGGGGTTTTCTGTAGGAGAAACACTTTTCACCCAATTTGACATCAGGCATGGCCATATAACTTGCTATGTGAAAGAAAGCCTTTTGGGAGTGGAAGTTTTAAGGGACAGTCAAGTGACTGGTTTTTTTGTTGTTGTTTTTGTTTTTTGTTTTTTTTCTTTTTCTTGTGCTTAAGTCTGGAGAATATATATATATATATATATATATATATATATATATATATATATTTTTTTTTTTTTAACCTGGATCCTGGCAGGATGAAGAAGAGCCACGGATCCACTGAAAGCTGAAATGAAATATGGGAATGATCTAGAGCTTCCCCGCCATGTCAGACTAAAGCTAGTTTCCAACTGAGGATAATTTGTGTTTAGCTTATACCTCTGCCTTATCTTGCTTCCCCAACTCCACTCCCATTTTATTTGAGGGCATCAACTAAATAAATCCTTTGAGCTAGTGATAAGGAAAATCTGTGTTCTGAGGTGGCTGACCAATCCAGCAGGGGAATCCCAGGCACAGACCTAGGGCCATTCCAGGCTTTTCCCTAGCCCCACTGGCCACTGCTGCAAGAGTGGCAGAGAAAGGAAAGTACAAATGTGTATACCCCTTTGTGCTTGGTGCTCAGACCTTGAGAGATTACTCTCTTCTAGGCCTGCTAGCATGAAATAAATCTCTGATCCTACAAGGTCTCCAAGTGCCACTTGGTTTTCTTGGCCAAGATCCAGTCCACATCCCATAACATTTGATTCTCTGACCAGGAAACCTAACAATGCTGGCCCATGTTGCCACTAGTTTGGGGGCCACAGAGGGGCAGTGATGGAACAAGGGATCATTACAGAGATGGCAGTCTCCCACCAGGTCACCTCAGATTGGTCCCGCTCCACTGTTCCAGCTGGATTCAAAGGAGACTTGGTAGGAGAGGACCTGGTTCTGACATTGGATTCCAGTAAGGCTTGGGGCCCCAGGACCAGTCAGATGCACCCCTCAGGGTGGAAGCAGAAGATTTATCATTTCCCAGAGACTTCCAAGGTCTCATCAGTAGGGCCTCCCAGAGAGGGAGAAACTCCCAAAAGGGGGCTCAGAAAGGAATTTATAAAAGGAATTCCACAGATACGGTTTCCCAGAAAGGGAGATCCCTCAGGTTAAGAATCCCCCAAAAGTGGGAACAGAAAGGAACTTCCAAAAGGAATTCCACAGGTCAAGGCCTCCCAAAGAGGGGGAAGAACTGTAATAACTTCAGTGGGAATGCATGAATGAATATGCAGTTTGACCTGGTTTATGAGGCCAACTGATCCTTGAATCCATGGTCTTGGAGACTACGGAATCTGAGTGGGCCCCAACCTGTTTCTGTGGTGACCTTATACGGTCTAAGGCAAGCCCTTTAGACTTTTTTTTTTTTTTTTAAGATTGTATTTATTTATTTGACAGAGAGAGAGATCACAAGTAGGCAGAGAGGTAGAGGGGTAAAGCATGTTCTCCACTGAGCAGAGAGCCTGATGTGGGGCTTGATCCCAGGACCCTGAAATCATGACCTGAGCAGAAGGCAGAGGCTTAACCCACTGAGCCACCCAGGCACCCCTCCCCTTAGACTTTTCATAAGAGGTTTATAAGGACTCACTATGGCTAAGGGACACCCAAGTCTCCTCCTGGAGGGTGGACAGACAGATATCTGATTGGTGTCTCCTCTGGAGGGGCACCCACACTTTGTCTGTCTCTGTGCCACCACACATGGGAGCATCACTATGGGATCAAAGCAGAGTAAACCTATAGTCCTAGACTGTATGATCAAAATTTCAGACAGGAGTTTTCAAAAGACTATGGAGTTAAGATGCATCCTGGCAAATTGAAAACCCTATGCAAGTTAGAATGGCCCATCTTTAATGTGAGATGGCCTTCAGAAGGGACACTACATGTCCCAACAGTTCATTGGGTGTGACAAATTGTAGCAGGAGAGCCAGGAGACTCTGACCAGTGCAATTTGCTTGCAATAGGCAAGGACAGGCCAGGGTCTTAATTGCCTCATCCAAGTGGCCCAAAAAAACCAACAGAAGCCCCATCCTCCACAGATCCTAGTCAGAAAGCCCAAGGCTAAATTGATCCTGCCCCCTTCGTATACATCCCCAAAGTCCTCTACACCCGGCCCCACTCCAGCTCCAGACACCCCACTGCCATCAGTTTCCCCAGCACCCCAGGCCCAGAGGACCCACTTTCTCCAGGACCAACAGCCAGGCTGTGCCCCAGGCTAGGCCAAGCACCCTCCAAATGCCAGTATAAGAAAAGCAAGAACCTGAGAGGCACAATAAAGACTGGACAGTCCAGCCCAGCCAATCCACAATGTATTATCAACCTTTCTCTACCACTGACCCCCTCAACTGGACACATAAGTCCACCTGTTCATTCTGGGAAAGAGTTTTCAGAGTGGCCCTGTTGGCAGGTCTATAAGGCGGAGAGACCCCAACCACCAAAAGGGGAACCCCAAGCCCCCTTGGCCAGGGATCATTGGGCCTACTATTAAAAAAGGGGGGGGTTTAAAAAAAAAAAAGTTATGTCCCAACCAGGAAAAGGCTCAAAAGCCCAGCTGCTACAAGGAAAAACCCTGAAAAGGGGAGCTTACAGGCTTTGTGGAAATAGACTCAGACTGAAGAGGACTGGGTTCTCTTTTCCTTGGCCCCCATGAGCTCACAGTCAGAATAAAAATAGGAAGCCAACCAGTGACTTTCATGGTTCACACTGGGGCCAAGCACTCTGTTGTAAACTCCCCAGTGGCCTCTTTCAGCAAAAGGACTGTGACCATCATCGGGGCTACCACGACACGGGCAATACAACAGCCCTTTTGCCAGACAAGTTAGTGTAAACTCAAGCGCCACAAGGTCCAACACGAATTACTTTAACTACCTGATTGCCCCACCCCTCTACTCTCTAAGCTTGGGGCTCAAATAAATTTTGAACCCACTGGGCATACCAGCCTCCAATTAAACAGTTCTCTGGTACTAGCAATTATCACACCAAGGGAAAAAAAAATGTGAAGGCTATTCCACACTCAGGCCCAGCCAAATGACCCGCCAGAGTTCAGGCTCACCTTCAGTATGGACTAGGACAACCCACCTGAACTAGCTCAGAATCAGGCCCCTACCATTTTTAAACTGATCCTGGGAGCCCAATCACAGAGGCAAAGACAATACATTCTCCAACAAAAAGCTAAAATCTGGGCAGATTTTTAAACATCTGTCAGACTTAAAAAAGATTTTAAAAAGAACTTTAAAAAGTACCAATTGGCCTGAGATACCCCACTCCTGCTAGTTAAGAAGCCAGGGCCAGTCCAAGACCTACAGGCCATCAACAAGGTAGCCATTTCCCTGAACCCAAAGCTCCCAAATCCATGTACCCTCTTCCAATATGTAGATGACCTCCTCCTCACCAGTGACTGCACAAAAGGCACAAAACCCAACAGCTCCTCTCAGACTCAGAATATGGGAGTCTCATGGAAAAAGGCACAAATCTGTCAACAACAGTATGTTATCTAAGTTTCCTCCTTACCCAAGCTGGGGAAAACAAACTAGGGCAGGAGGTGGGGGAGTCATCATCTAGTGGCCACACCACCGACAAAGAGGGGCCTATAAGAATTCCTGGGGGCTACAGGATTCTGCTGCATCTAGATTCCTGAGTTCTTGGCAATAGCAAGACCCCTCTGTAAACACTTGGGGGACTAAATCGAGAACTCCCTGCTTAGACTAAAAAAGCAGAATTCACCTTCACGGAGATAAAAGCTGCCCTGAGGTGGGCCCTAGCCCTGGACCAAATATTAAAAAAAAAACCTTCCAATCTCTTTGTACATGAAATAAAATAGCCCCACGGTACTCACCCAGACTGCTGGGCCCTGACAACAGCCAGTTACATAGCTGTAAAAGAGACTGGGCTCCATGGTAGCAGGATGGCTACTGTGCCTGAAGGCATTAGCAGCCACTGTTCTACTCATCAAGGAGACAGAAAAGAACTTAATGTCAAGGTCCCTCATGCAGTTAATAGCCTCATGAACACACAAGGGCACCGCTTCCTATCCAACTCTCAGCTAGCACAATACCAAGGGCTCCTCTTCAAGAATCCATGGATCACCCTTAGAACAGTAAGGACATTAAACCCAGCAACCTTTCTCCCCAAGGAAGAGGGAGAACCAGACCATAACTGCTCCAAAGTAACTGATAAAGTCTATATGAGCCGTCCAGACTTATGGGATCAAGCCATAAAAAATCCAGAGCTCGGAAAAACCGTGTCAAGATGGCGGAGAAGTGGCAGGCTGAGACTAATTCAGCTAGCCGGAGATCAGCTAGATAGCTTATCTAAAGATTGCAAACACCTGAAAATCCATCGGCAGATCGAAGAGAAGAAGAACAGCAATTCTGGAAACAGAAAAACAACCACTTTTTGAAAGGTAGGACCCGCGGAGAAGTGAATCCAAAGCGAAGGGAAGATAGACCCCGGGGGGAGTGGCCGGCTCCCAGCAAGGGGCTGAGCAACGGAGCACAAAATCAGTACTTTTAAAAGTCTGTTCCGCTGAGGGACATCGCTCCAGAGGCTAAACCGGGGCGAAGCCCACTCGGGGTCAGTGTGGCCTCAGGTCCCGCAGGGTCACAGGAGGATCCGGGGTGTCTGAGTGTCGCAGAGCTTGCGGGTATTGGAACGGGAAAGCCAGCTACAGAGACAGAGCCGACAGTAAGCTCACAGCTCGGTGTTACCTTGAACCAGTCGCAGGCTCGGTGAGATCGGAGCCCAGCTGCAGGTCAGGCAGACGGGAGTAACTGGGCACTGTTCTCTGAGGGCACACTGAGGAGTGGGGCCCTGGGCTCTCGGCTCCTCCAGGCTGGAGACCAGGAGGCCGCCATTTGTATTCCCGTCCTCTGGAACTCTGCAGAAAGCGCTCAGGGAACAAAAGCTCCTGAAAGCAAACCCCGGCGGATTACTTACCCCGGCCCCAGGTAAGAGCAATGCAATTCCGCCTGGGACAAAGACACTTGAAAATCACTACACCAGGCCTCTCCCCCAGAATATAAACAAGAAATCCAGCAGAGACCAAGTTCACCTACCAAGGAGTGTGCTTTCAATACCAAGAAGAGCAGCAGAATTCCAGAGGAGGAGAAAGCAAAGCACGGAACTCATGGCTTTTTCCCTGTGATTTTTTTTAGTCTTGCAGTTAATTTAATTTTTTTCTTTTTCATTTTTTGTTTTTTTTCTCGCCTTCTGGTAATTTTTTTTAACTTTTAACTTTTTCTTTTTTAACGTTTTTTAACAAGTTTATCCAATATATATATATTTTTTCTTTTTTATATTTTTCTTATTTGTTTTCTTTTTTTAATTCTTTTCTTTTCTTTTTTTTCTTTTTTCATTTTTTTTCTTTCTTCCTTTTTGAACCTCTTTTTATCCCCTTTCTCCCCCCTCACGATTTGGGATCTCTTCTAATTTGGTTAAAGAATATTTTCCTGGGGTTGTTGCCACCCTTTTAGTATTTTCCTTGCTCCTTCATATACTCTTATCTGGACAAAATGACAAGACGGAAAAATTCAACACAAAAAAAAGAACAATAGGCAGTACCGAAGGCTAGGGAACTAATCAATATGTCATTGGTAATATGTCAGATCTAGAGTTCAGAATGACAATTCTCAAAATTCTAGCCGGGCTCGAAAAAGGCATGGAAGATATTAGAGAAACCCTCTCGAGAGATATAAAAGCCCTTTCTGGAGAAATAAAAGAACTAAAATCTAACCAAGTTGAAATAAAAAAAGCTATTAATGAGGTGCAATAAAAAATGGAGGCAATCACTGCTAGGATGAATGAGGCATAAGAAAGAATTAGTGATATAGAAGACCAAATGACAGAGAATAAAGAAGCTGAGCAAAAGAGGGACAAAAAGCTACTGGACCACGAGGGGAGAATTCAAGACATAAGTGACGACATAAGAAGAAACAACATTAGAATAATTGGGATTCCAGAAGAAGAAGAAAGAGAGAGGGGAGCAGAAGGTATACTGGAGAGAATTATTGGGGAGAATTTCCCCAATATGGCAAAGGGAACGAGCATCAAAATTCAGGAGGTTCAGAGAACGTCCCTCAAAATCAATAAGAATAGGCCCACACCCCGTCACCTAATAGTAAAATTTACAAGTCTCAGTGACAAAGAGAAAATCCTGGAAGCAGCCCGGGAAAAGAAGTCTGTAACATACAATGGTAAAAATATTAGATTGGCAGCTGACTTATCCACAGAGACCTGGCAGGCCAGAAAGAGCTGGCATGATATTTTCAGAGCACTAAACGCGAAAACATGCAGCCAAGAATACTATATCCAGCTAGGCTATCATTGAAAATAGAAGGAGAGATTAAAAGCTTCCAGGACAAACAAAAACTGAAAGAATTTGCAAGAACCAAACCAGCTCTACAGGAAATATTGAAAGGGGTCCTCTAAGCAAAGAGAGAGCCTACAAGTGGTAGATCAGAAAGGAACAGAGACCATATACAGTAACAGTCACCTTACAGGCAATACAATGGCACTAAATTCATATCTCTCAATAGTTACCCTGAATGTTAATGGGCTAAATGCCCCTGTCAAAAGACACAGGGTATCAGAATGGCTAAAAAAACAAAACCCATCTATATGTTGCCTGAAAGAAAATCATTTTAAGCCCGAAGACACCTCCAGATTTAAAGTGAGGGGGTGGAAAAGAATTTACCATGCTAATGGACATCAGAAGAAAGCAGGAGTGGCAATCCTTATATCAGATCAATTAGATTTTAAGCCAAAGACTATAATAAGAGATGAGGAAGGACACTATAACATACTCAAAGGGTCTGTCCAACAAGAAGATCTAACAATTTTAAATATCTATGCCCCCAACGTGGGAGCAGCCAAATATATAAACCAATTAATAACAAAATCAAAGAAACACATCAACAATAATACAATAATAGTAGGGGACTTTAACACTCCCCTCACTGAAATGGACAGATCATCCAAGCAAAAGATCAGCAAGGAAATAAAGGCCTTAAATGACACACTGGACCAGATGGACATCACAGATATATTCAGAACATTTCATCCCAAAGCAACAGAATACACATTCTTCTCTAGTGCACATGGAACATTCTCCAGAATAGATCACATCCTCGTTCCTAAATCAGGACTCAACTGGTATCAAAAGATTGGGATCGTTCCCTGCATATTTTCAGACCACAAAGCACTAAAGCTAGAACTCAACCACAAAAGGAAGTTTGGAAAGAACCCAAATACATGGAGACTAAACAGCATCCTTCTAAAGAATGAATGGGTCAACCGGGAAATTAAAGAAGAATTGAAAAAAATCATGGAAACAAATGATAATGAAAATAAAACGGTTCAAAATCTGTGGGACACAGCAAAGGCAGTCCCGAGAGGAAAATATATAGCGGTACAAGCCTTTCTCAAGAATCAAGAAAGGTCTCAGGTACACAACCTAACCCTACACCTAAAGGAGCTGGAGAAAGAACAAGAAAGAAACCCTAAGCCTAGCAGGAGAAGAGAAATCATAAAGATCAGAGCAGAAATCAATGAAATAGGAAATCAGCGAAACTAGGAGCTGGTTCTTTGAAAGAATTAATAAAATTGATAAACCCCTGGCCCGACTTATCAAAAAGAAAAGAGAAAGGACCCAAATAAATAAAATCATGAATGAAAGAGGAGAGATCACAACTAACACCAAAGAAATACAAACTATTATAAGAACATACTATGAGGAACTCTACGCCAATAAATTTGAAAATATGGAAGAAATAGATGCATTCCTACAAACATATAAACTACCAAAACTGAACCAGGAAGAAATAGAAAGCCCGAACATACCCATAACCAGCAAGGAGATTGAAACAGTCATTAAAAATCTCCAAACAAACAAAAGCCCAGGGCCAGACGGCTTCCCGGGGGAATTCTACCAAACATTTAAAGAAGAACTAATTCCTATTCTCCTGAAACTGTTCCAAAAAATAGAAAGGAAATGAAAGGAAAGGAAAACTTCCAAACTCATTCTATGAGGCCAGCATCACCTTGATCCCAAAACCAGACAAGGATCCCATCAAAAAAGAGAGCTATAGACCAATATCCTTGATGAATATAGATGCAAAAATTCTCATGAAAATACTAGCCAATAGGATTCAACAGTACATTAAAAGGATTATTCACCACGACCAAGTGGGATTTATTCCAGTGCTGCAAGGTTTGTTCAACATCCGCAAATCAGTCAATGTGATACAACACATCAATAAAAGGAAGAACAAGAACCATATGATACTCTCAATAGATGCTGAAAAAGCATTTGACAAAGTACAGCATCCCTTCCTGATCAAAACTCTTCAAAGTGTAGGGATAGAGGGCACATACCTCAATATCATCAAAGCCATCTATGAAAACCCACCGCAAATATTATTCTCAATGGAGAAAAACTGAAAGCTTTTCCGCTAAGGTCAGGAACACGGCAGGGATGTCCATTATCACCACTGCTATTCAACATAGTACTAGAGGTCCTAGCCTCAGCAATCAGACAACAAAAGGAAATTAAAGACATCCAAATTGGCAAAAAAGAAGTCAAATTATCACTCTTCGCAGATGATATGATACTATATGTGGAAAACCCAAAAGCCTCCACTCCAAAACTGCTAGAACTTATACAGGAATTCAGTAAAGTGTCAGGATATAAAATCAATGCACAGAAATCAGTTGCATTTCTCTACACCAACAGCAAGACAGAAGAAATAGAAATTAAGGAGTCAATCCCACTTACAATTGCACCCAGAAGCACAAGATACCTAGGAATAAACCTAACCAAAGAGGCACAGAATCTATACTTAGAAAACTATAAAGTACTCATGAAAGAATTGAGGAAGACACAAAGAAATGGAAAAATGTTCCATGCTCCTGGATTGGAAGAATAAATATTGTGAAAATGTCTATGCTACCTAAAGCAATCTACATATTTAATGCAATTCCTATAAAGTACCATCCATCTTTTTCAAAGAAATGGAACAAATAATTCTAAAATTTATATGGAACCAGAAAAGACCTCGAATAGCCAACGGGATATTGAAAAAGAAAGCCAACGTTGGTGGCATCACAATTCCGGACTTCAAGCTCTATTACAAAGTTGTCATCATCAAGACAGCATGGTACTGGCACAAAAGCAGACCCAAAGATCAATGGAACAGAATAGAGAGCCCAGAAATAGACCCTCAACTCTACAGTCAACTAATCTTCGACAAAGCAGGAAAGAATGTCCAATGGAAAAAAGACAGCCTCTTCAATAAATGGTGCTGGGAAAATTGGACAGCCACATGCAGAAAAATGAAATTGGACCATTTCCTTACACCACACACAAAAATAGACTCAAAATGGATGAAGGACCTCAATGTGCGAAAGGAATCCATCAAAATCCTTGAGGAGAACACAGGCAGCAACCTCTTCGACCTCAGCCGCAGCAACATCTTCCTAGGAACAACGTCAATGGCAAGGGAAGCAAGGGCAAAAATGAATTATTGGGATTTCATCAAGATCAAAAGCTTTTGCACAGCAAAGGAAACAGTTAACAAAATCAAAAGACAACTGACAGAATGGGAGAAGATATTTGCAAACGACATATCAGATAAAGGACTAGTGTCCAGAATCTATAAAGAACTTAGCAAACTCAACACCCAAAGAACAAATAATCCAATCAAGAAATGGGCAGAAGACATGAACAGACATTTCTGCAAAGAAGACATCCAGATGGCCAACAGACACATGAAAAAGTGCTCCATATCACTCGGCATCAGGGAAATACAAATCAAAATCACAATGAGATATCACCTCACACCAGTCAGAATGGCTAAAATCAACAAGTCAGGAAATGACAGATGCTGGCGAGGATGCGGAGAAAGGGGAACCCTCCTACACTGTTGGTGGGAATGCAAGCTGGTGCAGCCACTCTGGAAAACAGCATGGAGGTTCCTCAAAATGTTGAAAATAGAACTGCCCTATGACCCAGCAATTGCACTATTGGGTATTTACCCTAAAGATACAAATGTAGTGATCCAAAGGGGCACGTGCACCCGAATGTTTATAGCAGCAATGTCCAAAATAGCCAAACTATGGAAAGAACCTAGATGTCCATCAACGGATGAATGGATCAAGAAGATGTGTTATATATACCCAATGGAATACTATGCAGCCATCAAAAAAATGAAATCTTGCCATTTGCGACAACATGGATGGAACTAGAGCGTATCATGCTTAGCGAAATAAGTCAAGCAGAGAAAGACAACTATCATATGATCTCCCTGATATGAGGAAGTGGTGATGCAACATGGGGGCTTAAGTGGGTAGGAGAAGAATCAATGAAACAAGATGGGATTGGTAGTGAGACAAACCATAAGTGACTCTTAATCTCACAAAACAAACTGAGGGTTGCTGGGGAGAGGGGGTTTGGGAGAAGGGGGTGGGATTATGGACATTGGGGAGGGTATGTGCTTTGGTGAGTGCTGTGAAGTGTGTAATCCTTGTGATTCACAGTCCTGTACCCCTGGGGATAAAAGTATATGTTTATAAAAAATAAAAAATTAAAAACAAAAAATCCAGAGCTCACACTGTTCAACGATGGCAGAAGTTACCTACAAGAAGGTACCCAAAAGTGGTGCCTGGGTGGCTCAGTGGGTTAAGCCTCTGCCTTGCGTTCAGGTCATGATCTCAGGGTCCTGGGATAGATCCCCACATCGGGATCTCTGCTCATTGGGGAGCCTTCTTCCTCCTCTCTCTCTGCCTGCCTCTTTGCCTACTTCTGATCTCTCTCTCTGTGTCAAATAAATTAAATCTTAAAAAAAAAAAAAAAAAGTTCTGAAAAGCTGTGCTATGCAGTGACCACAACCAATAAAGTCCTATAAGGCAAGGCATTACCAGCTGGATGGTCAGCACAATGGGCTGAACTATACGCCTTAGTCCGAACCTGAGCCTCAGGGAAGGCAAACAGGTCAACATCCACATTGACTCTCGGCATGCCTTTGCTGCTGGGCATATACAGGGAGCCAGCTACAAGGAGAGGGGCCTTCAAACTGCTGTATAAAAGACTAACCAAAACAAAGTTAAGATACCAAAACTCCTTGAAGCTGTCTGACTTGGAAATGAAATAGCAATCCTGCACTGTAAGGGACACCAGAAAGGAGAAAACCCCATAGCACAGGGAAATCGTCTGCCAGATAAGGATGCCAAAACCACAACCAAAAGACATGGACTGAGCCCCTTTCTTCACCATGACCCTGACACCCCCAGAAGAAGTCCCTGTGCCCAATATACTAAAAAGAAAAAAAAAAAATGGGCCATGGATAAGGGGGCCACCCTGACTTAAAAAAAAAAAAAAGAAAGAAAGAAAAGAAAGGTAAGAGATGCCAGACAGGCACATCTTCATCCCAACAACAACAGGAAGGCATCCAGTCAATAAATACCCCCAACTCACCCACCTTGGAAAAACTGCATTAGAGGTCTGCCTCAAAAAGCACTCCTACATCAGTCAGCTGCCAGCACTATGCCAAGCAACCAGTGAGCAATGAATAACATGTGCTAATATTAAGGTTCAGCCTGCACCATAGTCTCCACCACGTGTCCAGAGAATGGGAGTAACCCCTGTCAAAATTCTAGAAATAGACTTCACAGACATGCAGGTGAGCAGGAGATTCAGATATCTCCTAGTGATGATAATGTGCCTATTCTCTGGATGGGTCAAGGCCTTCCTGACCAGGATGGAGCAAAGCCGGGAAGTAACCAAAGTCCTCTTGTGGGAGTTTGTGGCCCAGTTCAGCCTGCCAATAACAATCCATAATGCCAATGGGCCTGAATTTGTAGTAGATATGGTACAGATACTGACCAAGTCTCAAAATATCACCTGGAGGCTCCACACCGCCTACCTACCCCAAAGCTCAGGGAAAGTAGAGAAGTAGAGCAAATGAATCACAACTTTAAGGGTAACCTTAGCAAAGTTTTGTCAGGAGACAAACCTCCCATGGCCAGATCTGTTATCCCTGGACTTCTTGTGTAACCACTGCACAGTCAGGATGCTAGGTTACTCCCCTTTCAAATTAGTTTATGGACAGCCTCCCCTCTGCTTGGGGAGCCTTCCAGGAAACTTTTATCAGATTGTGGATTAAAAAAAAAAAAAATTTAAAACAACTTCAGGCCCTGGAGGCCACCCTAAATAAATTACAAAGATATACCATTAAGATGGCTCCAATCTCCTCAGGGTCCCAGGTGCACTCCTTCTAGGCAGGAGACTCAATCTGGGTCAAAAATTGGAAAAGGAACTCCCTCAAACACAGTGGACAGGGTCTCACACTGTTGTTCTAACCACACCCACTGTCCTTAAGGTCTCTGGTGTCACCCCGTGGATTCACCACTCTAGAATAAAAAAAAAAAAAAAAAAAAAAAAATCACTGGGACAAGAAGCTACATCAGTGTAAAGTCCAGCCAAACCCACAGACATGCTCCAACTTCACGTGCTATGAGACCCCATCAACTAATAGACACCTGCTCTCACCAGCACAATATTTCTCATCCTAGGGGTCAGGCTCTGTTGCCTCTTCTGACTGGACTTTACCCCAAAGACTAGCTATTAATTCCATTTATTGGATGGACTTGGGTGTTTTACTGCCTTTATTTGTCCACAAGTTTTATCTGCTATCTGGCTAGCCACAATGGCTCCCTCTAACTAAGGTTGTGGCCCCCACTTTTGTTGGCCCTCTGCTGTCTACTCCTAAGAACATTTCACTATGGTTTTCCTGACCCCATTCGGTCCTGGTCTTCTGCTACCTGGTGTGCTGTTCCTCCTCACTGCTTTTAGCTTGCCTCACCCCTCAGCGGGCTCGGTGAGGGGTGAGGGTAACAGGGGGAGGCACCCCACACATGCATTCCTTTCAGTCTTTTACCCCAACTTTCAGTTCTCCCTGGAAGTGATGCTCCACTTATATGGAAACCTCTTACCAACCCCTGATGCTCCCCCATGGCTGCTCCCCTTCTTGTGAGCCTGTGGGTCATGTCAGGAGCTGCCCTTGGTGCCACCGGCCTAGGGATATCACAGGCTCAGTACCAGGGGCTAACTCAACAACTCACAGGGGAGTTGTTCAACACCACCTTCACTCAGTCAGCCCTGGCCCTGCAGCTCCAGCTGGATTCGCTGGCTTTAGTAGTCCTCCAAAACAGGTGCGGACTGGACTCATAGCCGCACAAGGGGAACTCTGCCTCTTCTTACAGGAAAAATGTTGTTTCTGTGCTAAGAAGTTGGGGGTAGTCGAGAAACTCTGACCCAATTGCAGGAATAAGTGGCCGTGGTGGGAGGCACTTCAGCAGGCGACTTTATGAGATTCCCTCTCATAATAGTTCCCTTGTTTTGCCCCCATCATTGGCCTACTCCTTATGCTTCTCTTCCCAGTAGCATTTGGTCCTTGTATTTTTAATGGTCTCACCAGGTTTATTACTCCTCACACTGCAAAAGTCAGACTCCAGTTGCTCCTCACTCACTATCACCCCATAAATAATAAAAATGATGTCCTCTAAACCAGGTGTTTAAAGGGGCATCAAAGGGGGGAATGATAAGGAAAATCTGTGTTCTGATGTGGCTGACCCATGCAGCAGGGGGAATCCCAGTCTCGGTCCCATGGCCATTCCAGGCTTTCCCCTAGCCCCACCAACCACGGCTACAAGAATGGCACAGAAAGGGAAGTACAAGTGTCCAAGATACCCATTTTATCTGTGCTCAGGGCTCAGACCTTGAGAGTTTACTCTCTTCTGGGCCTGCTAGCCTGAAATAAATCTCAGATCCTCCAAGGTCTCTGAGTGCCTTTTTTTTTTTTTTTTTTTTTTTTTGTCAGGATCCAGTCTGTTTTCTGTAACACTAGAATCTCCATGTGCGGTTTTTCTTTTAGTAACTCAACCTAAGCGGTAGGTATCAGAAACAGACTCTCAGAAAGTGATTCTAGAGTAAGATAAAAGTTCCTTAACTATATTCATATATTGTGGGGTTATGACTTACTTAAAAGTTGGCTGACTTTGTTTCCACCAATTGTACCAATTTGAAGGGATTTAAATGTGGAACTGTTGTAGGGAATGAGATATTTCTTTTTGGATACCATTTAAGTGTTACATTTCAATTTTCTTTAGAGTCATACACGCACATTATTGTCTTAAAGAATAACTATCAGTACTTTTGTTGATAAAGCTGGCTATAGAGGTTGCCTTATTAGCCTCAAATAAAAGTAACAATAGTAATAAAAATAATGAGTATTCACTATTACCATTTACCAAACATGTTGTAAACCTTATCTCTTAAAAGTCATAGCAATTTTACAAGTTAAGTAATTATGAAAGGAAACATATATGTATAGATCTAGATATTACTTTTTTTAAGTTAGAGGGTGTTTTCCTAGGTTCAGACCAAAAGCGATCTGCTAATACAAAAGAAAATAAATTATTCTTTCCAGGAAATTAAAATACATGCACATTACACTAATCAAGATTATGAGTTGTTTTGTTTCAACATAATAAATTCTGTCTATCCACCCCTCATTCTATCTCCATCTTGTGTGTGTTTGTATATATCCATCCAACCATTCATTCATCCATCCATTCTCTACCTGCTTACCTATCTTCACCAGAAACTGTATTTATATAAACTTGATCTCCTCAGAAAAGTAGTTTTTAATTCCAGCATAATGTTCTGATTTATAAAAATAGTGTAGGGCTTCTATCTTTGTTTTCTGATGCTCAGCAAAATCTAGCAAGTTAAATTACATGACCTGTTTCAAAGAACAGTCATTTGGTTGTTCGAATAACTAAGGTTAATGAGACTCTTTTCTTACCTCTTTGTCGTCTACAGATTTTCAGTTCAGATTAAGCTGGTTAAAATCAATTTAACTCAGCTTTGCAGATAGAAACATAAATGTATAAAAAAACAGACAACAGTAAGTCAGTCAGAAAGAACAGCAGTGCAAAAGCCCTAAAGAAAGGAGCCAAGTGATGGTGCTGGAAACCTCATCAAAGAAGGAAAGAGGGTATGAGACTGAGAGATAGGCAGAGCCATGGAGGTGGAGGCTGTATCCTTGGTAAGTATTTCAGAGTTCCTCTGATTATGACAGGAAGTCAACGGAAGGTCTATGCAGGATGAGAGTGACAGGTCTTAATTAGTGTTTTAAAAGGATGAACAACCATGTTAACTGTTGTTGATTACCTCAGTAAAATGTTTACAGAGAATTCCATTTGGTCAAAGAGATAACTGTTTATATAAACAAGAAATGAGTGTGTAGCTGGAGAGCAGTGTAGGAATCAAATGAGGGTTTTCTTTTGTTTTGTTGTGATTACTGGTGGTGATATTTTAAGATGGGAGTCTTATAGTTGCTTTATACAATAACAGATGAGAGGCAAAACTGTGTAGTTTTCTAGGTCATGTAGAGTCTCAAGCTACGTAGCCTGGGCTCAAATCCTGGCTTAATTTTCTTATATGTAAAATGGGTTTGATAATACTAAATTACATAATTAAATGAGTCAAGACATGTGTAAAACACTGAAAATTGTTCCTTACGCATTGTAAATACTACATTATTAGTTATGCAAAAGGAAAGTTTTTGACATAGAAGACACAGATTTAAAAAAGCCAGAGAAAATTAATTGAATAGGAGACAAAAGATGGGTATTAATGCCCAGTTAAAGATTTGAAATTAGGTTGAAACACCAAAAGCTATCCATTTTAACAGGAAGAAAATCAAAGTGTGTGATATAGGTGGATTCTCTCTTGTTTGAGAGATAATTTTTGAGGGAAAAAGCTCCTGTCTTATATTTGGGCATTTATGATGTATATCTTCCCATAGAGTGGAGCTATTTGATTTATTCAGGGCATCTTTATTTAGATGACAAAACTAAAATAAAATATTTCTTAACTTTATATGTTTATATTGGTCTTATTCCAAAATATTTCTTTCTGCTATTTTCTGAAAAAGTAAAGCACATGTCTAAAACGTCCTCTGTAAAAAAGTAAAGTAGGCTAATTTTATCAATTTGCTAATTTTCCATGTTTTTCAACATAATACAAATAATTATTGAAATAAACAGATTAATAATTGTGTATGGACACTCAACCCTTAAAGGATAAAATATTTATGTTTGAATTTCTTAAGTAAGAAGAAAATGATGTTAAATCCAACTTATTTTCCTTATCAGTTACCTCAAAATATCGAGATTCACAATTAAATTTTTAGCAAAGCAGTTCTCACTGTGTTGTATTTTTTTCCACACACAACTATAAGAATACAATGAAATCATGATTAAATACACCAGTTCATTTAATATTAATTTTTTAATTGATATTTGTATTTTGCTGTGGCAATCAAAGTTAGAGATGCTTTCCTTTCAAACACCTGAATCAGCACTTGACTCATGCCATTATGGTTAGGTAGTATTTTCAAGTTGAGCAAAGACATCATTAAGTATTAGACAATAAAATGAGTAGGATATTTTGAAATTTAATGTCAATAATTATAGTTACTTTTATGTAGGCCATCACCTATCATTTACAAGGTAATTATTTCAAAGCCTATCTGAGGAGGTTGTTGTGAACATTAAAAGAAAAGAAAAGTTGTGTTTCCAGCACCAGGTCTGCTCAGAGAATTAGCATGTGATATGAAGACAGAGAAATCTCTAGATTTCTCATGATTTATTTGGGATCATTATTAGTTTGTTATTCAAGATTCTTATAGAAAAGAAAAACATTGCAAAAGCGTACTAAACTATATGATTATTATGATATTGCTCAAAAACATGCTTGTTAAAAATAAAAATGTAGAACCTACCATAAGCAATTCCATTATTAGTGCTCTAAAAGCAAAGACAAAAATGAAATAATGATTAATATATTATTTGTTATAAAAAGGAAAAAAAAATAAAATCCCCTTAGTACATAAACTAGTGTGAAAAACAAACTGCTGGTTTATTTTTAAACTTGAAGTGTTACAATTGAATGTACCTTATATAACTTTTTATTAGTATTGTCTAGTGCAGTAGTTAGTGGACTTTCACTGTCAAGTATGAGTTAGTAAATGTTGTAAATTTGGGGACTGTATGGTCTCCAATACAACTACTCCGACTGTGGATGCACTGTGAAACCATGAGCCATGAGCAACATGCAAGTGAAATGGCGTGGCTGTATGCCAGAAAATTTTTGTTTAAAAATGAGACAGAAAGCCAGCCATAGTTTGCCTACTCAAATCTATTAGAATTTGAAAATGGATAAGTAATTTAGAAAACTTGATTACAATGCTTTTAAGAATCTAAAAGACAATAATACCATTCAAGCTATTAGGACAAATAGGACATTATAAATGTAACTATATATATAGATATAATTATAGATCTGGCTATAATTATAGATTAAGATGTTAATGCCAATATTATGTTGCAGACTATGGGAGTAAGGGGAATTCTTTTACTTATTTTATGTACATATTTTTTGCTTGTTTCTTTTGCTACACCTGATACCATCATATAATTTTCAAAATAATTATACTATGGGTAAAAATTTTGAGGCTTGTCATCCTGAAGTGTAATTATACAAATACTTAACTAGGAAACAAATAGATACTATTCACAATCACACACACACATATTTCAATTAAATCAAATATATCTATCTTACTACTTGTCTTTCAACTCTTTTAAACATTCTGTCAGCCAAGTCAGTCCTAAGAAAGAAGTGTATAGCAATACAGGCCTTTCTCAAGAAACAAATAAAGGTCTCAAATAGATAACCTAAGTTTCACCTAAAGGAGCTGGAGAAAGGACAGGAAATAAAGCCTAAACCCAGCAGAAGAATAGAAATTATAAAGATTAGAATAGAAATCAATGAAATAGGAACCAAAAGAACAATAGAACAGATCAACAAAATAAGGTGCTGCTTCTTTAAAAGAATTAATAAGATCAACAAACCTGTCCAGAGTTATCAAAAATAAAAGAGAAAGGACCCAAATTGGTGAAATCATGAATGAGAGAGGAGAGATCACAGCCAATACCAAAGAAATACAAACAATTATAAGACCATATTATAGGCAATGATATGCAAACAAATTAGACAATCTGGAAGAAATGGATACATTCCTAGAGATGTATAAACCACCAAAATTGAACCAGGAAGAAATAGAAAGCCCAAATAGATCCATAACCAGGAAGGCAATTGAATCAATAATTAAAATCTCCTAACAAACAAGAGTCCAGGGCTGGATGGCTTTCCAGAGGAATTCTACCAAACATTTAAAGATAATTAATACCTCTTTTTCTGAAGATGTTTCAAAAAATAGAAATGGAACAAAAATTTCCAAACTCTTTCTATGAGGCCAACATTACCTTGATCTCAAAACCAGACAAAGAACCCACCAAAAAAGGAGAACTATAGACCAATATCTTTTATGAACGTGAATGGAAAAATCCTCACCAAGAAACTAGCCAGAAGGATCCAACAGTACATTAAAAGGATTATTCACCACAACCAAGTGGGATTTATTCCTGGGCTGCAGGGTTGGTTCAACATCTGCAAATCAATCAATGTAATATGCCACATAAGTTAAAGAAAGAACAAGAACCAAACAATCCCAGATGCAGAAAAAGCATTTAAAAAAGTATAGCATTCTTGATTAAAACTCTCCAAAGTGTAGGGATAGAAGTTAGGTACCTTAATATCATGAAAGCCACATATTAAAAGCACACAGTGAATATCATTCTCAATGGGAATAAACTGAGAGCTTTTCACTAAAGTCAGGAACATGATAGAGATGTTCATTCTCACCATTGCTGTTCATCATAGTACTAGAAGTCCTAGCCTCAGCAATCAGACAACAAAAAGAAATAAAAAGCATCTGAATTGTCAAATAAGTCAAACTCTTACTTTTTAGAGGTGACATGGTCCTCTATGTGAAAAACCCAGACACTATACCCCAAATTGCTAGAACTCATACAGAAATTCAGCAAAGTGGCTGAATATAAAATCAATGCACAGAAATCAGTTGCATTGCTATACACCAACAATGAGATAGAAGAAAAAGAAATTAGGGAGTTTATCCCATTTGCAATTGCACCCAAAGCCATAAGATACATAGGAATAAACCTAACCAAAGAAGCAGAGGATCTGTATTTGGAAAACTATAGAACACTCATGGAAGAAATTGAGGAAGTCACAAAGAAATGGGAAAATATTCCATGCTCATGAATTGGAAGAACAAATATTGTGAAAATGTCTATGCTACCCAGAGCAATCTACACAGTCAAAGCAATCCCTATCAGAATACCACCAACTTTTTTTCACAGAACTGGAACAAATAATCCTAAAATTTATGTCAACTCAGAGAAGACTCCAGGGGTTATTGAAAAAGAAAACCAAACTGGAGCATCACAATTCCTGGACTTCAAGATCTATTACAAAGCTGTAATCATCAAGATTACATTCTGTCAGTATAGTACTGGCACAAAAACAGATCAATGGAACATAATAGAGAATCCAGATATGGACCCTCAACTCTATGGGAAACTAACCTTTAATAAAGCAGGAAACAATAGCTACTTGAAAGAAAAAAAAAAAAATCCTAGAAAACAAGTAATCCAATCAAGAAATGGGCAGAAGACATGAACAGACACTTGTCAAAATAAGACATCCAAATGGCGAACGGATAAATGAAAAAGTGCTCAACTTACTCAGCATCAGGGAAATACAAATTAAAACCACAATGAGATACCACCTCACATCATTTAGAATGCTTAAAATTTACAAGTCAGGAAATGACAGATGGTGATGAGTATATGGAGAAAGGGGAACCCTATTAGCCTGTTGCTGGCACTACAAGCTGGTACAGCCACTCTGGAAAACTGTATGGAGTTTCCTCAAAAAGTTGAAAATAGAGACACTCTATGACCCAGTAATTGCACTACTGGGTTTTACCTCAAGGATTCAAATGTTAGTGATCCGAAGGGATACCTGCACCCCAATGTTTACGGCAGTAATGTTCACAAAAGCCAAAGTGTGGAAAGAGCAAAGATGTCCATGGAGATATGAATGAATAAAAGATAGTTGTATATATATACAGTGGAATAGTACTCAGCCATCAGAAAATGAGATCTTGTCATTTGTAATGATGTGGAAGGAACTAGAGGGTATTATGGTAAGGGCAGTAAATCAATCAGAGAAAGACAATTATCATACAATCTTACTCATGTGGAATTCAATAAACAAAACAAAGGATCATAGGGGAAGAAGGAAAAATATAAAACAAGATTAAAAAAGTGAGGGAGTCAAACCATAAGAGACTCTTATTCACAGGAAAAAACTGAGGGTTATTGAGGGGGGTGTGAGAGGGTGGGGTAACTGGGTGATGGGCATTAAGGAAAGCGTATGATGTAATGAGCACTGGGCATTATATAAGACTGATGAATCCCTGACTATCCCTGACTATCTCTGAAACTAAAAATACATTATATGTTGATTAATTGAATTCAAATAATAAAAAAGAATACACAGGTCTCCTAAACAATAAAATGACAACTCTAGTAAAAAAAAAAAAAAAAAAAAAAGGAAGAAAGAAAGGGAAAAAAAACCTAAAATCTTGTGGGCTCCTGGTTGGCTCGGTTGGCTAAGTGTCTGTCTTCAGCTCAGGTCATGGTCCCTGGGTCCTGGGATTGAGTCCCACATCAGGCTCCCTGCTCAGCGGGCAGTCTGCTTCTCCCTTAACACCTCCACCCCTGCTCCCCACTTGTTCTTTCTCTTTCTTAAATGAATAATAAAAATCTTTTTAAAAAATGAAAAAAAAACCTTGCTGCCATATTTGCTGCTGTGTTTAGCAAAGAATTCAAATGCTTTCTTAAGAAAAAGGAATTAAATGTTATATAACAAATTCAGATTTAAATTTAGCTATTTTACATTAATTACTTTTCTATGTTTCTAAAGTTTTTAAAGAAAAACAGTCTTTGTAATATCATAGATATCAGCATCGGGTGATTATTGCGGATTCTGGTCTCTGTCTGGACTTCCCTTTTGTGCCTGTGCTAAGGAAGCTGGATAAGTCCCCACCAGGTGGAGTCTGAGGTAATAAGCCCTTCAAACTGAGTGAACAATTCCCAGAAAGAAAACTTCCAAACATTGTTTAGCAAATACTACTTCCAGGAGTTTTATTTCTTATATGTAATATATCAAATGAGGTGGACAATTCACAAATTAAAAAGATTTAATCTCTGTATTTAAAGAATTTGCAATTTTATTGAAGAATCAAGGCAGTTAATAGAATTTCCAGGTTTCAGATTCAGATTCAGCAGAAAGAAGGCTAAACATTCCCACATGCAGTTTTCCAATTAACCAGGATTCACAATATCAAATGCCTGATAATGTCAGATGCACCACATGAGAATGATACCAGCTGAGTAGATATAGTATTAGAGGGTAGGGTATATTTCTGTAAAAGGAGTGACCGCTACTCAGCCCCAGCCTTGTGTTGTCTTGTATACTTATAATTCAACTGAAGTCATATAATCATGATTTCTACCAAAAAATAAATTAATACTGTGCAGGTCAAACAAAATACATCTGAGAGTTGGAATCAATTTTAGACAATATATTCATCAATGATATTGACATGCCAATTTTGTATAATCAATTTCTCATACATAACTATGCATCATAGATATTAGACATATTCTCAAATTTACACAGTATCATGAGAGAATGAGTTCTCATGATAATAAATATGGAGTAATGCCTAACTAATAAAGACTTTCAGAGAACACTAAAGATACTAAATTAAATGTACCCATTTGATGTACACCAATTAATATGTGTAGAATTGTGGACAGATGAATTGCCAAAGAAGCAATATTTATTTTCTCATATGCCTTACTAAGTGCACAGTGTTTATCTCAACTTATTTACACTTGGAGTTAGAAACCAGTATTATACATTCTCTATATGTTGTCTGCCTAAGTTTGATTCCTGTGCTTCTGTGTCCCCAGAATATAAGGTTACTTTTTTTGGGAGGGGGGGGCAGTGAGGGTCATGACTTTCCTACTTAGCCTACTTAGGACCAGGTATGATTTGTGACCTATGACCAATCAGAGCATTTTCTGTTAATTTTGAACCTGGAGATTAAACAGCCTATAGGTTAATCCTATCTGAGTAGATGTTGTGAGATGTGAAGTTACAAACCTGTTGGGGACAATGTTTCTTACCATATGGGAGGAACTGGTTGACAGAGAGAAAAATATTAAAATGATCCATTGAGAGAAGCACAGGTAAAATACATAGAAATTTCTGGCATTATTCAGCTTCTGAGACCAGTTAAATCTCTTTTTTCTTTTTTCTTTAAATATTTTATTTATTTATGTGAGTGAGAGAGAGTGAGAGAAAAATCACAAGAGGAGGGAGGGTCAGAGGGAGAAGCAGACTTCCGGCTGGGCAGAGAGCCTGCTGTGGGACTTGATCCTGAAACTCCAGGATCATGACCTGAGCAGAAGGCAGATGGTTAACCCCTTGAGTCATCCAGGTGCACCTAAATCTCTTTTTTTTTGAACTAAAATTGATGTACTGTTTTTAATTGCTAATATACTACCTCATGTTTTTAATATACCCCTTCTATGTTATCAAGAGGGTCTTGCTAAACACTATATAAACACTTTTTCCTCTTGCCATATGAAGACATATATTTTCTCCAATATATCAAAAATATGTGAATTCGATGGAAAAATGTGAAGAAATGGAAATTTAAACTAACTGGATTATTTTTTGCCAGGTGTCTAATCTAAGTCTGGTGACTATGAAGGACCAAACTTGGAAATGGTGGTGTGAGATGAAGAGAAGTGGGGAGAAAGATTTTGAGGAAGGGGAAAATATTAGTACAGGACTCAAATTAATGTCCTATATTCTGTGAGTATCTTCACTAGAGTGGTGCCTTTGTTACTCAGAATCTTCTGAAAAGAGGATGGTCTTTATTTTCCTCCTCAGAGACATTAAGGAAAAGCACCATCTTTAGTCTTCCTCCATCATTTTCCCTACAGGCAAAGAAAGCCAATCACAATGGTTTAAAAAGAGGTTACTTTGCTAATTCCCAACAAAGAGATCTGCAGGAGCCTAGGTGGGTTGATTGCATATGGAAACATATGCATTCTATCATTGGGAACAACTGTCATTATTTTGTGGTTCTATCTGCACACATAGAAAATATAGAGAGCATAGTTCAAAGATTACCAAAGGAGACAGATTCTACAAATATTAAAAGTATAAGGAAATATTATGAAAATTTTATGCCAATAAAGTTAGCAAGTTAGATGAAATAGGAAAATCTCATGTCAATAATACTTAAGAAGAAATTTATTACCAAGATAAGACCATTTTTTATTTTTTATTTTCTATTTTCTGTTTAGATTTTATTTATTTATCTCATGGAGAGAGACAGTGAGAGAGGGAACAAAAGCAGGGGGGAAATGGGAGAGGGAAAAGCAGGCCTCCTGCTAAGCAAGGAGCCTGATGTGGGTCTCGATCCCAGGACCCTGGGATCACAACCTAAACCAAAGCAGACGCTCAATGACTGAGCCACCCAGGCACTCCAGCAAAATTTTTATTAAAGATTTTATTATTTTATTAAAGATTATCATTTTATTAAAGATTAACAAGTGAATCTTTGGGTCTCCAATTCTCAATAGCCCTGTGTCCTAGATATAAGAATTGTTGGTTTTCAAAACTAACAGTTTTAGGGCTCATCTTTTTGTTGCCAAGGGATGCGATGTCTGATGTGGGTCACAAACACTTACTCTTCAGGGAGAAGCTCCATATTTATTTATTTATTTATTTAAAGATTTATTTATTTATTTGACAGACAGAGATCACAAGTAGGCAGAGAGGCAGGCAGAGAGAGAGGAGGAAGCAGGCTCCCTATTGAGCAGAGCCCGATGTGGGGCTCGATCCCAGGACCCTGGGATCATGACCTGAGCCGAAAGCAGAGGCTTTAACCCACTGAGCCACCCAAGCGCCCCGAAGCTCCATATTTATGATATCCCTCTCAATCATGTGTCCCTGTGCCAGGGATTTGGGTTTTGATAAGAACTTGTTTCTACCCCTCCTACCTTTTTCACTGTGGCCCTTTTACCCTTTATTGTGGAGATGTTGGTCAGCTTGCTTTCAAGTCTTTTTCACTGGGAGTTTTTCTATCGTAACTGTAGATTTGTTGTGAGAGTGGAAGGAGGTGATTTCATTATCTTGAATGGCTTCCATGGCTTCTGTCAGTATTTCAAGGACAGTGCTATGTGTTCAAAGATTATTTGTTGCAACTCTTTGTTAATGGACGTTGTGAATCTAAAATGAGTGTCTTATTTGTATTTCATGTATTTATTCTTATAGCCACAATAATTTGTGGCAGATTTTATTTTACATAAAATCATGGTGTAGCTCTTCTATACTTCACTGTACAGCGTGCAGTTCTGGGCTTTAAATGTATATGCCCTGCATCGAATTTAGGAGTCTGGAAGTGAAGAGACACAGCTTTTGTAAGGTCCAAATTAGTGCAAAATCCCTTGCATTGAGGTGAGACCTGCAGGTTTGCACAGAGCTGCAGGGTGCTTTTGAGGTATTCATTGGAGAGAAAACTCACAGGGAAGAAAACTAATATTGGGCAAATGCCTGCTGTTTTATACTGAACTTTTAAGGAAAAGTTGCATGACACTCTGTCTTTATCACTGCTGCCTTTTGAAATTAAAAAATATAATAATAATTAACTACCCTAGTTTCAGTAAAAGGTCATAGAAAGGTCATGGGATGAAAGCTGCAACATGATCTCAGAGCATTTTTCTTTAAAGAGCCCTAAGCCCATTACATAAATGATCTAATGATTCCCTGCAATGTTATATGAAATAGATATGGGATGAGTATTGTTATTCTTTTAGTGCTTTGCAGGTGAAATATAAAAATCATTCATCAAATAGCATTTTCGAGCCCCTCACTCAAAAAGCTTCAGTGTTGCATTTGTCTTCTTAGCTTTGGAATGCTCCCCCAATGTCAGAAAGGATGAACCATAATCTCTCAGGGGCATGTTTGATGTGATTCACATAGGGTAAAATGGATTGCAGAAATTTATAACCTCTTTGGAGGAGAAAATAGAAACTATATTCAACAAGATATGGAGGAAAGTGAATGCTATTGAGCAATAATCACCAGCAAGCTGAGAGAACTGCAAAGGCTTTAACTCAGATTTCTCAACAGAATAATTTTTGATCATACACAAGGTAAAAATAATTCTTAAGAGCTATAGGGAAACTTGAGAGAAACATCTAAGATCTTGAAATATAAGGATATAGAAACTCCCTCAAGGAGATGGGGGGAAGTGCACTTAAACCATATTAGTGGAGCAGACAGTTCCTGGATTTTTTTTTTTTTAATTTAACAAAGGAGTATCTTCCATGTTAAGAAAAAGGTATCAGTTTTATGTGAAGATAAGACAGAAAGAAAAATAGGAGTCCAGGGACTGCCACTTCTAAAATTGAAATGGAGTTTCTAGTCTGGATTCAAAATGAATTCTATCTAAAAAGGGCTTTACGTTGTCTTCCATTCAGTATCTACTTAAATGTTTAAACATACCACATACACACATACACAGATTCATATTACACTAAAACATATTGAATATATGGAGCAATTTCTATGTGCTAGTCATGTGTTTGCCATTGTTATGTGTATTTTCTTATTCTGTCCCCATACTAGCACAGGAACTCATTTTAACCATTTTGAAGTTCCATCAAACCAATAATATCCAAATTGTGTATTATTGATGTAACAACATACAATCTTTATATTCAACACTGTATATCTAGGTAGTTTAGATTTATAAACATCCCTGTGTGGTTCCCACAGTTTTCATATTTTTCTCTTTTTAGTTATTCTTTTTTGCCAACTGAATAGTTTTTCCCTCTTATCTATTGTGGTCATTTCTTCTCTTTCCTTATGTACAAATTTGGAGGACCCATGCTGTATCCATTCTGGTGACTATTTGTATATACATGGCTGTCATTTCTTCTCCTGGGCCTACAAATACTAGTATTATTATAGGGGAACTTTACTGGTCAGCAAGAAATTCATGTTTTCTCTTTCTTGTGAAGCCTCTACCATGAGAGAAAGATTCATTTCAAGGCTAACGAAAAATTTTGCCACAGTGGAGATGCTTAGCCCCAGATTTATGCCTCAGAATATGTGTTTGTTAATTGTTTCTTCTACTGATGAGGAACAGTTGCTGTAGAGCTAATTGTTAATCATTTTTCTCTACCAACTATCCACACAAAGACTTGTATGAGTAAATATTTCCTCTATCAGTCCCATTTCCTGCCAATGGAAAGAGATGACCATGGGTATTTTCTAATTGTACTAAACAATCAACCATATGATTCCAAGTAGCTGTTTTGGTTTTTAACCCTCAGGAGTTTATCTGAAATTGTGTATCTTTGCCTACAGCTAGAAATCTACTCCATCCTGTGTCCACTGTCAAATTCATCTCTCAACAAATTTGTCCCTTCATTTGCTCATTCAGTAGACATTTATAGAACATGCACCATTTTAAAGATCCTTTGTGCAGCACTGGATGTTCTATAGTGAGGCAAATTGTTCACTTTTATTGCAGATCGACTTCTTTTTATTGTCTGGGATTATGGTTTGTAAATGCTTTCAAGTTTGACATAAAATACAGTTTTTGATACCTTTTCAATGTCTTGATTTCTAAAGGCTGCTTTTAGTGTAAAGAGAGAACCAAGAGCACCATGATCCATGTGCTATCTCCATTATAGATCATAAACAAACCTGAATTTTCATTTGAGAGGGAAATAATATCAAAGTGGTTGAATAATTATAAAATATTTTGGAAATTTGTTTTAATTAATGGATTACATGACTTCAGTGAGTTTAGCACATACTTTCACTCACCCCTGCATTCTGTATAACTTATATGTCCTCCAACCCATAAGTATTACCCATAAGTAATAAGTCTTCCATTACTTCTTATGAAATAAATGGTTTAAAATGAGTAGTGGGAAAACTAAATATGACGTTACAATAGTGAAAATATTAGTCTTGCTTGTTATGTAAATTAAATGTTATATATGGTTCTATAGATATAAAATATGTCAATATACATTTTAGTTTGAATCACATCATCTTTAGATTATGTTAATTAGGTAGCTCAAAGCTTCAATTTGTAGTTAACAAATAGGTTAAATATATCATGTGTAAGTATAATTCTTTTCTTGATGTTCGTGCAAGCATCGAATCTGGAATTAGAATGCTTATGTTTAAAAAATGCATTCTGAATATATAGAAAATCAAGTAGAAAGAAATTTCAAAGAAGCAAGGAAGGAAGTTAGAAAGGAAGAAAAAGAAAAGGAAAGAAAGAAAGATAAGGAAGGAATATATCACTCTAAATATTTCATTCTAACTTACTTTATCCTCAGTAAACTCCTACATAGTGGATAAATTACTACCACCATTGAAAAGATGAGAAAACAAAACAAAATTAAACAAAAAGAAGATGAGAAAATTATCATGTAATTCCCCAGAATATGTAGTCAGAAAGTTGTAGAACAATAAATTGAACCCAGGCAATCTCATATCAAAACTAGAACTCTTAACTACTACATGCTGTTGACTCTACAAAAGGTTTAAAAAAAACAGGTTGCACTGACTTTATCAGCATCCTTCAATTAGTAAGTATATTGTAAGTCATGTTTCAGCATTTTCCTCCTTAATGAAGTGATTTCCCCAACGGAAGATACTTGGGTTTGCAATCATGTAGGCTTAATTTCTCTCTTCAAGTTGCCACTTAACAAAGCTTTTAAAGCTGATTTAACTTACTTAAACTGATCTAAACATATTTAATCTGTCACTCTTAAGTGTCAAGGTGCTTCAGAATTTTTAATAATGATAACAATAATAGCAATAATAATGAAAGCATATATTCACTCAAAATTTATACATGAATTTTCATAGAAGCTTTATTTGTAATAGCCCCAAAGTAGAAACAACTCAAATATTTAACAACAGGTAAATGGATAAACAAATTAACCTTTTGGCTAATAAATCTATTAATTACAGAGAAGAATATTAAAATTGTTCACTATATTTTCCATATGCTTTACATGCTAAACTCTTACTTTAGTAGAGTTTTAAAATTTTTATATATTTCTTGTGGATTTAAATTTATCAATATGTGCTGAAATGTTTTCTTTATAAATAACATCTAGTTTTGTAAGGGCCTGGTTAGTCAGAGGAACTTACTTGCAAACCCCAGATACAAGGGCCGGCCAGGCCAGATGGAGACATCCAATCAGTGGGGCATACATATATTTGCTATGGTGAACTGGAATTCAATTGGCCATCCACATAGCTGACTGAGCATAACTGTGCAGTTTTCCCTGTGTGGTGCAATCTCATTGGCCACCCGTGTGTGGGCCAGGCTCAACCACCTCTCTAAAGGTTAGTCCGTGAGGCAGGCGTGGGGGGAGTAGTAGTCCTTGGGGTAGTTGTGGCGTGCAGCACTGCTGGGAGAGGCGCCACTGGGAGCATAGTTGTCAGTAGCAGCCACGCTGGGAGCAACGTGGTCCTGCCGTAGTCATCGGGAGCATAGTCTTCGTCCTCCGAGCAGAGTTGTTGGGGAGTGGTCTTGCCAAGGTAGTCATCGGGAGCAGTAATCATTGGGGTTGTCGTTGTCAGAGGGGTGTCATGGGAGCGGCGTCATCAGAGTCGTCGTCCTCGTCATCCTCGTCATCCTCGTCATCGTCACCTCTTTGTAAGAGATGGCCCCAACTGGTTGGTTTGATTCTCGATGCGTGAAATAAAGCTTTGCTCGACTTTTGCTTTGTGTCGGTCTTGTTCCTTTGATCATAGACCCTAACAGTTTGATTTTTAAATTTTTTTTTAGATTTATTTATTTATTTCAGAGAAAAAGTGTGCTAGGGGCAGAGAGAGGGGGAGAGAGAATATCAAGCAGAATCCCCACTGAGCACAGAATCTGACAAGGGTCTCAGTCTCATGATCCTAATATCATGACCTGAGGCAGAAACCAAGAGTTGGACATTTAACCACTGAACCAGCCAGGCACCCCATTATTAATGTTTTAAACTTTTGGACATAGTCTCTTTCTCTTAACTGGAGTATTTAACCATTTATTCAGATAGCTTATTTACTTGAATTCTCTTATCATAATATTTCATTCATATTTTTATATGTCTGATTTTTCCTATGTTTATCTTCATCTATCACCTGTTTTTGAGAGTAGTGATATTGTCATATTATTTTTTCTCCCTCAGTTGTTCATCTCTACTAACTTAAAGTTGTAAGCAAAAGGTACTTAGTCTAATTATTGTTTTTAAAATAATTGTCTCTACCCCTACCAACTCCTTCCACTACTACTTTTTTAAAATATTCTAATTTTTCTGCTATTTGCATTGTCTCCACAGTATAAATCTTCTAAAAATTATCTGCGAGATCCACTGGGCTTCATACCCTGAAGATTAGTATTTGGTACATAAATCAAATTGTCTATTTCTACTACCATACTTTTGTTTATTATTACAACTTTAAAAAGTCTTAAAGTGAGATCATGTGTATTCCAGCATTGTTCTTATTAAAAGTTATTTAGATTGTTCTAGATACATTATATTTCTAAACAAATTTTAGATTGAGCTTATACATTTCCAAAGAATACTGCTGAAATTTTTATTGAAGTGGAGTTACAACTAGAGATCAAGGTGTGTGGGGGTGGCTCAATTGTTTAAGCATCTAGTTGATTAAACATCTGCCTTTGGCTCAGGTCATAATCACGATCCTGATGGAGCCCTGCTCTGGGCTCTCTGTTCAGCCAGAACCCTCCTCACTTGTTTTTTTTTTTCTCTCTCTCTCAAATAAATTAAATATTTTTTTAAAGTGTAGGTCAGTTTGGGAAGAATGTGACATCTTAAAAATGCGAGTCTTCTAATTCTTAAGCATCATGGGTCCTTCCGTTTATGTATTCTTTAATTTCTCTCAGTAATGTTTTGCATCTGTCAGTTGTACAGTTCTTTCACTTTTTTGCATCTGTCAGTTTTATCTTTTAATATTTCATATTTGTTCATTTTATTGTAATTTGTATTTTTTAATTTTTATTTTTTCTTTCCAGTTGTTAGGAATCATTGTGAGGATATAGAAGGACAATTGCTTTTTGTAGTTGATCTTCTGGACTGCAATGCTGATAAATTCACTTACTAGATCTCGTAGCTAATTTGGAGATTACATAGAATTTCCTTCATAGATGGTCATGTTTTATTTATTTTTATATCTCATTTATTTCTAAAGTCTTTTGTCTTTCCAATTTATATCTATCTATCGTCTTTCTAATTTATTGCATTGGCTAGAAACTCCTGTATGTTCATAAACAGAAGTGTTGAAAACAGTCATCCTTGCCATATTTCTTATCTTTAGAGAAAGTATTCAGACTTTCACTTTGAATTCCTGGGATAAGCCCAAATTGACAAATATTTAGGAACATTTTCTTATATTGTTGGATTTAATTTTCTAAAAATTTTAACTTTTCCCTCAATGTTTATGAGGGATAGTATTCTATAGTATACTTTACTTGTAATGTCTCTGCCTGATGTTAATACCAGGATAGTTCTGGTCTCATAAGATTAGTTGTGTCTTCCCTTCTCCTCAATTTTCTGAAGGAGATTTTATAAAATTGGTATCTTTTTCTTAAACTTTTTGTATAATTTCCCAGTAAAGCCATTTGAGTATAGAGTTTTCTTTGTGAAAATATTTTAACTAAAATTTTATTTTCTAGAGATAGAGTTACTCTAGTTTGCTACACACACTTGTTTCTGTCTTGCCTGCTAAGAGAATCTTGGTTTTGATTGGTTATGAAAACACACCCAGCTAAACCTGTTCGAGCTCCCAGCCCCCTTTTCGGTAAGAGTGACCCATGTGACACATTCCTCACCAATGATATATAAGCTGAAGTCTGCTAGACATTTTAGAGGACTGTTTTCCTTTCATTATGTAGGTTCTACTCCTTCACTTATTCCATTTGCCTTCTCCAAGGACAAAAATTAAGTTATATGCATGATGGAACAAAAAGAAGAAATGTTAAGCCTTTGATGATATACATCATCAACTATAATATCTCTGGACTGGCTAAACTTTGTATTTATTTTTTGGGGAGAATTGTAACAAAAAAAAGCAATTTTTTTTAACATCTTAATCTTATTTTATTTTTTTCAGAGTTCCAAAATTCATTGTTTATGCACCACACACATTGCTCCATGCAGTGTATGTCCTCCTTAATACTGACCACCAGGCTCATCCATCTCTCCACTCACCCCTCCCTTCCAAAACCCTCAGTTTGTTTCTCAGAGTCCACAGGCTCTCATTCTTCATATCCCCCTCTGATGTCCCCCAATTCACTTTTTCTATCCTTCTGCTAATGTCCTCCATGTTATGCCTTATTCCACAAGTAAGTGAAATCATATGATAATTTAATTTCTCTGCTTGACTTATTTCACTCAGGATAACCTCCTCCAGTCCCATCCATGTTGATACAAAAGTTGGGTATTCATCCTTTCTGATGGGGGCATAATATTCCATTGTATATATGGACCATATCTTCTTTATCTATTTTTCTGTTGAAGGGCACCTCAGCTCTTTCCACAGCTTGGTGGAATCATGGCTATTGTTGCTATGAACATTGGGGTACAGATGGCCCCTCTTTTCACTACATCTGTGTCTTTGAGGTAAATACCCAGTAGTGCAATTGCAGGTTTATAGGGTAATTTCTTAAGGAATCTCCACACTGTTTTCCAAATGGCTGCACCAACTTGCATTCCCAAAAACAGTGTCAGACAATTCCCCTTTCTTCACATCCTCTCCAACACTTGTTATTTCCTGTCCTGTTGATTTTTGACTTTCTAACTGATGTAAGTTGGTATCTCAATATGGTTTTGATTTGAATTTCCCTGATGGCTAGTGATAATGAACATTTTTTCATGTGTCTGTCATCCATTTGTGTGTCTTCTTTGGAGAAGTGTCTTTTCATGTCTTCTGCCCATTTTTTGACATGATTTCTGTTTTTTGGGTGTTGAGTTTGAGGAATTCTTTATAGACCCAGTGGAAAAAAGACAGTCTCTTTAACAAACTGAGGGTTGCTGGGGGGAGGGGGGTTGGGAAAAGGGGGGTCGGGTTATGGACATTGGGGAGGGTATGTGCTTTGGTGAGTGCTGTGAAGTGTGTAAACCTGGCGACTCACAGACCTGTACCCCTGGGGATAAAAATATATGTTTATAAAAAATAAAAAATTAAAAAAAAATATGGTGTTGGGAAAATTGGACAGCTATGTGTAGAAGAATGAAACTCAACCATTCTCTCACACCATACTTAAAGATAAACTCGAAATGGATGAAAGTCACCAATGTGAGGTAAGTATCTATCAAAATCCCACAGGAGAACATATGACATCAGCCATAGCAACTTCTTTCAAGACACATCTCCAAAGGCAAAGGAAACAAAGGCAAAAATTAATTTTTGTGGCTTCATCAAAATTAACATCTTCTTCACAGCAAAGGAAACAGTCAACAAAACAAAGAGGCAACCCACGGAATGGGAGAAGATACTCGCAAATGACAGTACAGGCAAAGGACTGATATCTGAGATCTAAACTTTATATTTCTTATATGAGTTAAATAAACTTGTACTTTTAAAAAAAATTATTTGTCACAGAAAGAACACACATGCAGGCAGAATGGCAAGCAGAAGCAGAGGGAGAAGCAGGCTCCCTGCTCAGCAGGGGACTTGATCCCAGGACACTGGGATCACGACTGGAGCCGAAGGCAGCCGCCTAACTGACTGAGCTACTCAGGTGTCCCTAAGCTTGTACTTTGAAGACACTGCTAAAAATCCAGCTTTTTTTTTAATCTGAATTTTTACTTGATACATTGGCTACACATAAATACTTATATCTAATACTTTAACTGGATTATTTCTGTGAGCTATTACTCTGCATTTTAAGTATTATTTTTTCTTTGTTTTTATTGTCAACTGCATTTATAAAAAATATTTAATATATTTATTTTGCAGAAAGAGAGTGCAGAAACAAGGGGAGGAGCAGAAGGAGAGAGAGAAACAGGCTCTTCACAGAGCAGGGAGTCTGAAATGGGGCTCGATCCCAAGACACTGGGACAGTGACCTGAATCAAAGGCAGATGCTTAATGGCCTGAGCCACCACGGGCCCCCTACTAGTTGCATATTTAATAGAGCTTTATCTCAAACTAGTAGTTTGATCTTTCCTGTAATATCATTTTATAATTTAAATATTTTATCTTTTTTTTTTTTGCACTTGGTCTGGCTATTTGTTTTTCTATTTTAACAAATTAAAAACAAATAAATAAATATTCAAAATACATACCATTCTCTGAGATATTAAACAAGTGCTCAGTATCATAAAAATCTCAGAGTCAAAATATATTGTTTAAAGCTATCACCACTTATAAAAGAATAATACTGATTTTCATGGACTTAAGAATTTCTTGATTATACTCATCACATTAAATTATGACCAGCTGAATTTGAGGAAACTTATTGGATTTGTATTTATAAGTATAGATATTCACAGGTAAGGATTGTAACCCAGTTTTGCACAAATTTTTAAACAATGGAGTTTACCAGAACACATGCTATATTATAATATATAAAAAGAAAGGGAAATTATGTAGCCTTTAAAATGATGTTTTAAATCTATGTTCACTGACATAGAAAAATGTCTACAAAAAAATCATTAGGGAGATCCTGGTTAAGCATCGGTCTTCAGCTTAGGTCATGATTTCAGGATCCTAGGATCCAGCCTTGCTTTGGCTCCTGCTCGGGAAGTAATCTGCTTGTCTCTCTGCACCTCCCCCACTTGTGCATTCCCTCTTGCTCTCTTTCTTTTTCTGACAAATAAATAAGATCTTTAAAAAAATCGTTAAATGGAAAATCAGGTCACAACTAGTATGTTTCATATAATTTAATTCTTAATAAAAATATGATATAAATGTATGAAAATTAAAGTTACACAAAATTATATCATATTATATATTTTGTCGTATTACTTAGAATAGGTTATAAAAGAGAACACCAAAAATACCTAGAAAGAAGTGTAACTGTGAAGTGTTATATCTTTGGGTTCTTTTTCTTTTTCTTTTTTTAAATAGTTGCTATGCCCAGCATGGAGCCCAATACAAGGCTTGAATTCACAACCCTAAAAATCACAACCTGAGCTGAAATGAAGAGTTGAACTTAATAAATTGAGCCAATGAGGTACCTCTGTGTATTCTTAAATTCTTTAGATTTTCAGTACTATCTCCATATATGTTTTTAAATATATTAGTTATTAATCACCCAAAGAATGGGGTTAAAACATTCAAATGCACTTTACTCTTTGTTTATCATCAAAAAGATCAAGCCTAAAGTGCATCCATATACTATGTTGCTGATTTTTTTTTAAAGATTTTATTTATTTATTTGTCAGAGAGCGAGCAAGCATGAGCGAGCACAGGCAGACAGAGTGGAAGGCAGAGTCAGAGGGAGAAGCAGGCTCCCTGCGGAGCAAGGAGCCCGATGTGGGACTCGATCCCAGGACACTGGGATCATGACCTGAGCCGAAGGCAGCTGCTTAACCAACTGAGCCACCCAGGCGTACCTGCTGATTTTTTTTTTTAAGATTTTATTTATTTATTTGAAAAGGAGAGAGAGATCACAAGTGAACAGAGAGGCAGGCAGAAAGTCGGGGGGCAGCCTCCCTGCTGAGCAGAGACCCTGATGCAGGACTCGATCCCAGGACCCTGAGATCATGACCTGAGCCGAAGGCAGAGGCTTAACCCACTGATCACCCCAGGCATCCCTATGTTGCTGATTTAAAACAAAGTTAACGAGTACTGGAGTTGAACATGTAAGTATTTAATACATATGGGTTTTAGAGGGCTCAGTGACTATTGGAAGGATATAAGGCAATTTGTTTGGTGTTATTGGCTTACAGAAGGCACAGAGGAAAGTTGACATAGAAGGAAGTAGAGAGAGGATGAAGTAGCAGAAGAAATAAGACCAGACTTGCCCAAGTACAGTAGAGATAACTGATAGCTAGAGAAGCGATGAGAAACATGACTTGCTATTGATCAAACTTGAAATTCTCATTGGAATTAGATATTTTCATTCTGATTCATTCAGAGACTTTCTAAACAACTGCCATTATTGGCAATCCAGTCAGTAAACTAGCATTTTCTGTCTTGTCTCTCATTACCTGCCCCCAAAACCTTGCCATGTTATTTTATCATTTTGTCATTTTATTTACCCCCTACCTTGTCGCTTCCAGCCATACTACCTTTCTGAAACCTCGTAGGCCCATTTTCCAACTTCCAAAGGTATATTTCTACTATGAAGACTTTCTTGTCACCCTAATAGTGAATCATTTATTCCCTTCTCCACACCCAGCCACTTTGCAGTCTTTTTTTTTTTTTTTTAATAGAAATTATATACCAAGTCATGTTATAGTCTAAGGAAAGTATGGCATTAGTTGAAAGGCTATAATTGGCAGGCACTACCCATTTTAAATTATCTCATTTAAATCAGTGGTAGTTCTACACATATGGGCTATTGCATTATGTCAATATTGGAGGCGATAAAATGAGGCTAAGAGAGTTAAATAAACCTTATCAGAATCACAGAGATGATTAATGGTAAGCAAGCATTTAATGTCAGATGCATTTGCCACCAAAGCCTAAGATTTTTATAATTTACTCTCTTACCTACATATCCACTTATTCTGATTGATCGTAGGTCTTTCCAGGATAGAGTTTTGGTCTTATTCATCTTAATATTCTCAGCACTTGACTTAAGATCTTAAACATTTTGGTTGACCCATTTTTATTCTTTTTTAGTGAATAAATGATTCAATTCCCACTATAACTATATTTTTTATCTTGCTTCTCTGGATACTTTAAGAGCAAATAATAAGTAATTTGGTTCTATAAGTAAACACAAATAATAAATAAATATCATATCACCTATAGTTAAATTTTGAAACAAAAATCAGTTTTATTGAACTGATATTCATGTCAATGAATGTAGGTCAACATGGAGCAATTAATTTACAATTAATTTACATGGATAAATTATGTGAATAGAGAAGTAAATCAAAATTTAAATAAAGATACACTATTTATTTGGAAATTAGACATTTCGTATTTTAAAATAGTAAAGTTTATTAAGACCAAAGATTACTTATCACTTGTTATGTTTTTTTTTTTTTAATTTTTAATTTTTTATAAACATATATTTTTATCCCCAGGGGTACAGGTCTGTGAATCACCAGGCTTACACACTTCACAGCACTCACCAAAGCACATACCATCCCCAATGTCCATAATCCCACCCCCTTCTTCCAAACCCCCTCCCCCCAGCAAACCTCAGTTTCTAAGAGTCACTTATGGTTTGTCACCCTCCCAAACCCATCTTGTTTCATTTATTCTTCTCCTACCCACTTAAGCCCCCATGTTGCATCCCCACTTCCTCATATCAGGGAGATCATATGATAGTTGTCATTCTCTGCTTGACTTATTTCGCTAAGCATGATACGCTCTAGTTCCATCCATGTTGTCGCAAATGGCAAAATTTCATTTCTTTTGATGGCTGCATAGTATTCCATTGTGTATATATACCACATCTTCTTGATCCATTCATCTGTTGATGGACATCTAGGTTCTTTCCATAGTTTGGCTATTGTGGACATTGCTGCTATAAACATTCGGGTGCACGTGCCCCTTTGGATCACTACGTTTGTATCTTTAGGGTAAATACCCAATAGTGCAATTGCTGGGTCATAGGGCAGTTCTATTTTCAACATTTTGAGGAACCTCCATGTTGTTTTCCAGAGTGGCTGCACCAGCTTGCATTCCCACCAACAGTGTAGGAGGGTTCCCCTTTCTCCGCATCCTCGCCAGCATCTGTCATTTCCTGACTTGTTGATTTTAGCCATTCTGACTGGTGTGAGGTGATATCTCATTTTGGTTTTGATTTGGATTTCCCTGATGCCGAGTGATATGGAGCACTTTTTCATGTGTCTGTTGGCCATCTGGATGTCTTCTTTGCAGAAAGGTCTGTTCATGTCCTCTGCCCATTTCTTGATTGGATTATTTGTTCTTTGGGTGTTGAGTTTGCTAAGTTCGTTATAGATTCTGGAAACTAGTCCTTTATCTGATATGTCGCTTGCAAATATCTTCTCCCATTCTGTCAGTTGTCTTTTGATTTTGTTAACTGTTTCCTTTGCTGTGCAAAAGCTTTTGATCTTGATGAAATCCCAATAGGTCATTTTTGCCCGTGCTTCCCTTGCCATTGGCGTTGTTCCTAGGAAGATGTTGCTGCCTGTGTTCTCCTCAAGGATTTTGATGGATTCCTTTCGCACATTGAGGTCTTTCATCCATTTTGAGTCTATTTTTGTGTGTGGTGTAAGGAAATGGTCCAATTTCATTTTTCTGCATGTGGCTGTCCAATTTTCCCAGCACCATTTATTGAAGAGGCTGTCTTTTTTCCTTTGGACATTCTTTCCTGCTTTGTCGAAGATTAGTTGACCATAGAGTTGAGGGTCTATTTCTGGGATCTCTATTCTGTTCCATTGATCTATGTGCCTGCTTTTGTGCCAGTACCATGCTGTCTTGATGATGACAGCATTGTAATAGAGCTTGAAGACCGGAATTGTGATGCCACCAACGTTTCTTTTTCAATATCCCTTTGGCTATTCGAGGTCTTTTCTGGTTCCATATAAATTTTAGAATTATTTGTTCCATTTCTTTGAAAAATATGGATGGTAATTTGATAAGAATTGCATTAAATGTGTAGATTGCTTTAGGTAGCATAGACATTTTCACAATATTTATTCTTCCAATCCAGGAGCATGGAACATTTTTCCATTTCCTTGTGTCTTCCTCAATTTCTTTCATGAGTACTTTATAGTTTTCTGAGTATAGATTCTGTGCCTCTTTGTTTAGGTTTATCCCTAGGAATCTTATGCTTTTGGGTGCAATTGTAAATGGGATCGATCCTTAATTTCTCTATCTTCTGTCTTGTTGTTGGTGTAGAGAAATGCAACTGATTTCTGTGCATTGATTTTATATCCTGACACTTTACTGAATTCCTGTATAAGTTCTAGCAGTTTTGGAGTGGAGGCTTATGGGTTTTCCACATATAGTATCACATCATCAGTGAAGAGTGATAATTTGACTTCTTCTTTGCCGATTTGGATGCCTTTAATTTCCTTTTGTTGTCTGATTGCTGAGGCTAGGACCTCTAGTACTATGTTGAATAGCAGTGGTGATAATGGACATCCCTGCCGTGTTCCTGACCTTAGCGGAAAAGCTTTCAGTTTTTCTCCATTGAGAATGATATTTGCGGTGGCTTTTACATAGATGGCTTTGATGATATTGAGGTATGTGCCCTCTATCCCTACACTTTGAAGAGTTTTGATCAGGAAGGGATGCTGTACTTTGTCAAATGCTTTTTCAGCATCTATTGAGAGTATCATATGGTTCTTGTTCTTCCTTTTATTGATGTGTTGTATCACATTGACTGATTTGCGGATGTTGAACAAACCTTGCAGCACTGGAATAAATCCCACTTGGTCGTGGTGAATAATCCTTTTAATGTACTGTTGAATCCTATTGGCTAGTATTTTCATGAGAATTTTTGCATCTATATTCATCAAGGATATTGGTCTATAGCTCTCTTTTTTGATGGGATCCTTGTCTGGTTTTGGGATCAAGGTGATGCTGGCCTCATAGAATGAGTTTGGAAGTTTTCCTTTCCTTTCATTTCCTTTCTATTTTTTGGAACAGTTTCAGGAGAATAGGAATTAGTTCTTCTTTAAATGTTTGGTAGAATTCCCCCGGGAAGCTGTCAGGCCCTGGGCTTTTGTTTGTTTGGAGATTTTTAATGACTGTTTCAATCTCCTTGCTGGTTATGGGTATGTTCGGGCTTTCTATTTCTTCCTGGTTCAGTTTTGGTAGTTTATATGTTTGTAGGAATGCATCTATTTCTTCCATATTTTCAAATTTATTGGCGTAGAGTTCCTCATAGTATGTTCTTATAATAGTTTGTATTTCTTTGGTGTTAGTTGTGATCTCTCCTCTTTCATTCATGATTTTATTTATTTGGGTCCTTTCTCTTTTCTTTTTGATAAGTCGGGCCAGGGGTTTATCAATTTTATTAATTCTTTCAAAGAACCAGCTCCTAGTTTCGCTGATTTCCTATTTCATTGATTTCTGCTCTGATCTTTATGATTTCTCTTCTCCTGCTAGGCTTAGGGTTTCTTTCTTGTTCTTTCTCCAGCTCCTTTAGGTGTAGGGTTAGGTTGTGTACCTGAGACCTTTCTTGATTCTTGAGAAAGGCTTGTACCGCTATATATTTTCCTCTCGGGACTGCCTTTGCTGTGTCCCACAGATTTTGAACCGTTTTATTTTCATTATCATTTGTTTCCATGATTTTTTTCAATTCTTCTTTAATTTCCCGGTTGACCCATTCATTCTTTAGAAGGATGCTGTTTAGTCTCCATGTATTTGGGTTCTTTCCAAACTTCCTTTTGTGGTTGAGTTCTAGCTTTAGTGCTTTGTGGTCTGAAAATATGCAGGGAACGATCCCAATCTTTTGATACCAGTTGAGTCCTGATTTAGGAACGAGGATGTGATCTATTCTGGAGAATGTTCCATGTGCACTAGAGAAGAATGTGTATTCTGTTGCTTTGGGATGAAATGTTCTGAATATATCTGTGATGTCCATCTGGTCCAGTGTGTCATTTAAGGCCTTTATTTCCTTGCTGATCTTTTGCTTGGATGATCTGTCCATTTCAGTGAGGGGAGTGTTAAAGTCCCCTACTATTATTGTATTATTGTTGATGTGTTTCTTTGATTTTGTTATTAATTGGTTTATATATTTGGCTGCTCCCACATTGGGGGCATAGATATTTAAAATTGTTAGATCTTCTTGTTGGACAGACCCTTTGAGTATGATATAGTGTCCTTCCTCATCTCTTATTATAGTCTTTCGCTTAAAATCTAATTGATCTGATATAAGGATTGCCACTCCTGCTTTCTTCTGATGTCCATTAGCATGGTAAATTCTTTTCCACCCCCTCACTTTAAATCTGGAGGTGTCTTCGGGCTTAAAATGAGTTTCTTGGAGGCAACATATAGATGGGTTTTGTTTTTTTAGCCATTCTGATACCCTATGTCTTTTGACAGGGGCATTTAGCCCATTAACATTCAGGGTAACTGTTGAGAGATCTATGAATTTAGTGCCATTGTATTGCCTGTAAGGTGACTGTTACTGTATATGGTCTCTGTTCCTTTCTGATCTACCACTTGTAGGCTCTCTCTTTGCTTAGAGGACCCCTTTCAGTATTTCCTGTAGAGCTGGTTTGGTATTTGCAAATTCTTTCAGTTTTTGTTTGTCCTGGAAGCTTTTAATCTCTCCTTCTATTTTCAATGATAGCCTAGCTGGATATAGTATTCTTGGCTGCATGTTTTCGCGTTTAGTGCTCTGAAAATATCATGCCAGCTCTTTCTGGCCTGCCAGGTCTCTGTGGATAAGTCAGCTGCCAATCTAATATTTTTACCATTGCATGTTACAGACTTCTTTTCCCGGGCTGCTTTCAGGATTTTCTCTTTGTCACTGAGACTTGTAAATTTTACTATTAGGTGACGGGGTGTGGGCCTATTCTTATTGATTTTGCGGGGTGTTCTCTGAACCTCCTGAATTTTGGTGCTCGTTCCCTTTGCCATATTGGGGAAATTCTCCCCAATAATTCTCTCCAGTATACCTTCTGCTCCCCTCTCTCTTTCTTCTTCTTCTGGAATCCCAATTATTCTAATGTTGTTTCATCTTATGGTGTCACTTATCTCTCGAATTCTCCCCTCGTGGTCCAGTAGCTGTTTGTCCCTCTTTTGCTCAGCTTCTTTATTCTCTGTCATTTGGTCTTCTATATCACTAATTCTTTCTTATGCCTCATTTATCCTAGCAGTGAGAGCCTCCATTTTTTATTGCACCTCATTAATAGCTTTTTTTTATTTCAACTTGGTTAGATTTTAGTTCTTTCATTTCTCCGGAAAGGGCTTTTATATCTCTCAAGAGGGTTTCTCTAATATCTTCCATGCCTTTTTCGAGCCCGGCTAGAACCTTGAGAATTGTCATTCTGAACTCTAGATCTGACATATTACCAATGTCTGTATTGATTAGTTCCCTAGCCTTCGGTACTGCCTATTGTTCTTTTTTTTGTGTTGAATTTTTCCGTTTTGTTATTTTGTCCAGATAAGAGTATATGAAGGAGCAAGGAAAATACTAAAAGGGTGGCAACAACCCCAGGAAAATATGCTTTAACCAAATTAGAAGAGATCCCAAATCGTGATGGGGGAGAAAGGGGATAAAAAGAGGTTTAAAAAGGAATAAAGAAAAAAATGAAAAAAGAAATAAAAGAAAAGAAAAGAATTAAGAGAAAGGAAACAAATAAGAAAAATATAAAAAAGAAAAAATATATATATTGGATAAACTAGTTACAAAACATTACAAAAGAAAAAGTTAAAAGTTAAAAAAAAATTACCAGAAGGCAAGAAAAAAAACAAAAAATGAAAAAGAAAAAAATTAAATTAACTGCAAGACTAAAAAAAATCACAGGGAAAAAGCCATGAGTTCCGTGTTTGCTTTTTCCCCCTCTGGAATTTTGTTGCTCTCCTTGGTATTGATACTGCACTCCTTGGTAGGTGAACTTAGTCTCGGCTGGATTTCTTGTTGATCTTCTGGAGGAGGGGCCTGGTGTAGTGATTCTCAGGTGTCTTTGCCCCAGGCGGAATTGCATTGCCCTTATCAGGGGCCGGGGTGAGTAATCCGCTGGGGTTTGCTTTCAGGAGCTTTTGTTCCCTGAGCACTTTCCGCAGAGTTCTGGAGGACGGGAATACAAATGGCGGCCTCCTGGTCTCCCGCCCGGAGGAGCCGAGAGCCCAGATCCCCACTCCTCAGTGCGCCGTCAGAGAACAGCGCCCAGTTACTCCCGTCTGCCTGACCTGCGGCCGCGCTCCGAGCTCACCAAGCCTGTGACCAGTTCAAGGTAACACCTAGCTGTGAGCTCACTGTCGGCTCTGTCTCTGTAGCCGGCTTTCCCGTTCCAATACCCTCAAGCTCTGCGACACTCAGACACCCCTGATCCTTCTGTGACCGTGCGGGACCTGAGGCCACGCTGACCCCACGTGGGCTTCGCCCCGGTTTAGCCTCTGGAGCGATGTCCCTCAGCGGAACAGACTTTTAAAAGTCCTGATTTTGTGCGCCGTTGCTCGGCCGCTTGCCGGGAGCCGGCCCCTCCCCCCGGGGTCGATCTTCCCGTTGCTTTGGATTCACTTCTCCGCCGGTCCTACCTTTCAGAAAGTGGTTGTTTTTCTGTCTCCAGAATTGCTGTTCTTCTTCTCTTCGATCTGCCGATGGATTTTCAGGTGTTTGCAATCTTTAGGTAAGCTATCTAGCTGATCTCTGGCTAGTGAAGTAGTCTCAGCCTGCTACTTCTCCGCCATCTTGACTCCTCCCACTTGTTATGTTTCTTAAAAAATTACCAAATTCATACGAATAAGCTAAAGTGTATTTTCAAATAGTTCATAAAAAATAGATCTAGGATAACTTCATCTTGCATATCAATCTGCTTTGAGATATATCTTGAAGACAGTTGGAGTTTTTTCCTTTCCTCTTTCTTAATTCCTATCTTCTATACGTTGCCTTAAAAATATATATAAATGTCCTTCCCTAGAAGATAGCTTCAGAATCATTATGGTGTGCATACAGTGTATTGAAATATCTTGACTAATGGGAAGCAAGATGAAGCATTCCTTACTGGATTATGCAGATGATAAAATATTCAGTACCCTAACAATAAACATAAAAAAATAATGCCAAATTAATAATTCTTATAAAACCTTTAAACTTCATTATTCTTCTCTTTCAATTCAAAGTCTCATACTATGCATGGAGGCAGAGGACAGAAAAAGAAGTAAAGTGTGATGATACAGTTTCTTGAAATGACTTACCTTCATTCTCTCCAGTCTATTGACAAATCTAAGAACTCATGTTTATATGAAAGAGAAAGGGAAGAGAAAACAGACACATTAAAATGTTAAATGTAGGGCTCCTTGGTGGCTCAGTGGGTTAAGCCGCTGCCTTCGGCTCAGGTCATGATCTCAGGGTCCTTGGATCGAGTCCCGCATCGGGCTCTCTGCTCAGCAGGGAGCCTGCTTTCTCCTCTCTCTCTCTGCCTGCCTTTCTGGCTACTTGTGATCTCTCTCTGTCAAATAAAAAAATAAATAAATAAATCTTTAAAAAAAAAAAGTTAAATGTAGGACACAGTGATTCTAGTGTAGAACTCAGCAATATTGGAAGAGAGGTTTATTTCCTGCATTTAATAAATGGAAAAACTGAAACATTAAAAATTATATGTAATTTATTTTAAGAAATTTTGACTGAGATAATAAAGATTGAAAAACAATTAATGAATAATTCTAATCTTCATCAAATCATTTACATTTTAGAATGTACAAATTCATAAATTTGTATGTTGATGGAACTATATGAAATAGTAACCTTTTAAAAAATGGTGACAACAAAGGAGAATGAATATTTAAGTTCACCATAAATAAAAAAATAAAAATTTTCCAATTATTTTCCAAACACTGAGTTATTGTCCTAAAAATGTTTTTCTATTGAGAAACACAGATGATTTATAATAATGTATGCCAATTGATTACCAGAAAATATAATCATTTTGGGGCTACATCATTTTGTTATGTTTTCTAAAGGCACAATATGTTATTAAATATTAAGAATGAAATGGGAAATTTATTCTAACACAAGCAACAGTTATAATTTTGTCAGGCTGACAGCACATAACTGGTTAAAAGCATCCATAGATTAAATAAATATTGGATTTTGAAAAAAAAATTATCAAGTTAGGCTTATTTTATGAGGGTTTTTTTTTTGGTATTGGGTTTTTATTCATATGAATATCAGAGTTATCAAGTATTTGTTAAACTTCTCAGGATTCACCACTTCCCAGCTATAAGAAATGTGACAGCTTATTTATAGCAAACAAATTTATTGACCAAATCACTCTTCAAGAGGGGCCTTTTTTTTTTTTTTTAAAGATTTTATTTATTTATTTTTCAGAGGGAGAGCGAGAGCGAGCACAGGCAGACAGAGTGGAAGGCAGAGTCAGAGGGAGAAGCAGACTCCCCGTGGAGCAAGGAGCCCGATGTGGGACTCAATCCCAGGACGCTGGAATCATGACCTGAGCCGAAGGCAGCTGCTTAACCAACTGAGCCACCCAGGCGTCCCCAAGAGGGGCCTTTTTAAGCAAATCAAGGAATATATATAATCAACATCCTCTTACCTCCTTTTGGTTTACCTCTTCTTTTGAATGTAGATTGCAATCATCTAGGGATGGCCCTTGCCAGTGACCAGATAGGACTGAAGTACAAGCATCTGGCCTTTAAGGCAAATGTGACACTCCTTTCCAAACAATCTTTGGTGCAAAGTTATCCTTTAGATTTAGCAGAGAATATATCAGATCTATTCATGACCCAACAGCTAGCTCCTCCGACCAAACTTGCTTTCTCCCTTTTCTTTTTTTCGGGTATAATTCCTTATAAATCTTGTGTGCTTGGGCACCTGGGTGGCTCAGTGGGTTAAAGCCTCTGCTTCAGCTTGGGTCCTGGGATTGAGCCCAGCATCAGGCTCTCTGTTCAGCAGGAAGCCTGCTTCCCTTCCTCTCTCTCTGCCTGCCTCTTTGCCTACTTGTGATCTCTGTCGGTCAAACAAATAAATAAAATCTTAAAAAAAAAATCTTGTGTACTATTCACTCTATTTCAGCATATCCTTTCTAAAGGACAAACATGACACATAAGTTCAAGTAGTAAGATAGAATTCCAGGCTTTGGTGACTCATCTTCCTGACAATGAGGACAATATGTGAGGAGTTATGTGAGGTAGGAAAGTGGCAGTTCAGCTGCTAAAGCTTTCACAGGTGGTGATTTGAGGAAATTTCCCAAGAAAAGAGAAGGCCTTGGTCCGTGCAATGATACAAGCTTTGGGAGAATATGAGGATGCAAGAATGAGAGGAGTAGGATATAGGGAAGTTACATAAAAGGAGAATAGAATAGGCTGGTTGTTGTTAAGTTGTATTGATGCACTACACAAGGACAAAGAAAAGCTTAACAAGTGACTGTAAAGTAATTAAGAAGGCCAGAGGCTTCCTGGGGTAGTCTACAAAAAGAAGAAAAAGAACCTGAACACCAAACTTGGGATTCAGTAACTGGAGTGGGTAAATTTCTAAGACTATGTAATGATCCTCTAAAGCACGTCTGTAATGACAAAGTCTGGGTCTGAGCAGTGATCAAATGCTTGACTAACTGATCAAGCATCTGGCAAAGAAATAAGTTGCAAGATTAGAGACAAGGAGGTTGGTATAGAGTCACATGGATAAACATGTGGGAATGGGCACAAAATGTAAATATTTTAGTATTGTACTTTAATGTCCTCATGACAGTATACACCACAGAGAAAACACCAAGAAGCCAAATAGATAAAGTGAAATGAGCCAGTCCTTTCATCAACCACTACAGAAGTGACACAATACATGGAGTGTCTACAAAAGGGTCAGTAATTCATTTTAATAGGAATAGATTCCTATTCCTAGTATATATTTGCCTTTCCAATTGGCAGAGCTTCAACCAGAATTATCATTAGAGTACTTACAGCATTTTATACCCCATAACATTCAATCAGGGGACCTCTTCACAGGAAAGGAAGTGTAGAAGTAGAGTCAACTGGTCTTATGACATGCTGCAGCACCCTGAGGTAGCTGGCCTTATTGAAAACTGGAATGACCTTCTAATTATGCAATTGAAATGATAGCTCAGAGAAAGCACTCAGGATTTATGAAGCGCTTTGTTTTAGGTCACAAGGCATTTATGAAATCAGATTGTCATCTGGTGTTGTATCCCCAAGAAGAAGCATATATGGGACAAAGAACAATGAGTAGAAACGTGCCCTACTTATCACTTTCATGACTCACTGGAGAATTTTTCTCTCCTATCACCACAAGTCTGGACTCTGTATGGATGGAATTTCTGGATATGAAACGGAGCACACACTTGTCAGGCAACACAGAAAAGTTCTCATTGAAACTACATGCTCCAGTTGCTACCAGTTCACTATGAATTTCTTATACCCAGAGACCAGCAGATAAGAAGAGGTATCATTATATTGGCAGAATTAATTGACCATGGTCAACAGTAAAAAAGAGGGTTGATTTTCACATTGAGAGCAGAAAGGAATATGTTTTGAATCCAGATGATCCCTTTGGTAGATCCTGACATTCCCATGCTTCATAGTAAATAGTAATAATAGTAAATGTCAATGACAACTTCAAACTGAGAAGACCTGATTCAGATACTTTAGAAATGAAGATTTGGATCATATTGCCAAATAAGCCACCAACTAAACTATTATCTGAGGATGAGGAAGTTAGCATATGTTGTAGAAGAAAAAGAACATGAGTACAAGTGGTGGCCCTGAGATCAACTGCAGTGAGTTCATACATCATTATACTCCCACTTCTGAGTTTCCCTTCAGGAAGAAAAGCCCACAGAAACGACAGAAGAGCTGATTCTTTTTTTTTTTTTTTTTTAAAGATTTTTATTTATTTATTTATCAGAGAGAGAGAGGGGGAGAGAGCGAGCAAAGGCAGACAGAATGGCAGGCAGAGGCAGAGGGAGAAGCAGGTTCCCCGCCGAGCAAGGAGCCTGATGCGGGACTCGATCCGAGGACGCCGGGATCATGACCCCAGCGGAAGGCAGCCGCCCAACCAACCGAGCCACCTCTTGAATTTGTGCAGAGAAGATATGCCTTGTATAAAAATTGACTGAGATGGCCATGAGAATATGTATCATGACCTCGGACTTTGGGGGTGATAACTAATAAAATGTTCTAGCTTCTACACTCTGAAATTCATCTCCATGTTTACACCAAGTATGCACTTGCCTCAGATTGCTGCCAGCCAATGACTAAATGTGGCACAGCGTAAAGTGCATTCCTGAAAGAGATATGAGTGTTTTTTTTTTTTTTAAGATTTTATTTATTTATTGGACAGTAGAGATCACAAGTAGGCAGAGAGGCAGGCAGGGAGAGAGGAGGAAGCAGGCTCTCCATGGAGCAGAAAGCCGGATGCAGGGCTTGATCCCAGGACTCTGGGATCATGACCTGAGCTGAAGGCAGAGGATTTAACCCACTGAGCCACCCAGGCACCCCAAGATATGAGTGTTCTTAATGGCTGATTTGGTTTGAAGATCTCACAGAGTCTTGTCAACCTTTTCTGAGAATGCATGACAGTAAAGGGCATTTCTCTTCAACCTTATTTTCTTCTTTCTTTCACTCAGGGTCAGATTTACATCTGTTCTGTCAGTTCCTTCCCTTCTAAAATTATATTCCCATTTTCTCTCATAGGGGCACTTTCCATTTAAAAAAAAAAATACTTGCATGTTTAATTTGGTCCTGGAGTTGTTTCTTGGAGTAACTACCCATTCTATAAGACCAGAATATCTACTAGAGGTTTATGTTCCATAAGAAAGTCCATAGGATATGGTGGTAAATCAGATCAGTGGATCAGAAATTTGCTGGTGTGGAACATATAAACATTCAGTGGTGGCTTTCTTCTATAGGCTAGGGTTGATACCATGAGAAGTGGTTATGGAAAGTGGTTTATTGGTTATAACTGGGGTAATGGAACCATTAGGCAATAAAGGCCAGATGCCAAAAGGCAGAGAAATTGGAATTACGATAACCAAGTGGATTTTATCTTTAAAGTGTCTTGGTGAAGATTAACAGAACACAAAATTATTAGATGCCAATTGTGGTATGGTATAGGTAGATAGATGATAGGTAATAGATTAATTATATAGATGATAGATGGATAATAGATAGTTGATAAATAATATAAATAAATATAGATAATAAAACATAATAAAAATTCAGGATCTTGTGTCCAGTTTTCATACAGGAATCAATTTTTAGACACTGAATTCATTATTGACTGAAAAACTAAATAGATTCCAGGTATACATCAGTTCTAGCTACATTATGGAAAATATGCAGTTTTATTCATCTCGTCTTACCTTAAAGGGATGAACAGACAAAACTTAATATGGAATTTGTGGGACCCAAAGCTAAATAAATATGAAGAAACCAGTGTTCTAAAAGTATTAAGATTTCAAGACAGTAACAGCAGAGCTTTGAACCAAGTACAGGACCATCTGATCATGGGCTCTGTGTGACTACACAGGTCACATGATCATACAATTGGCCCTGCTCACAGTTCTTAACTTGCACAACTCTGCATTGAGGAATGGTGATTATAAGACAATTTGAAGACTATTGGATGAAGAGTCTGACTTCTTGTTGATACTCAAATCCTGACATGTCACACAGTGCAATTGTTTAGGTGGGAAAATTTGAGGTTAGATAGTAAATAGAGTTCTGGCCCCAAAGTCAGCATACAGTCAGTCCACTGGGTTCTTGGATTTACCCAGTGATCATTTTACTGAAAGTCACACCTATAGCTTAGTATTTTCATTTATTCATTACTATCAGTAGTTAGATGGCAAAAATTTGGTGATTAGAGGAGTCAGTGAAAACTATGAATGTGCTTTTATTTCATTATATCATAAACTATGCATACATTTAAACATAGAAAAAAATCCAGATGCCTGCAGGACACTCGCAATTACTTTGGGGGGAGAAGTATGTAAAAAAAAAAAAGAGAACATAAAATTTAGCTTAATACACCTATTTATCAGTCAGATCTTTCATCAAAAAATTAGAATAATTTTAAAATAGCTATTCCCATTTTTAACTAGAAACTTGTGTTATAATATATCATTTTTCCTTTTTTCTATTTTTAAAGATTCTGTTTATTTATTTGAGAGACACCAAAAGTGAGAGAAATCACAAAGGGAGGGAAAGAAGCAGACCTGCAGAGATATCAGGCCCCTTGGATCGTGACCCAAGCTGAAGGCAGATGTTTAATTGACTAAGTCAACCAAGCACCCTATCATTTTTCTTTTTTCACTCATTTTATTCTTTTACATATAGATAAAAACATTGGGGTGCCTGGGTGGCTCAGTGGGTTAAAACCTCTGCCTTCGGCTCAGGTCATGATCTCAGGGTCCTGGGATTGAGCCCCACATTGGGCTCTCTGCTCAGTTCAGAGACTGCTTCCCCTTCTCTCTCTGCCTGCCACTCTGCCTACTTGTGATCTCTGTCAAATAAATAAAATATAAAAAAAAAAGATAAAAATAAATTTTTCCAGGTAGAAGAGGGGGGAGGAGTCAAGATGGCGGAGAAGTAGCAAGCTGAGACT
>NC_081557.1:71305793-71477732 GCF_022355385.1 Mustela nigripes | reverse complement strand
TGGTGATTCACAGACCTGTACCCCTGGGGATAAAAATATATGTTTATAAAAAAAAAATAAAAAAAGAAAAGAAAAGAAAAAAAAAAGTGTAGAAGAGGAAAAATAAATAAATAAATAAATAAATTTTTCCATTTTAGTAATAATTTAAAATGTCCTTTTCTAACTGCACAATTTTTTTGCCCACATTAATCTAGTTCAATTTTTAAATATGTGAAACCATACATTCTTTACTCCATATAATCTCTGTGATTTAACTTGATACATTTGCATGTCCTAAATATGTGCTAAAAACTATTCAACTTTTTTAAAGAAATAAACATAACATTACCCAGTTAAATTCATAAATTTAAGTATTTTACTACATGCTAACATAATTATTAATATTGATTTTCAATATTTGCTGATTTTATTTGAAATAATATTTTAGATAATTATTTAATCACTTCTTTTAGCTGACTATTTGGCCAATTTTGATCTTCCCTAGTTTTCCTTATTTCTTTTCTCTTAGAAAAACAAATAATTCTAGATAATTCTAGTATTTGTTTCCTAAACTTGTCCTTACACCCTCAAACAATTCTTGACACACTAATTCTTAGACTGGCGATACTCTAAAAGTACAAAATACTAGGGTACCTAGTGGCTTAATCTGCTAAACATCCGACTTCTGATCTCTGCTTAGGTTTTGATCTCAGGGTCATGAGTTCAAGCCATGAAAAAAAAAAAAAGTACAAAATGCAAATCTAAAATTCACAATGTCAGTTTTTGAATCTTGATATAATCAGCACTCTCAAAACATAAATAAAATTAGTGCTTTTTAATTATACTGTTACATGTGTTCATAAGGAATAATTTGAAGTGTCATTCTTAGCTCAGAAAGTTTGTTATTAAGTTTCAAATAAAAAGCATGAAGGGGATGGGATTATGGATATTGGGGAGGGTATGTGCTTTGTTGAGTGCTGTGAAGTGTGTAAACCTGGTGATTCACAGACCTGTACCCCTGGGGATAAAAATATATGTTTATAAAAAATAAAAAATTTTAAAAAAAGAAAATAATTAGACACACAGCAAATGAAGAAATATTAATAAAGATGAATCTATAGAAATAAAAAAAAGCATGGTAAGTATATCTTGCAACAAAAAATAAATATTCTGAAATGAAAATACTATTTGAAAACAATAAGAAACATAAAAGGTGTCTCTTTATTATTTTAGGTTTTTTTTCAGATTTCAACAGTAAAGGAATAATAGTTCATGCCTTTTCTTTTAGACTTATTGAACCAAATTTATTGCTTTAATCAGGTATAAACAATAAGATAAATGTGAAAAACAGAATAGATTCTTTGGTGATGTACACACCTCACTTCAGATTTGTATTAAATACGAACATGTCAACAGAGTTTAAGGGATGAGAACCATTTCACAAAGTAAAAAAATAAAAACTTAATTTTAAAAACATTTAACTTTGCATATTTTAATACCAATAGTCCTTTGTTGTTCTCCTTAGAAACTATTTTCATACAATTGAATTTCCTCTGGATTGGGGTGGTTTGTTCTCTCTTACTATAACTGGGTTTTCTTGACAGAGTAGGTAGGAAACTATAACCAAATACACCAAACCGTATATAACCTCCTACATCATCCTGGTCCCAATCGAAGCACAATAAAAACCAAGCCAATCTTCTTTCTCAAGACTTTTCAGACTTGCTTTGTGGTACTGCTTTGTTTTCCCCAGAAAAGCCTCAATTATGGAAATAATAAACTGTTTCATATCTTCTTGGTATGTGTATGGTGTCTTGACATCTGAACCAAATTTTGGGTGGTGTTCTCTCCTATTTATGTAAAGTAAGAATTATATAGTCTCCTGTACCATATATATATTTGGATTCAAAGTTATTAATTTATATATCAAAATATATGAGAAATGATGCAAATTAGATAACATACGGTATTTTGTAGTAAAATGAAAATAAACCAAAAGCCATCTCAATTTATGATTCAAAGCCGGGCTTTTTAAATATTTTGTAATTTTTTTTTTTCATGTAACCTCAAAAAGAAAAAAGAAAAAACCTCATTTTATTGCTAAAGAAATAATCACACTACCTTTTGATTACATACACCTTATCCAGCTATTCAATATCTTTCTCCCAGGGGAGGGAAGGGAAATTCCCAAAGCCAAAAATAAAACCTATGGCAGTTTGGTTCTGTAGTAGAATAAACGAGTACCACATATAAAAATATGTGGTTTTATTATACAAAAAATTTTAATATCAGATCTTCTGAATTCAATATAGAACTCTCTATTAAATGACTCTATGATGATTAGGTTATTTAATTTTGTATTTGAGAAAAATTCATTTTCTTGATCATCATTGAATTTGCAACACAATGGTAAGAAAAAAAAGAAGAAAGGCTTTATTTTCTGAGCCTATATTTTGAAATGTATTTTACATTTTCTTCAGTCTTTTAATGTTTTTTTCTTTTATCTACATCAAAAGAAACCATTGTGTTTGCTCACAAAAGACATATAATTTTATTAATTTTTTTAAAGATTTCGTTTATTTATTTGAGAAAAATAAAGAATAAGAGAGAGAGAGAGCATGAGAGTTGAGAGCTCAGAGGGAGAAGCAGACTCTCCACCAGGCAGGGAGCCCAATGCGGGACTTAATCCCCCAGGATCCTGGGTCATGACCTGAGCCAAAGGCAGTTGTTTAACCAATTGAGCCACCCAGGTGCCCCTTTATTAATCTTTTATAGGCAGGTTAATATCAAAAATATTTTTATTCTTATCTATGATATTCATTTATCTGATTTGTAGCTTAATTGCTTTTCTCGTTGCATTTGATGGAAAAAAATTCTGAAAGAGAAAAGTTCTACTTTATTATTTTTGTTTTGGGGCACCTGGGTGGCTCAGTGGGTTAAAGCCTCTGCCTTCGGCTCAGGTCATGATCCCAGGGTCCTGGGATCGAGCCCCACATCGGGCTCTCTGCTCAGCAGGGAGCCTGCTTCCTCCCCTCTCTCTGCCTGTCTCTCTGCCTCCTTGTGATCTCTGTCTGTCAAATAAATAAATAAAATCTTTAAAAAATAAAAAGTCAATCTTATTATTTTTTACTTGTAAATTTTGTATTATTTTTTAATAATTGTTTTTTAGAATCCAAAATATTGTCTTTATTTTCATAGGAGAAAATTCCTTTTTTATTCATGAATGCATTTCAATTTAGTAATTTGGTTTAATTTCTCAACAAAAATAAACACAAAGATGTAAACTCAATTAGTCAATGTAGAGTACATTAATTTCTGATGTAGTGTTCAGTGATTCATCAGTTGCAAATAATACCCAGTGTTCATCATATCACTTGTCCTCCTTAATGCCCATCACCCAGTTACCACATGCTCCACCCATCTCCCCTTTTGCAGCCCTTAGTTTGTTTCCCAGAGTCCAGAGTCTCTCATTGTTTGCTTCCCTTTCTGATTTCTTCCCATTCAGTTTTCTTCCCCTTTCCCTATGATCTTCTGTGCTTTTTCTTATATTCCACATATGCTTGAAACCATACCATTGTCTTTCTATGATTGACTTATTCTGCTTACCATAATGCCCTCTATTCCATCCATTTTGATGTAAATGGTAGGTATTCATCCTTTCTGATGCCTGAGTAATATTCCATTGTATATATGAACCATATCTTCTCTATCCATTCATCTGTTGAAGAATATTTTGGCTCCTTCCACAGTTTGGCTATTGTGGGCATTTTTGTTACGAACTTTGGAGTGCAGCACTCTTTCATTTCACTAAATCTGTATCTTCTGCTGGATCATAGGGTAGCTGTATTTTTAACCTCTTAAAGAAACTCCATACTGTTTTCCAGAGTGGCAGCACCAGCTTGCATTCCCACCAACAGTGTAATGCAGATCCTCATGAACATTTGTTTTTTCTGTTTTGTTAATTCTAGTCATTCTAAATGGTTTGAGGTGGTATTTCATTATGGTTTTGATTTATATTTTCCTGAAGCCAAGTGATGTGGGACATTTTTTCATGTCTGTTGGCCATTTGTATGTCTTCTTTGGAGAAATATCTTTTCATGTCTTCTTCCAACTTTTTTGTTTGTTTGTTTGTTTGTTTTTGTTTTTGTTTTGTTTGTTTTTTTAAATTTGACAAAGAGAGAGAGAGATCACAAATAGGCATAGAGTCTGGCAGAGAGAGGGGGGGTGGAAGGCTCCCTCTTAGCAGAGCCCAATGTGGGTCTTGATCCCGGGACCCTGAGATCATGACCTGAGCCAAAGGCAGAGACTTAACCCCCTGAGCCACCCAGATGTCCCTCTTCTTCCCATTTCTTGATTTGATTATTTGTTTTTTGTGTGTTGAGTTTGATAATTTCTTTATAGATCTTGGATGCCAGCCCTTAATCTGATATGTCATTTGCCAATAGCTTCTCACATTCTATCGGTTGGCTTTTAATCATTTTGCCCAGAAAAGAATGAGTAAGCAAGTGCGCAGAATCAAAAATAACAACAACCCAAACAAAATGCACACTAGAAAAGTATGAAATAGTCGGAAACCAAAACAGAAAAGCAAACAAAACAAAACAGAACAAAAAAAAAAAAAATGAAAGAAAGAAAGAAAGAAAGAGAAAAAGAAAAAGAAAAAAAAAGTAGGGGGAAGAGAGAATAAAATTTCACTGGGTGGACAAAAGCAGGATGACCCACTTGTAATTTTTGGTCTCTGTTAGAAGACACCAAATTCAAAATTGCAAAGAAACCAAAACGTATATATATACGAATAAAACTGGATAGAGTGAAAACAGGCCAAAAATGGAGCATATATCTATAAAATATAGAGTTTAAAAAGTGAAGTTAAAAAGCTACTTTAAAACAGAACTGGTAAAATAAGAAACTAGTTGAAATGGGAAAAAAGAATTTAAAAAAAGAAAGAAATGGAAATTGTAGACTGAAAGACAAAAGAATCATGAGAAAAAACCTTGAGCTCTATATGTTACTTTCCCCTGCATCAGCGTTTTACAGTCTTGAGGGATCCATAAATTAGTTTGGACCTGTCCTTTCAGTTTGTTTTCTGAGAGAGGACCTTACTGTGCTGCTTCTCAGGTGTCTTTGCCTAAGCAGAGTTGTGACATCCCTTGCCAGGCAGTTGGACTCAGTGTAAACTGGTCCTCTGTGTGGCTTTTATTCCCTGAAGACTTTCCCACCTCTTTAGAGGATCAAAATAAAAATGGCCATGCCCCAATATCTAGCACTGGAGCTGAAAGGTCACAGTCATCCCTCTTCAGCACACTCTGATACAAACACTCTTCACCTTTGTGTGTGCCAAACTCCACAGACTCCTGTGGTTGGGCCCACAGTAATCTTTGTGTCTGTGTGTGGGGGGGACCCATGTCACTGCCCTTTGTGTGCCCTGGGGTTGAGAGTGGTTGCAGACTCCTGTGCGTGCCTGCTCCAGTGTTCCCTGGAGACAGCTGAATGTCTTCCCACTATCCTTTTTGGGACCGCCAGCCTGAGAGCTTTTGCCCAGTCATGGGCATAATTGTTTTGTCCCTTCTGGGAGATGGCAAACAGTCAATATGTTCCAGTCCTTTTTAGGGTGCTCAGGGGAGAATGGTCACTCCATCAGCCCTGCTCATGGTTTATGGTGACTGGAGATGAGAATCCCCTCCTGGGTTCACTGACAGTATCCAGTTTCCCCACTCTGCTGCTTGGGCACTCTACTGACTCATGCAACAATGTTCATTCTGTGACTCCTGGGATCCTGAGACTAACCCACCTAGAATTTTGTCCTTTTCATCCCCTGAGCCTCTTTCAGACAGGAAAGTCTCTCACTGGAGCAGTTTTCCAAGGGTTCCAATTTTGCCCTCTAGGGCTATATCACTCTATGGTAGCCAGCTTATGAAGTCTCCATACCCCCTCCATTTATCTTGTGATATCTCCCCCAAGATTCATGTCTCTCTTACTTCGCAAAAAGCAGTCACCTTTCTACTTGTAGAGTTCCAGATGTATATTCTTACATCTCAGGCTGAATTCATGGGTATCCAGAAAGGTTTGATAGTTATCCAGCTAAATTGAAGGGAACAGATAATACAAAGTCCCCTACTCTTCTGCCGTTTTTCCTCCTCCCTCCTAATCACAAAGATTTTTATTTTTAATTTTATCTTCTAGATCCCTAAAATGACATGGTGAGTCTGAGATTTTACCACTTTTTTTTTTTTAATTCATAATACTTTTTACCATGAAGCGACTTTATCATTGCTTTGTCAATTTTCTTAATTAAAATTTCTTTCATTCTGAAGTGTGGCTTGGGAATCATCCATGTACAATATATGCTGATTAAAAACTAGCAAAAGCAGAATTATCTTTCAACATCCAATAAATATTCAGCATTTCTATTATGAAATAGAAAAAAAAAATCTTGACAACAAAAGCAATATTTATTTATAAAGAAGAAATTATAGTAGCTGCATTCTATCTTTAAGAAATCTAAAGTATCCTCCCACTCATGAAGGAAAATAAGTTCTTTCTCCTTCTATATCTCTCCAGGCTCCCTCTGGAGATCTCTTTTTAGAACCAATTGAATATTTGATCTGTCAGAGAGTCTTCATTCCTGTTACACTTAACATTTGCAAATTTTTATAGGTGTAAGCAGGAATAATCATGAATAACTTAAAGAATCGCTATTTAAGTCAGGCAAATTCTTGTTTTCATCTCATTATTTGTTCCTTTAAATAAAAAAGTACTCATTAGGCACCTAAGATATTTCTGGAATTTTGCAAAAGCCAGTGGGAACATATGATAAGGACAAATGAAGTTTTCCCAGAAATGATAGGCAAAGGTGCATGGACTAGATTTGAGAGTAAAGGTCATCATGAGTGTCCTCCTCAATCCAACACCTACTGCAGGAGGGGTGGGTTGGTGCATGGAGAAGCACTCCAGACAATGAAGCATCACAGATCAAGTAGTTAATAGTATTACATGTGGTAGAGACAGGATATGGAAGAAACCCTAGGCTAATAGGATTTCACTGGCATGGCTTAGGAAATTTCAAAAGGATATATTCAGTTAAGATATAAAGATAAAATAATATATATATAAAGCAAAATGATCAGTTTATGTTAAAGCATATACTATTTTTCACAGAGAATTTTTGCAAATGAGCTTCAGAAAAAGGCGATAACAACATGGAAATGAGGCAGAACAGGAAATTCGAAGACATTTGAGTCAAAACTTACTTTTCTTTATATCTTTTCTTTCTTATTTCCTCTCCTTTTCATTTGCTGGCTGTTAAGTATAAGGCAAAGGAATTCAAATAACATTAAAAATATTTTATAACAGATATATCCCAGTTATTGAAAATAGATATGTAATGCTACAAAAATATAATGACTTTAGTCAACCCTTTAAATTATTTATTATGTGATACTTTTCAAATTGCTTTTATCTGTCAAATGATCAACTTATAGATAATAACTCATTTAATTTTTATTAAATTTAACAATGTATGAAGTATGGATAAGAAATAGGGTTATCTCCATCTTACATTTTGATAGAAAGTATGATTGGTGCACGTGGTATCTCAGTCATCCAATCTTGGTTTCAGCTTGGGTCATGATCTCATGGGTCACGAGACTGAGCCCCAAGTGGGCTCAGTGCTCAGCAGAGAGTCTGTTTGAAGATTCTCTGCCTTCACCCTCCTGCTCACTCATACATGTCCTCTCTCTCCCTCAAATAAATAAATAAATCTTTTTAAAAGTGACAGAAAGTAAGGCAAAGAAAAGTTGGCTGTATTGCCAAATTTACACAGATAATATTATCTAGATCCAGGATTTGGAACTCATGTAATTTATCTGGAGTCAAAACACTTGATCTCTAAACTCTACTTTCTTGGGACCTGAAAAGCTATGATAACAAAAGAAATAAAATAATTAATTTTGACTGTACATCCAGAAAACTACTTCACAAAATTGACTAGCATTCAATATAAGGCACAGAATATTTAAATTTTACAAGCTTATTTTTTTTCTTTCAGATATTTACTCATCATGTTACCTCACCTGCATATGCTAAACATCATGAAGGCAAAATATTAGCAAGTCGGAGCCAGAGCCCTTGATCACCATATGCTTACATTAAAGTAGGAAAAACAACTATATTAACAAATAAGTAAAGTAAAAGTGTTATCCAAGTGTTTTCCTGATATAAAAAGAATAAGTGTTAACCAGTCATCTTTGCTATAGCAACTATCTTAATTCTTAAGTTTGCCCAAATGAATTTTCAGAGAAATAAATATAACAAGGAGTAAGTGAATATTAGAGTTCTAGTTCTAAACTCTTATGTGGTCTTCTCTATTAAAAAGTTTGACTGGCCCAGTCCTTAACCACAAGAATTTATGTCAATCTAGATGATGGTAAAAATCTTAGTGAGGTTAAGGGAACTTAACTCTTTTAATTTCTAAGCATCTTCTTTCTCTTAACTTAAATGAAATAGGAGCAACTTCTAATCTGATTCTGGGGTTTAGTATTAGGGTACTGCCTTGTCCACACAGGCATAAGAAATATCTCAACATTAATATTCTATTTCCACCTCTCTGATACCTGACTATCTTTCAGTTCATTTTCAACTCAAGCAAAAAAAAAAAAAAAAAAAAAAATTGTGCTGCTTTTTTGGTACCACAAATCCCAATAAATTACATTCAAGATTAAGTAAATTATAAAATACATGTAGCTAAGAGACTATGTTCATACCTATATAATATATATCTATATATATCTATCATATATGCATTATATATGTATTATATATAATATATGAACTAAATATATGGATATCTAGTTATATGGATATATCTAGATATATGAAGATACATATAGGCATATGGATATATATATATGAACTAGATAAATGGATACATTTTATGTGTACTATCAAGCAGGTGGATGCATGGAATAGGATGACCTTTATCTTAATAAATACAGTGTTCACTGAGGTGAATTTCTGTCAAGATGCTCACAGAGTTTAACAAAAGTCCTTATTTTAGAGCTTAGACCAAATTGCTTGTTCCCATTAAGAAAGACCTTTATGGCCTTTCTACATTTCCTTCCACAAAACTAAAAGCAGACTAAGCACTGGTGACAGCACTTGGTAAAAGTGATTGTAGTGACATTTTAGATCTGTCAAGTCTTTCTGTAACTACTTCGCCGTAGGTAGCCTAATGAGACACAGTGCATAGTAACAGTTAGAAAAACCCTTTAGAACTCTTGTTACAGTCATTTGAAGGGGGTTATAACTCTGAAGGCCATCATTTCCTGCTGGGTAGTGGAATCTTTTGGTAGCTACTGAATTGTAGCAAAATGTCTTGAAAGCAATTCTTTTTCAGTCATAACCACAGAAAGACTTAGATACACTGGGTTTCTGTTGATAATGAATAAAGCTTGGTTGGCATCTCTGGAACTGGAATTGAAATTCAGGGCACTCATTTCTAAAAATTCGAAGGCTTATTTTTAAAAAAAACTCAATATTTCTTTGCATATAAAGTATAATTTGCAATGAACAGACTTAGACTATTTCTTAAATCAGTTAGGTTTTTAATACCATAACCTTGCATTTTCTTTCACAGTAAGGTTGCAACTACTGAGAATGATGCTGGTGATTGGACATTTCCTATGGAAAGATGATTGCAAATAGATATAGATTAAAAAAACTGAATATACAAAGTTCCTGATTTCAGGGAACTCAAAGGAAAAAAATTTGTCTGTCATTTCAGTAAATATTTATTGAGAATTAACTTTATGTAATGAAGGTCCTACAGTAAGAGCAATGGTCAAGGCATGATTGCTGTCTCAAAATAGTTCAAACTATAGTAAAGAAGTAAGATATAATATAGTTATAGCACAGGGCAGAATAAAATAAATGTGAAACTGTAGATGTCACATTTAAACATCTGTTATTTGTCATATTATTTATATCCCCTGATTTTTCATGAAAATATTCAAAGAAACTCACTATATATGAGTTTGTATGTGTTTGTATGACTGAATGTTTCATTTTTCTGTAGGATTCTTATAAGCCTGGAATAAAAGGAAGATGTAAGGGTACAAATAATTCATTTTAGCTTATGGAAAGAGTTTCTTGCTATTTATCTCTAAAAGGAAATATCCATGTAATCATGTAAGATTCTATACCAGATATTGGTCATCTATGTGAGCACTATCTTCTTCATCTTTGAAGTTAAATTAGAAATGATTTTATTAAGATTTTTTTGTTTATTATCTCCAAAAAAATTAGTGCATGTCATTAAACCATAAAAAGTCTGAATGACCTCACTTAAGGTAGACCATTAATGTATTTTTCTATTAAATTGTACATGCTTGGAAATTGGAATGGTAGTAAAAAAAATGCTGTATATACAACACAAAGAGAAAGAAGTGAATAGATCGTGTCTGCAATGGAAAAATTTAACATATTGGTGTAGAGTTTAATTTTAACATTAGGATTGAAAAAAAGAGAGAGTATGTGTTTTTTCCTTGTGCAAGATAATTAGTAAAATATAGGGCTATGAAATGGATCACATCTTGTACTATAACATTTACGATACTGTTTAGTTTTTTAAAACACAGGCCATGTAATACTTCAAATATATTTATTTTTAACTCCACTGGGTATCTGATTCTCCAAATCAAATATTATCTGGATTCTTTTTAATTCTGATTGTGTGTCCCATGCATTCCCTTAACCATTTAAGAACAAACTCATCAAAAACAGGAAAAAAGTATTCCTTTTGTTTTCAACATATATTATCAAAGTTTTTTTTTTCTTTTTAAAGTAGGTTTGAGATACATGTTTCCAGGTATGAATAAATAAGCCATGAGGATAATAAGTTCAGCCTAGGGAATATAGCCAATGATATTGCAATAATGTTATATGATGACAGATGGTAGTTACATTCATCTTGAGCATAGCATAATGTGTAGGTTTATTTAATCACTGTAGCATACATCTGAAACTAATTTAAAATTGTGTGCCAACTAAACTTCAATAGAAAAAGGGAATATATGAATATAATGTTAAAAAAATTAAAAAGAAAAAAAATCTCTGAAACTAGTATAATACTGTGTGTTAATTAATTTTAAAGAAAATAAAAATTTTCAAAAGACTGGAAAATCACCATTTTCTTGCAAGTAGATTTAGTTAACAAACAGAAATACAAAATTTACTCCAAAATATAAGAGAATGGAGGCACAGAAAGGTTAAGGAATTTCCTCAACATTACACAGATAGTTAGCACCAAAGGCTGATTTAAATCCGGTGGGTATCTCCAGCACCTTTGCTCTTATATGCTGTGCCTCCCTTCCAATGATATTTTATTTCTGTTACTCACTATAGTCATTAATTACAGTCACATTTCACAAGAGGAGGATTGCTGGTTTCATAGAATTATCCTGCATATCTCCCTTCTTCAATATAAAATTTATAATAAACTTTACAATATAAAATTTATAATAAACTTTACAGTGCATAATCAACTGAATTTGTTTAGACTAGAAGTACAGCAATTCTATTTCAAAGTAGAAAGTAAAACCACATGGAACCCACTTTCTCCTTAAGAATATCATAGCAACAGGGATCTTGCCTCTAAACCTAGTTAATGCCAAGATATAATAGCTTCTCAAAGAATGAAGGAACTGAATGAACTATAGTCCCATAATAAAACTTGCCTAATCATGTATTTGCCACTTATTAAATACATACCATTTATCTATCATTTTGCTAAGTTGATTATATGCATTATCCACTATCCCCTCAACAACACTGCAAATAATATATCATTACTAATATGCTGTACGGGAAAAAACAAACAAACAAAACAAAAACAAAAAACCCAGAAACTGAAATGTTACATAACTTGGGCAAAATCACACAGTGATTAAGACGCAGAGCTGTAATCCAAACCTAGCTCCATCCATTACTGCACTTTGGAGTTGCTTACAGGGAGTACTTTTTTTCTGAGTGCCTTTTAAAAGGAAACCCATGAGTTTAATGTGAACTTCATCCAGGTTATCTCAAGATGAGTTTAATTCCATTATCATTTCAGTTCAAATTCAATTCATACAGGAGCAATTAACATATTATATTATCCATATTTTCTACATTAATTATCATTGACAGAACAGACCCTGGAACAAAGAGAAAATATTAAATTTTCTTTTCCAGTTGAGCATAATCATAAAGATAGTTTCATTTTAGAATAGGTCAGATAAGCAAAGCTGAAGGCTGTATAGCCAGCATCCCAAAGTTGCCTCCTGAATTTAGTTATATCTTATTGAATCCTAGTATTTCAACCTCCACGGTATGAACAATTCACAAACAATTCTAGAATATATAATCTCTCTGATAACCTGGAGGTTTTTTATTTTTTTTTTTCCTCAGATTTTGTTTCAGATCATCACATGAGAGATAAGTTACCAGTCATGTTTGAGATTCAAGCTTTATTCTACTCCCAGCAGGATGGATAGCTTCATCCATGAAATTGTGGAAGGGATTAAGATACCCTTTGTTATTTCTTTTGACATGTTTCAGTCAAGTAGATGGAAAGCAACTTGTAAGAGAGAACTCTCACCCACTGATACATATTGAAGAGCCAGACACTGTGAAGTGACTTAAATTTTACCTTTTTTCTTTAGCCCACAGTGCTTCCTAAGAAGAATTTCCTTCCTTTCCTCTTTTCTTGGGAAGGAAGTCCATATGGTGAGTAGAAACTTCATTTCATACCTCTCAGAACAAGTTTATTTTTATTGTTCAGTTAAATGCTATGGGGAGAATCAAAAGTCCGTATTTGAAATATAAAGTGAACTTGTATTTGTGCATTTTTCTTGATCTCACTGTACTTGCTAGCCATTTTTATCTGGAATGGATTACTTTGGTTTAGGAATTTAGAACTTTCCTAATAGTTCTTTAAATCTACATGTTGGATTAAAAATCAATTTTTCTTTGAGAACAGAAATATACTCACCCAAAGGAAGACTTAACTTTGTCATTATATTTCATCCATTTTCTGTTTTGTTATCAAAATTTCTACTACCTACTGGAATAATCAGATTGTCTTACTTGGCTATATTCCTATGATGATCACTACAGTATTTAAGAATTCTTTCACTCTTCAAGTATATTTTCTTAGCAAATGCTAAGACATGTTTCAGTAGTTTCAATTTTTTTCAATATCTTTCTGCTTTTATCTACTTTAGAAATGAATTGTTTTTGAAATTTCATTATGACACACTCTTTATATACTCAGAATTATTTTTCCTCTTTAATCTTTCCATTTACAATATGACAATACAATTACCATTATTTATTTTATTTATTTCCTCTTTGAGACAAATGTGTTTTATAGCATTTTTGATATTTTTAAAATTAACATAAAATGCATTATTTGTTTTAGCAGTACAGGTCTGTGATTCATCAATATTACACAACTCACAGTGCTCACCATAGTACATATCCTCCCCAATGTCCATCACCCAGCCACCCCATCGTTGCCTCTCCACTCCCTTTCAGCAACCCTCAGTTTCTGAGATTAAGAGTCTCTTATGGTTTGTCTCCCTCTCTGGTTTTGTCTTGTTTCATTTTTCCATCCCTTCCCTTATGATCCTCTATCTTGTCTCTCAAGTTCCTCATATCAGTGAGATCATATGATAATTATCTTTCTCTAATTGACTTATGTAGCTTAGCCTAATACCCTCTAGTTCTATCCATGTCCTTGCAAACTGTAAGGTTTCAGGGGTTTTGATGGCTGCATAATATTCTATTCATCAGTTGATGGTCATCAAGTCTCTTTTCATAGCTTGGCTATAGTGAATATTGTAGCTATAAAAATTGGGAGCATGTGCCCCTTTGGATCACTATATTTGTATCTTTGGGGTAAATATGGAGTAGAGTAATTGCTGGGTCTTACGGTAGCCCTAGTTTCAAATTTTTGAGGATCCTCCATACTGTTTTCCAGAGTGGCTGTACCAGCTTGCATTCTCACCAACAATGTAGGAGTGCTCCCTTTTCTCTGCATCCTCGCCAACACCCTTTGTTTCCTTACTTGTTAATTTTGGCCAGTCTGACTGGTGTGAGGTGGTATCTCACTGTGGTATTGATTTGTCTTTTTCTGATGCCAAGTGATGTTGAACACTTTTTCATGTGTCTGTTGGCCATTTGTTTGTTTGTTTGGTTGGTTGGTTTTGTTTGTTTTTTTGTTTTGTTTTGTTTTACTTTTTGTTTTGTTTTTAAAGATTTTCTTTATTTGACAAAGAGACACAGTGAGATAGGGAACACAAGCAGGGGGAGTGGGAGAGGGGGAAGCAGGCTTCCTGCTGAGCAGAGAACCCGATGTAGAACTTGGCTCCCGGACCCTGGGATTATGACCTGAGCCGAAGGCAGACACTTAACAATTAAGCCACCCAGCTGCCCCTGGATGTTTTCTTTGCAGAAATGTCTGTTCATGTTTTCTGTCCATTTCTTGATTGGACTATTTGTTCTCTAAGTGTTGAGTTTGATAAGTTCTTTATAGATTCTCTATATTAACCCTTTATTTGATATGTAATTTGCAAATATCTTCTCCCATTCTGTCAGTTGTCTTTTTGTTTTGTTGACTGTTTCCTTTACTGTGCAAAAGATTTTTATCTTGATAAAGTCACAATAGTCCATTTTTGCCCTTGCTTCCCTTGTCTTTGATGGTGTTTCTAGGAAGAAGTTGCAGTGGCTGAGGTCAAAGAGGTTGCTGCCTGTGTACTCCTCAAGGATTTTTGTGGGTTCCTCTCTCATGTATAGGTCTTCCATCTATTTTGAGTCTATTTTTGTGTGTGGTGTAAGGAAATGGCCTAGTTTAATTCTTCTGGATGTGGATGTCTAATTTTCCCAACACCATTTATTGAAGCGACTGTCTTCTTCCATTGGACATTCTTTGCTGCTTTGCTGAATATTAGTGGACAATAGAGTTGAGGATCCATTTCTGTATTCTCTACTCTATTCCATTGATTTACATGTCTGTTTTTGTGCCAGTAATATACTGTCTTGACGATTACAGCTTTCTAGCAGAACTTGAAGTCTAGGAATTGTGATGCATCTGCCTTGGTTTTCTTTTTTAAGATTCCTCTAGCTATTCAAAGTGTTCTCTTGTTCCACACAAATTCTAGGATTCTTTGTCCCATTTCTCTGAAGAAACAAAAACAAAAACAAAAACAAAAACACAACGATGGTATTTTCATAGGGATTGCACTAAATGTGTAGATTGCTCTAGGTAGCATACACATTTTCACAATATTTCTTCTTCTAATGTTTTTCCATTTCTTTGCATCTTCCTCAGCTTCTTTATTCTCTGTCATTTGGTCTTCTATATCACTAATTCTTTCTTCTGCCTCATTGATCCTAGCAGTTAGAGCCTCCATTTTTGATTGCACCTCATTAATAGCTTTTTTGATTTCACCTTGGTTAGATTTTAGTTCTTTTATTTCTCCAGAAAGGACTTTTATATCTCTCGAGAGGGTTTCTCTAATATCTTCCATGCCTTTTTCGAGCCCGGCTAGAACCTTGAGAATTGTCATTCTGAACTCTAGATCTGACATATTACCGATGTCTGTATTGATTAGGTCCCTAGCCTTCGGTACTGCCTCTTGTTCTTTTTTTTGTGTTGAATTTTTACGTCTTGTCATTTTGTCCAGATAAAAGTAAATGAAGGGGCAAGTAAAATACTAAAAGGGTGGCAACAACCCCAGGAAAATATGCTTTAACCAAATTAGAAGAGATCCAAAATCGTGAGTCTTCCTCAATATCTTTCATGAATAATCTATAGTTTTCTGAGTACAGATTCTTTCCCTCTTTGGTTAGATTTATTTCTAGGTACTTTATGGTCTTGGGTACAATTGTCAATGGGGCTGACTACTTAATTTCTCTTTCTTCTTTCTCATTGTTAATGTATAGCAATGCAACTGATTTCTGTGCATTGATTTTATGTCATGATATTTTACTGAATTCCTGTATGAGTTCTAGCAGTTTGGGGTGGGGGGGGGGCTTTCTGCAAAGAGTGAGAGTTTGACTTCCTTGCCAATTTGGAAGCCTTTTATTTGTTTTTCTTTCTGTTTTCTGATTGCTGAAACTGGAATCCCAGTACTATGTTGAATAGCAGTGGTGATAGTGGACATCCTTGGTGTTCCTAACCTTAGGGGAAAAGCCACCCTAGCATAAAAAAGCCAGCCATTGAAGTTCTTCAGGGAATCTGGCATATGGCTGTGTCCCAGCTTAAAATTACTAGCACCTTAGCCCTGATCCCAAGTTCTGCAGTGGGTACACCTCTTCAGAGCTGGCCTGCTTGGGTCCTGTTAATACCACAGAGCTCATGTGCAACCCACAACAGGCAAAGAGTGAGTGTAGATGACTGCATAGAAAGGAAAAGCAACTGACACAACAGCAAGCTGCAAGCAACACACATCAGATACTGTCCTGAAGTGCCAGATTCTGATGGACAGGGGCACCACGGTATAGGGTATGCCAGGACCTCTTCATAAAGTCACTACTTTCCTTTTCTTTTCTTTTCTTTTTCCTTTTTTAAAATATTTATTTATCTATTTGAGAGAGAGAGAGAGCTGAATGGAGTGAAGGACAGAGGGACAGGGAGAATTATTTATTTTTCTTTTTTTAAAAAAATTAACATATAATCCATTATTTGTTTCAGGGGTACAGGTCTGTGATTCAACAGTATCCCACAATTCACAGCACTTACCATAGCACATACCCTCCTCAATGCCCATCACCCACTTACCCCATCCCTCTCCGCCTCCCACCACCTTCAGTTTATTTCCTGAGAATAAGAGTCACTTACGTTTTGTCCTCCTCTCTGGTTTCATTTTGTTTCATTTTCCTCTCCATTCCCCTATGATCTTCTGTCTTGTTTCTCAAATTCCTCATAATCTGTGAGATCAAATAATTGTCTTTCTCTGATTGACTTATTTTACTTAACATAATACCCTCTAGTTCCTTCCGTGTCATTGCAAATGGCAGGGGTTCATGAGAGTTTTTTTTTTTTTATGTCTGCATAATATTCCATGTATATATATAGCCATCTTCTTTATCCACTCATCTGTTGATGGACATCTAGGCTCTTTTCGTAGTTTGGCTATCGTGGACATTGCTGCTATATACATTGGGGTGCACGTGTCCCTTAAGATCACTACATTTATATCTTTAGGGTAAATACCCACCAGTGCAATTGCTAGATCATGGGGTAGCTCTATCTTCAAGTTTTTGAGGAACTGCTATACTGTTTTCCAGAGTGGCCGCACCAGCTTGCATTCCCACCAACAGCATAGGAGGGTTTCCCTTTCTCTGCATCCTCATCAGCACCTGTTGTTTCCTGACTTGTTAATTTTAGCTATGGGACAGAGAAAATCTTAAGCAGGCTCCTGCTGAAAGCAGAGCCCAATATGGGGCTTGATCCCAGGACTTTGATATCATGACCTCAGTCAAAATCAAGAGTTGGACACTTAACTAACTAAGCCACCCACATGTCCCGTAAACTCAGTACATTCAAGAACAGAAAACATATCTACCTTTTCTAATAGAAATAAACAAACAAAAAGAAGCAGACAAAATGAGGAGACAGAAAAATTTATCCCAATTAAAGAACAGGAAAAAGCCATGGCTCTGATTAACAGATCACCTAAACATTAAAAAAAAAAAAAAAAAAAAAAGTGGCTTGGCTTTCAATGACACACTGAACCTGATATATTTAACAGATATATTCAGAACATTCCATCATAAAACAGCATAATACAGATTATTTTCAACTACATGTGTAACATTCTCCAGAATAGACCACATATGAGCCGACAAAACAAGCTTCAACAAATTCAAGAACATTTAAGTCATAGTGTGCATCTTTTCTGAACATAATACTATGAAAATAGAAGTTAACCACAAGATAAAGTCTGGAAAGACCACAAATACATGGAGGTTAAAAAACATGCTGCTAAGCAATGAATGAGTCAACAGAAAATAAAAGAAGAAATATAAGCATTCATGAAAACAAAGGACCATGAAAACACAATGACCCAAAATCTTTGGGATGTGGAAAAAGCTGTTGTAACAGAGAAGTTTATATCAATACAGTTCTACTTTAAGAAGGAAGAAAAATCTCAAATAAGCATCCTAATCTTACACTTACAGGACCTAGAAAAAGAACAACAAACAAAAACCTAAAGCCAACAGAAAGAAGAAAATTAAAAACAACAACAGAGTAGATCAATGAAATCAAGAGTTAGTTCACTGAACTAGTTCTTTGAAATAAAATTGATAAACTTCTAGCCAGACTTATGATGACAAGAATGGAAAGGACTCAAATAAATAAAATCACAAGTGAGAAAGAAGAAATAAGAACCAACACCACAGAAATAAAGTCAATTATAAGGGAATATTATGTAAACTTGTATTCTAACACATTGAAAAACCTAGAAAAAATGGAAATTCCTAGAAACTTACAACCTGTGAAGACTGGAACAGGAAGAAATAGAAAATTTGAACAGATCAATAACCAGCAATGAAATTGAATTAATAATAAAAAATAAAAACAAAACCTCCCAACAAACAAAAGTCCAGAACCATATGACTTTACAGGCAAATTCTAAGAAAAAGTCCAGATGACTTCACAGGCAAATTCTACCAGACATTTGAAGATATTAATACCTATTCTTCTCAACCTGTTCCAAAATAAATAAATAAACAAGTAGAAAAAGAAAGAAAACTTGGGAATTCATTCTGTGAGGCCAAAATTATCCTGATACCAAAACTGGATAAAAGCACCACTTAAAAAAAGAACTCCAGGCCAATATCACTGATGAACATAGATGCAAAAGTCTTCAATAAAATACTAGCAAACTGTATCCAATAATACCTAAAAGTCATTTACCACAATCAAGGAGTTTTTATTTATGGGTTGTAAGTGCAGCTTAATATTCACAAATCAATCAAGGTGTTACATTTCAACAATAAGAAAAAGAATAAGAACCATATGATCATTTCAATAGATGCAGAAAAAAATTGACAAAGTATAATATTCTTTCATGATAAGAAAAAAGAAAAAAAAAAGGAAAAACCCTCAATAAAGTACGTTTAGAGGAAACATACCTTTACATAATAAAGGCCAGTTAGCAAAGACCCACAGTAGGAAAACTCAGAGCTTTTCCCATTAGGTAAGGAACAAAGACAAGGATGTCTTCTCTCACCAATTTTATTCAACATGATACTAGAAGTTGTAGCCATTGTACTTTGGCAACAACAATAAATAAATAAATAAATAAATAAAAAGAATATACTTATATTAAGTGTAGTGTTTGTGATATATATTATATATATTTAAATACTATTTCCATGTAGAATGTTTCATTTCATAAAATTCATGAATAATGACCCAGTATTTTTCTTCTTCTGGGTTATCAAACCTTTAATTTTGCCCTCAATAAGCCTTGTTATCACTGATGTTTTAAGCCTTTTGATACAATATCTTAAACCCCTTTGAAATTTTTAACAGCTGACTCCCACTGTGCAGGAAAACAAAATGTTCAGAGACAAGTTGATTTTACAAGTTGATTTTAGTTTTGTCACATGGAAATTTACTCTAACACTTTAGCAAATGTCTAAATCCTAATCTGAATATTTTAAATGTTTGAGGAAATCCATGTGTTATTCATTCATGGAATCAGAGCAGTTAATGGCTAGGAGTAATGACTTTTTTAGATGGCAGCAATAAATTCAACTAGAATGAGAAATATAGTGTTGTTCAGCAGTAGACCAAAAAACAAGTCTTCTAAATAGTGTTGATATATTTTGGGTATGAAGAATTATTTCAGGTCTATTTAGAATCCAGGTGTTAGTCATAAGCTAAGATAGGGGAAATCAATAAAAATAAAATTTGGATGCTAAAAATAACGATTGTATTTCATACATTTTTTCTAAACTCAATTATTTGTATTAAAAAAATCTCAGAATAATAGTATCAAAAGAAAAAATATTAATAATAGGCTTAAGAGGAAAATATGTTATGAAAATATATTGTAGAATGTATAATTTAATTGATTTGCAAGACAGGTTTGGTAAAGAGCAGGTTTGCTATAGAGTTATGAGATCACCATGTTGTTCACCTGAAATTAATGGAACATTGTGTGTCAATTATACTTCAATTAAAAAAAGGACAAATATAAGTCAGAATGTAAAACTGCTTTTATGGAATTCAAGAAGTTGAACATAGCTACTGAGATAACCATGTTATATTCCATAGCAAATAGCCAACAGTTACCCCAGCTATTGTGTTAGAACAAGCTATTTGAAATTATCAGGAACTTGACTAGCTATATAGGATAACCAATAAGCTTCTATAGACTTCAATGGTCTATGACAAAAGGGAATGCTTAAATATTGAACACAGGGTAAAAGAGAGCTTTATAATTTTAGAGTTTGACAATTTTAGAACACCCAAGGTACAAGTAGCTTGGGAAGTTGATAGTCTGGTGTTACATGATATTCTATTCCTTTTTAAAACTTCGGCCTTGAGTCTGAAAGAAGAATATCATTTACCACTTACAACCTCCACTGCAACCCCTACAACTCCACCCCTTTCTTCCATCAGCTATTGTAAAGGACCATCCCTAATGTTCAACAAGGCAGAGATCTTATTAACTCTAGGACACATCAGATACATTACTTGTAATTAATATGGTGCTAAAACTAACAACATAATGTCCAGGAAGGACTTTGTACTGACACACAGACAAAACAGAAACCTCTTAGAAGAGGCCTTGACCACTTCAGGCATAGGCTCCTGTGAGTGGTACACAGTTGTAGAGGGTTGATATCTGTGTCATTTTTGTTCTAATTGTTCTTCTATTGGAAGTTCATTCTTGTCTTTTGAGCTCTGGTTATTGAAATCAATCTTATTTATCATGACCCAGCTGTACCACACGTACCCACATAATGTCTTCCTGCATTATTTAGCTTGCAGACTCTCTACACAACCAGAAGGATGATATTTATAAAGTATACATACCATGGCTTATGGCTTCATGTCCTCTGTTTAAGAAACAAACTTAAACTGATACTTTGTTAAAATGTGCAAGTTCCTGTACAATCCCTCTTTGGGTTCTTAGCTTTGCCACTTCTTGTTATGAACATTACATTCAAGCACCAAGTCCTAGCTCTTGGAGTTCTTCCCCAACCCCCCTTAAAATGTCAATTTATTTCTAATGTCTCTACCCATCTGTCATACTCATACAAGATAGCACAGAGTCGCTAACACTGTCTCCATGAACTCTTCCCAAACACACACACACACACACACACACAAACAAACACATTTGTGTGCCTACATTCATCACTTAAATATATATTTTTTTTATTTCAAGGAAACATCTTATTGTACTTTGCATAGAATAGGTATTTGTTGAAAGACTGAGTATTTTCTGTGTATTTGAAAATTCATTTTGAGTTTTTAGAATAAGGGGATCAGAATTGTTTTATTATTATTACCCAGAGCTTCATACATTACTTAGTATACAATAAACTTTGACCAATATTTGATGATTTAGAAAAAAAAAACAAAAACAAATAACCTTTTAATAGTTATGAAAATGTCCCTCTCCAGCAAAAGAACTTAAACTGCTTTAAATTGGAGACAATCTTTCCATCCTTTTTCACAGTCTTAACACTTACAATAGCTTCAACTCTCAATAAAAGTTGGTTGGATTAAATGAAATTTGCTGCCAGTTATTCCCTTAAATATCATTTACTGTACTGTACCCACAGGATACTTAGACTTCCACTAGAAATTTATCTTATTTAAATCCTTTTCACTACAGAAACACATTTTGTAGAAAGTGTTGATGATGCGACTTCTATTGAGAAAAATAAATGCTATGCAATAGAGTCCTTACTGAATACATGCCTTTATAAAAACATCTGGAAAATCTCCCAAATTAAACAATATTTTTTATTGTTGTTGTTGTTATATTGTTGCTATTGTTCAACATAAGGAAAAAGCTAAACAGATGATTTAAAAATTATTAAAAAGCTAAACATATTATTAAAAAATATTAACAGGATTTTTTTGAATAGTCACATTTTATAATGAAATTATTTAGGAATTAATAGAATATATAATTCACTATGACAGTGTTTAAACTTAGAAGAGAGACAGAGAGAGAGAGAACAGTTGACTTAGAGGGTTTAAAAACATGATTCATGAGAAAAGAAAACATAGACCAGTAAAATATCATATGGCTTCTCTGTGATTGATATCCCATTCATTTTTCCCATTTCCATGTTTTTCATTATGTGTAACTAGCGTTTAATGCCAATGACAATACAAATAATTCAAGTAGTGGCTTTCAATTCCTATCATCTTTAAATACCTGATAACCACATTCAGTTTTCTTGAATACAAGATGCTTTGAATTATTTAATTAGTATTTATTATTTTTTTAAAGATTTTATTTATTTATTTGACAGATCTCAAGTAGGCAGAGAGGCAGGCAGGGAGAGAGGAGGAAGCAGGCTCTCCGTGGAGCAGAGAGCCCAATGCAGGACTTGATCCCAGGACCCTGGGATCATGACCTGAGTGAAGGCAGAGGCTTAACCCACTGAGCCACACAGGCACTCCTCAAAAATGAATGAAATACCTATATGTGAGACAGGAATCCATCAAAATCCTTGAGAAGAACACAGGCAGCAACCTCTTCGACCTCAGCCACAGCAGCTTCTTCCTGGAAACACCACCAAAGGCAAGGGAAGCAAGGGCAAAAATTAACTATTGGGATTTCATAAAAACAAAAAGCTTTTGCAAAAGACAACTGGCAGAACTGGAGAAGATATTTGCAAATGACATATCCAATAAAGGGCTAATATCTAAAATCTATGAATAGCTTAGCAAACTCAACACTCAAAGAACAAGTAATCCAACCAAGAAATGGGCAGAAAACATGAACAGACACTTTTGCAAAGAAGACTTCCAAATGGCCAACAGACACATGAAAAAGTGTTCAACATCACTTGGCATCAGGGAAATGCAAATCAAAACCATAATGATATACCACCTTACACTAATCAGAATGGCTAAACTTAACAAGTCAGGAAACAACAGATGTTGGCAAGCATGTGGGTTAAGAGCAACCCTCTTACACTGTTGGTGGGAATGCAAGCTGGTGCAGCCAACTTGGAAAACAGTATGGAGGTTCCTCAAAAAGTTGAAAATGGAACTATCCTATGACCCAGCAATTGAACCACTGAGTATTTACCCTAAAGATACAAAGTGATCTGAAGGGACATGATTATAGCATAAATGTCCACAATAGCCAAACTATGGAAAGAACCTAGATGTCCTCCCACAGATGAATGGATAAAGAAGAGGTGGTATATATATACACAATGGAATAGTATGCAGCCATCAAAAGAAATGAAATCTTGTAATTTGCAATGACATGGATAGAATTAGAGGGTATTATACTAAACAAAATAAGTCAATCAGAGAAAGAAAATTATCATATGATCTCTCTGATATGAGGAATTTGAGAGGCAGGCTGGGGGGTTGTTGGGGGGTAGGGAAGGAAAAAAATGAAACAAGATGGGATCGGGAGGGACATAAACCATAAGAGACTCTTAATCTCATAAAACAAACTGACAGATGCTGGGGTTGGTGAGGTAGGGATAAGGTGGCTGGGTTATGGACATTGGGGAGGGTATGTGCTATGGTGAGTGCTGTGAAATGTGTAAGCCTGATGATTTACAGACCTGTATACCTGGGACAAATAATACATTGTATGTTAATTTTAAGAATTGAGAATGCAAAAAAATATAATATGTATGTTGAATGGCATATTATTCAGCCAGAAGAAGAAGGAGAAGAGGAAGAAGGAGGAGAAGAAAGAAAAATAAAAAAAAAGTAAGAAATAAAGAAAGAAAAAGCGAGAGAGAGGGGGATAAAGAAGGGAAGAAAGGAAGTAAAGGAAATCCTGCCAGCTGCAATAACATGGATGAATCTGGAAGACATTATGCTAAGTGAAATAAGCCAAATAACAGAAACAGAGAATGGAGTGACAACTGCTAGGAGTGGAGGAAAAAAGGAACTGAGAAGATGTAGATCAGAAGGTACAAATTTTCAGTTATAAGAAGAATAAGTTCTGAAAATCTAATGTTTGGCATGGATATCATTAATAATACAATGTTTATGTACTTAAAATTTTCTGAGTAAATTTTACACTTTCCTACCACACACACACACACACACAGAGTTAACCATGTGAAATGACGGATGTGTTAACAATCTTGATCTTGTTAACCACTCCACAATGTATATAAAGTCATGATATTGTATACTTAAAATATATATAATTACATTTGTCAATTGTTCCTTAATAAGGTTAGAAAAAAATAAATGGAAAACATTCATGATCATGGATCAGAAGATTTATTACTTTTAAGTTGATAATATTCCCCGAATTGAGTTACAGATTTAATGAAATCTCTATCAAAATTCCAACAGTCCTTCTTTTTGAAGAAATTAAAATACTACTTTAAAATTGATAGAACTGAGGGTACAAAGCATAGACAAAAACAGTATTAAAAAGAACTGGGTGTTATACATAAACAATGAATATTGGAACACTACATCAAAAACTAATGATGTACTATATGGTGACTAACATAACACAATAAAAAATAAATTAAAAAAAAAGAAGAAGAACAAAGCTGGAGGACTTTCATTTCCCAATTCCAAAATATCTGCAAAAATTCAGTGACCTAGATAATATGTTACAGACATAACTATAAACATATATACCAATAGAATATAATCAAGAGCCCAGAAATAAACCAGTGTATTTTTGGTCAACTGATTTCTGACAAGGTGTCAAGACCATCCAATGTGGTAACAGTATTTTCAACAGATGGTGTTGAGACAACTGTATTTTCACAAGCCAAAGAATAAATTTAGACACCTTCTTCACAGAATGTACAAAAATGAACTAAAAAATGGATGAAAATGTACATGTAAGCTAACACTATGAAACTCTTAGAAATAAAGGCAAATATGCAATTATGATTTGGCAATTTTTAAAAAATATTATACCAACAATAAAATATTTTTTAAAATTAGGTAAACTTGACTTAGTTCAAAAATAAATTAACAACTTTGGGGTTTTTTGGTGTTGAGTTTTATAAGTTCTTTATGTATTTTGGATATTAATCCTCTATTAGATATATCAGTTACAAATATATTCTTCCATTCAGCATGTCACCTTTTCTTTCTACTGATTTTCCTCACTGTGTAGAAGCTTTTTCTTTTGATGTAATTCCAATAGTTTATTTTTGGTTTATTTCCTTTGCTCAAGGAGATAAATCTAGAAAAATGTTGCTATGGCTGATGTCAGAGAAGTTACTGCCTATGCTTCCCCCCTCTCCCTAGGAGTTTTATAATCTCAGGTCTCATATTGAAGTCTTCAATCCATTTTAAGTTTATTTTGGTGAAAGTGTAAGAAAGTGTTCCAATTTCAGTTTTTTTTTTTTTTGTGCATGTAGCTATCCAGTTTTCCTAGTACTATTTATCAAAATACCTGTCTTTCTATCATTGAATATTCTTTGTTATAGTGATTGACTATGTAAGTGTGGGTTTATTTCTGGACTCTCCATTCTCTTCTATTGATCTCTGTGTCTATTTTTATGCCATTATCATGCTGTTTTGGTTATTACAGCTTTGTACTATATCTTGAAATCCGGGAGCATGTTATCTCAAGCTTTGTTCTTGTTTCTCAGATTGCTTTGGCTAGATGGGGCACTTGGTGCTTCCATGAAAATTTTAGGATTATTAGTTCTAGTTATGTAGAATATTCTGTTGGTATTTTGATGAGGATTTCTGCAGCTTGCTTTGGGTGGTCTGGATATTTTAATAATATTAATCTTTCCAATTGATTTAAAAACTTAGCAGAAGACCTGAATAGACATTTTTCCAAAGAAAACATAGAAATGTACAACAAACACATGAAAATATTCTTGATATCTCTAATCATTAGGAAAATGTAAACCAAAACCACAAGGAGATATTACCTCACACCTGTCATAATGGCTAAAATAAAAAAGACAAGAAATAACAAATGTTGTCAAGAAAATAAAAGACAAGAAATAACAAATGTTGTCAAGAAAAAGGAACACTGTTGGTAGGAAAGGAAATTGGATCAGCTACTATGGAAAAGAGCATGGAGATTTCTCAAAAAAATAAAAATAGAAATACCATATGATCCAATAATTCTAGTACTGGGTATTTAACCAAAGAAAATGAAAACACTGATTCAAAAAGGTATATGCTTTCTTATGTTTATTACAACAATATTTACTATAGCTAAGATATGGAAGCAACTTTTGCCTAACAATAGATGAATATATAAGGAAAATATATTCATATATATTTATATATGTATATAAATATACATGTTATATATATATATATATACACACACACACACATACATAAACATAATGGAATATTACACAATATAAAAAGGATGGGAAGTTACAATTTGTAACAACTTTGGTGGACCTATAGGATAATAAACTAAGTGAAATAAGTCAGACTGAGAAAGACAAATACTGTATTATTTCACTCACATGTGGAATCTAAAAACCAAAACAAATGAATAAGTGAACAAAAAGCAAAATCAGAACTATAAATACATAGAACAAACTGATGGTTGCCAGAAGGAAGTGGGGGGGGGGTAGAGGAATTGAGCCAAATGGGTGAAGTGGAGTGGAAGATACAGGCTTTCAGTTATAGAATAAATAAGTCACAGGAATAAAAGTCATAGCATAGGGAATATAGTCAATGATATTGTAATAATGATGTATGGTGATAGATGGTAGCTATAGTTGTGGTGAGTATAGCATAATATAAAGAGAACCTGAAGCACTATGTTTTACATGTGAAACCAATGTAACATTGTCAAATCTACTCAAATAAAAAAATAAACAAAAATACTTTGTGCATCAAAAAGCACTATCAATAAAGTGAAAAAAAGCCCACATAATGAGAGAAAATAAGTGCAATACATATATCAGGTAAAGGCCTATTTAAGAACCAAAATAATGAGAAACCTATGTTCACAGAAAACTTGTTCAGAAATGTTCATAGCAACGTTATTCATATTAACTAAAAACTGGAATCATGCACATGTTTATCAGTTGATGAGTAAACTAAATGTGGTAAATTCAAAATGGAATATTTTTCAGGCATGAAAAGCAATAAAGTACAATTACATGTAATAACATTGATGAAACTTAAAAACATGTTAAATGAAAAACCTTCAGTAGGCCATATATTCTGTATGATTGCCTTATATGAAATATTCACAATAGATAGGCCCATGGAGAAAGAAAGTTGATGAGTTGTTAGGAAATTAGGAAAAAGAGGTCTTAAAGCTAACTGATAATAGATACAAGAGGTGTTCTGGGGGAACGGTGAGTTATGGAGACGTCCTGGAATCAGACAGATGTAATATTTTCACAGCACAGTGTATATGCTAAAAATGACTGAAATATAGGGTTTAAAATGTTATATAAAAAAAGTCCACACTAAATAACAGCAGACACATAAGATTTTACATACAAGCTTTACAAGTTAGTCAAGAAATGATTACCTCAAATTATGTATATAAAATTTGCTCATATAAAATGTTAAACACAGTTGTACTCTCCACTAATCTTATGAGTCATGTATGACTTTGAGCTCTGATACAGAGAAATCTGTAAAAAATATAATCATTATGGATCAATATTATTTATAATAGGTGAAATAATATTAGCAAGTATTACAAATGTAATTCAAATGCACCTTTCTCTCTTTTTGCATGCATCGAATTATGTATATACATATGTATGTATGTAATTGTTTATATAACATTGTGATTAAGGTGGATTCACCTCAGGAATGCAACAATGGCTTAACATAAGAAAACCAATAAATATATCACATTAAATATAATGAAGATAAAAACTATCTGCAATAAAATACATAAAATATGACATGATTTATATAAAAGAAAACATTGGAAGCATATTTGTAGTTATATAGATTTTATATTTCAACTATGACTTTATAGTTACTAGTCACATCAATATATATAAGTGCATATTGATTTGTTTCAGTTCCATCATCTATAATCTACCTATTATCTATCTATCATCATCATCTATCAGCTACCTATCTATCCATCTATCTATTTATCAAAAGAAGATGGTGATCAACTTGAGAGAGAAGCCAGGTTATGCATGCAAACTGGAATGTATGAAATAGTCTTTCAAGTGCTCTAATTACATTTTATTTTTAAAGCTGTTTAGTTGGTATGTTGTACTTGTGTACTATATTGTTTATATTCTTTGTATGTCTTCAGTATTTTATAATAATTTTTTTAAAAAATTGAATGCACACACACAAAACAAATGCACAAACCTGACATTATTGTGAACTTTGTCATTTTAATTTTCCAAAATGTCTGATACTGATACATGTACATAATATACTAATGATACATACTTTTCCAAGCTACTAACATTTCTGTCAAAAAACATTCAAATTATATATTTTATCCCCAAAATTTATTTATGTGATTAGAAGGAATGATAATAAACATTTTTATGATAAAGAGCCTTTCCACATGCCTCTATAGAGTTTCCTTTTGTTGTACATAAAATGATTACCTGTGAGTTGGGTTGAAGGAATTATTATCTTACTAGCTGGAACCAGAATTGCATTTACATGCTGCTCACATTCATAGGGTGCTTTTATTGAGGAAGACAAAGCATAAAAAATATGATGATTTGAGTGGAAATAAGAATGATGAGAATGCCAAAATAAGAGAGTAAAAGAAAATTATCAAGAGAAATGACAACAAGGAGGGATAATGGTTCAGTGACAACTCCAGATTAGACATTAAAGGCAATGAAAGGAAGAAAGGAAGATAAGAAAATAAATAGGAAGAGAAGTGGGAAGAGGGAAAAGCGATCCCATAACATGGGAGGAAGGGAGCTACTGCAGAGGAAGATAGCCAACAAGAACTTTCAAGTGTGAGATGAGCAAGCACTCATCAGCTAGAGGAATTTAACATCCAATCCCAAGTCATTTGCATTGCTTTGAACTTCCTCAGTCAGTCAGTAATGTTTGATAATTTTGTGAGGTCTTGTGTGAAGGATGTGAAAAATAATTAGAACATGCAATAAAGAGAAGTGAAGTTAGTCTAGTATTCAACTCCTTACTGACACCCATGTGGAGAGCTTATCGTACCATTTAGGGCACTTTTTCCAGTAGTTCTAAGCAATGGTTTACACATTATAAGAGAATGCACTTGGCAAGTGGATTCACTCAGTCATAAACACATGCACGCACACACACACACACACACACACACATACACACACGCATACACACAAAGCTTTTCTAAATATATAAGAAAAAGTTGACCAAGTAGGTTAGATAAATAAAGTTATATTTGTATACAAAAACTGAAACAATCATTTCAATTCCATTCTTTAGTTATGTTTTTTTCTGTAAAAATATTCACTAATTTAAAACTTATGTATGTTCTTGTGCAAGCCTTCATTTCTACATTCTTTCAGAGTCTGCCAAAGTGAATGTTGTCAGAGAAGTTATTATACAATTGTTTTTCAACAAACCCTAGCTATAGTATTATATATATTATGTAGAAATTACCTCTGTATTCTAAATTGGAAGTTTATACTAAGTGGAGGTTTCTCTGAAATCATTTTTAAGTTTCAGTTTCTCCATTTCCAAAGAGAAACTATAGTTCATAAGTGAAACTGTTTGCAGGTGCTCTAAGGGATTTAAAGCCGAACTGCACATTTTAAAGTGAACAGTAAAGTTTTTGTTTCCGGGGATAAAGATATCTTTCCATACTTTGACATTCTTACCAAGTTTACTTTTTTCATAAAAGCAATAATATTACATATCACTATTAATATTAAGGAAGGCAGTTCTCCAAGTCTATTGCAATGCTTTCAAATTTATGATTAGTTTAGTACAACAACATTTATAGCTCATTTGACTCTTTCCACCACACTGTTTTGTCAGGTGTTTACCTTAGAATAATGTTCTAGATATGAAGAAAAGGAAACAGTGAATGTAATACATTCCTCTTCCAGAATAAAAATATTGAGAAATATTAAACAAAACTTAGTAAACAAAAATTAAGTAAGAAAATAAAAATTTTAATTTAATTTTAATTTAAAAAAATTAAAAATTAAGTAAACAAAAGGAATAAAAATAAATGATTGGTGATGGGGTGGGGGATGTGGAAAATTTTAACAAAATTTTCTATTGATCAAAATATTCTATTTATAAAGCAAAGGATATACTTTTTTTTCAATATTTTAATTATTTATTTGACAGATATCACAAGCAGGCAGAAAGGCAGGCAGAGAGAGAGGAGGAAGCAGTCTCCCCGTGGAGCAGAGAGCCCAATGTGGGGCTTGATCCCAGAACCCTGGGATCATGACCTGAGCTGAAGGCAGAGGCTTTAACCCACTGAGCCATCCAGGCACCCCAAGCAAAGGATATTTATGGTTATTTTTCTATACCTTGAAAAGTTGCACATTATTCCAGAGAAACTCTCTCTGATAACCTCTCTCTAATAAAATGTAATTACAAGAATTATGGAACCACTAATCTGAATTAAGACCCTTTTTTTTCCCTAGAAAATGATCAAAGTTGACCCAGTAGTTGAGTGAAATTTTATGGATGGGCACAGCACCTGGATCATTTAAAATTTGATGATAATATCCCAAATGCCCAATTTGGCTCCATGTGACCTACTAATAAAAATGAAAATGTTCATGACATATAAGCCAATTTACTGGCAACTAATGACTCCAGTCTGTTAGAACATTCAGCTTTATAGCTATGCCTTCCATTTCTTAAAATTAATGGTTTGGACTTTTCGTTCTTTAAGATTTTCTGGAGACAAAAATTTAAAACATTATTATTACTAGTGATTATTCTTCACTATTTCTTTCATCAATTTGTCTCAGTGTTTACCTCAAATAGTGGGCATTTCTGATGGGAAAAATAGAGGAAATACGGAACTTTCTTTAATAAGAACATATATCCACATTGGCATGTATGTATACACATTGATTAAAAATTGAAAACAGATAAGTGGAAAGACAGTCCATGCTTAAAAATTGAAAGAAATAATATTGTTAAAATGTCCATATTATACAAAGAAATCCACAGATTCAGTGCAATTCCTATCAAAACTTCAATGGCATCTTTTCATAGAAATAGAAAAAAAAAATCCTGAAATCTGTGAAGAACCACAAAAGATAGCCAAGGCAATCCTTAGAAATAATAACAGAGCCAGAGACAACAAACTTCCTGACTTTAAACTACATTGCAAAACTTTAGTAATCAAAAGAGTACACCATCGACATAAAAACAGACATATAGACCAGTGGAATGGAATAGAGTCCAGACTAAACCCAAATATATATGGTCAATTAATTTACAACAAAGGAGCCAAGAATATACAATGGAGAAAGGATAGTCAATTCAGTAAATGGGTTGGCAAAACTAAACATCCACATGTGAAGGAATGAAACTAGACATTCATAAGAATTATCTTGAAATGGATTAAAGACTTGAATGTAAGACCTCAAACCATAAAATCCCTAAAAGAAAATAAGGGATAAGCTCCTTGACATGAATCTTGGCAATGATTTTTTGGATTTAGCATCAAAAGTGAAGACAACAAAAACAAAAGTGAACAAGTGGAAATACATCAAATTAAAAAAAGTTTCTGCTCATAAAAAAAAAAATACATCAACAAAATGAAAAGACAACCTACTGAGTGGGGGAAAATATTTACAAATCATATATACATGATAAGGGGTTAATATCCAAAAAATATAAAGAACTCACATAACTTAATAGGAAAAATGTAATCTAATTTTAATGGAGGAAATATATAAACACTTTTCCAAAGAAAGCATATAAATGGCCAAGTACAATAAAAGAAACTAAGTATCACTAGTCAGCAGAGAAATGAAAATCAAAATCACATGAGATATCATGTAATAAATGCTGGAAATGTAAGTTGGTGTGACCACTGTGGAAAGTAACATGTAGGTTTGTAAGAAATTAAAAAATGGAACAGCCATATGATCCAGCAATTTCACTTTTAGGTATATATCTGAAGAGAATAAAATCACTGTCTTGAAGAAATAGCTACATTTCCATGTTCTTTGCAGAATTATTTATAATAACCAAGACACAGAGACAACCTAGGTGTCCATCAATAAATGAATGGATAAATGAAATGTGCTACACACACACAGATGAATCCTGAAATCTGACAGATTTATTTATAATCTGGTTATTTATAATAACCAAGACACAGAGACAACCTAGGTGTCCATCAATAAATGAATGGATAAATGAAATGTGCTACACACACACAGACACACACACACACACACACACACACACACACTAGAATATTATTCAGCTATTAAAAAATAAGGAAGTCCTGCTGTTTACCACAACATGAATGGACCTTGGGGACAGTATGCTAATTAAAATAAATCAAAGAAAAATAAATATGTGGGATCTCAATTATATGTGAAATCCAAAAAACAAAACCTCATGGAAACAGAGAACAGATTGGTGCTTGCCAGAGGGCAAGAGGTGTAGGGATTTGGAAATGGGTTAAGATGGTAAAAAAGTACAAACTTCCAGTTATAACCAGCTATAAGATAATGAGTTCTGGGAATGTAAGGTAAGCACAATTGCTACAGTTACCATTCTATTGTATATTTGAAAATTCCTAAGAGTAGATATAAAAGAGCTTGAAGATCTTGTCACTATGTGAGGTGATAAATGTTAACTAAATTTTTTTGTGGTGACCATTTCACAATATGTATATATATTAAACCATTATGTTGTACACCTCAAATTAATACAATGTTGCATGTCAATTATATCTAAATAAACCTGGGGGGGGGAATTTACTTTAAAAATGCATAGTTGAAGCAAGATAGCTTCTCTGTAAACATAATGCATACTAAAAAAGATTCTTCAGAATAATTAACACCACAAACTATACAGGTAACCATTTATAAATGTATTTTTCTAAAGCTTTGAAAGTCCTTATTGAGATTTAGTGAGTCTGGAAAATTGTTTACAGTGAATAGAAAAAGATAAAGAGGGGGAGTATGTGGAGACACTACTGTTGCTCGATAGCACACAAGTCCTAATAATAGGAGGCAGTGCAATGACAAAGAAGTACATATTGTTTAATGAACTTTCATCATGATGGCTCATAATCTGAGAATTGTGCAAAAACCTGTAGTACAGGTTGTTTCACATTTAGGTCATTAGAAAATCGCCTCTATCTCTAAGTCATAAACTCTTAAGGAATATTGTACTTTTTGCGATATATACATAGTATATATATACATATACACATTTAGTGGTCACTCAGGAAATACTTATAGATGAAATTGTTTATCAAACAACAAAAAACTTGAAGTTAAACTCTGAACTAAAGAATATTTAATAACATTTCCTTTATTGAGATTTTTTTTCCCCCTATAGAGAACAGCTTAGTAATTGGAAAGATTTAGGTGGTAGAGGATGGGAATAAGCTTGGCATCTTAGCTTTATGTACTCCATCTTCATCTACTTGGACACGCTGAGTGAATGAGAGCAATGAGAACAATTAACGGTTAGCAATGCTTTTGATAAAACCTGAACTGTCTATGGATCCATCTGGGGAGAAGGGTTAATGGGAAAGACACAAATTGTCTCCTGGGTAAATAACCCATTTTTTCATTAAGCATAACACACACACACACACCCCAGAACATTGGTGAACAGATATTGCTATTAGAGATTTTTTTACTCAGAACCTGGTATGGATGACAGAAGACTGAAATACAGACAGGACATTGGTCTTCACAATAAAATAATCATTTTTATCCTTCCTTGCTAGGTCATAGGGAAGAAAGCAAGGTTTAAGGTCACATTAGGACAAATAATGGAGAGATTTTTTTAAGGCTTTAATCCAATATATTAAACATCTATTAATTTGTCAAGCATTGTCCTTAATACACACATAGTAGAGAATTTTCTTCATGTTCTTTACATTATAGAGAAACAAGAAATAGATATATTAAACAAATAAATTAATAGATACAATGTCAAGTGACAATATTCAATGTAAAATGATAAATACTATGGGGAAGATCCTTTTTCTTATTTTAAAATTGATCTCATTTTTTAAAAGTTCTTTATGTAATAAACACATTAATACTTCTTAGAAATATATATTTCAAATGCTATTTTTCCTAAATTTATTCTTTTTTTTCCCTAAAGAAAGAAAAATGCAATTTGATTATATTCTTCTGAGAAATGATGTCTTTAATCTATTCATATAATCAAGGGTTTCTTGTGTTCCAAACTCCATCATTAATTTTCAGATTATTTGTATATCTGTATACTAAATTGAAGCTACAATGAGATGCTCATAATTAAATCAATCACCAAATATCTTTAAAAATATAGACTGTGGAGGCACTTGGTTGGCTCACTTGTTAAACATCTACCTTTGGCTCAGGTCATGATCCCAGAGTGCTAGGATTGAGCCTCACATCAGGTTTCTTGCTCCACAGGAAGCCTGCTTCTTTTCCCACTCCCCCTGCTTGTATTCCATCTCTCACTGTGTCTCTCTCTGTCGAATAAATAAATAAAATCTTTTAAAAATTAAAAAAAAAATAAAGCATAGACTATAGAGCACTGTAAAATAAAACAATAGGTATTGTCATTCATTTTAATATGGTTTTACTGAGAGTGCTATTGTTTATTTGCAAGGTAATATCCTTGTCAATGATAAATTTTTGTTGTTATAGTACCATGAAATTTCAACTAAATTTTCCTCTCAATTCTGGAATGACTAAAAATATCTTGTTTTCTTCATTAGTTTTCATGAAAGCTAAGTAAAACAAACAGCAATTTACATGCATTGTGATTGACATATTCACATAGGCAACATGCCGCTTCCTAACTCTAAAAGGGTATGTGATTTTTTTACAATGATGTTTATGAAAAATTAGAGCTTTTAGACTTACTGAATTTCCTGTTCATCCATGCAAACTTGACATCACCACTGATTGACCTCCAATGGTCATTAGGAATTTGTATTTTAAAGAATTAGAGAAGAAATTAAAATTTAAACATGAAATAGTATAGTATCTACTAAAAAAAAACTTAGCACAAATTAAATAAAGGATAGCACTATGTGAAGATAAAATCATTAGAAATGCAATTTAAGATATGCATAAGACCTATGGTTTAAAATCTCCATTTTAACCCTGATTATATAAATGTGAATTTGAATATGTTTAGATCTTAATGAACAGAGTCAGATCAATTATAGTTCAAGAAATATTAAAGAGTTCCAACCTTAAGATTATAATGCACCATGTCTTTCAAGAAGAATACCACACTCTAGTACAATCTGAAGATATTTATTGATGACAGTCTAAAAAATTTCCAAAATATAGACCAGTTGAGATCTTTCTACAGAATTTTTATTATGGCCTTATATGATGGCAGCAATTTTTCTACCTGAGAGAGGGTATTAGGACTTTGAATTCTCTATGTGGGTGAATTGTGTATCCTTGCAAAGGTAATGTGAGGTGTTTTGAAAATAGATCCATCAATCTGTAGTAGTGAGAAATAAAGTATGTCTTGTAATTTAATTTTTATGAATAAAGTGAATTCTAATCAAGAATCAGTATGCAACTTGGCAATATGTACTTTCTTTTAATGATGAACCAAATGAGAAGGTAAGTACTCAATCTCTTTGCAATAATGCAGTGTTCTACAGACAAAGAAAACAGATTTGAGATCAAATGGTAATTTTTAGGGAAGTGCAGTTTAGAACTGTCTCTCAGCCACAGAATTTTTCATAAAACTTTACAAGGTATCCTTTTTAGCCTTTGTTATGTATAGTTTTACAGCTTCTCCTCAGTGTATTTTTATTCAAAAAGGAAAGAAAAGGTAGGTAAATAGAAGAAGCTGCTATAATCTGTAAATGCCCTGGAAGAAAAGAAGGATCATGACTAGCAGTCATTGTAATAGTGGTAACAGCAGCAGCAGGAGCAGCAGCAGCCAGCAGTGGAAGGGACAAGAGTCCTCCCTTCTTTCCTTCCTTCCTGTATTTATTTCTTCCTCCTTTTCTTCTTTTTTTTTTTTCCTTTCTTCCACCCTATATTGTGTCGGGGACCGCCTCCAGCCGGGAAATTCCCCACAATTACAAGATGGCGCTTGGCTCACTGTCAGCAAAATACGCTGCAAGTAAACAACGAACCTTCTGTGAAGCCCGCCTAAAGGAGGACATAGTCATTGGCTGTTTCAAATTTAATCAGCATAGTAACAGGACTCTCATTGGCTCTCCCCATTGCTTGGCCCCTTATTGGTCACCCTGCCGCATATAAGCTAAGGAAGTTGACAAAATAAGCTGATGAAGCATTAACACCATACCAGGCTGATTGTCATTCTTGTGGGCCGAGGGCAACAATATTGCTTTTCTCTTTCTTTCTTTCTTTCTCTTTTTCTTTCTTTCTTTCTTTCTTTCTTTCTTTCAATTTGATAGTTTAATAGATGGTAGGTTATCAGTACCAGATGCCTTCCTCTGAAGGTGAATGCTTTGATTTCATTTCAGCTGGAAGTTCCCAGAGAAGCAGAATAGAGTAACTCTGGATTCTAACTGAAAGAATTTCAAAATCTAACCTCTGTTGCCTAATAGTTGCATTTTGTTTTGTTTTAAGTTGGTCCTTCCAAACATTTGTTAGAAGTAGTTCCCAGTCATGCAATAAAGGAAGAAATAATACATCCTGATTTATGGGTTTCAGTGAGGATCAAATTTTAAAGTATGTTTAAAATAGTCAGACCATGCCTGACACATTAACCACACAAATACAAAGTTAACTTCTATTATACTGTCTTTTATTGTTGAGGAAACTAAAACTTAAATTTTTGAATAACATTCTATATAACTAACCAGTTTCAAAGCCAGGATTGACCCCAAGTTTTCTATGATTGTTAAATGCAACTTGTTGCTTTTTTAATTTGTTATTTGTAAGCATTAGAAGTATGAGCTATTTTTACTTCATGGACTTCATAATCTAATTTATAATCTCATTTAATTAATTTTGCTCCTCAAAAAGTAAAAACAAACAAAAATATCCTACAACCCAGCAATTGTACTATTAGATATTTAACCAGAGATACAAAAATACTAATTTGAAAGGATGCATGTACTTTGTTTATAACGGTGCTATCTATAATAGTTAAATTATACAAAAATAGCTCAAGTGTCCATGGACTGATGAATTTATAAAGAAGAAAGGATATGTATATACAATAGAATATTATCCAGCCATAAAAAGAATGCAATTTTGCCATTTTCAATGACATGGAGAGTAAAATGCTGAGTGAAATAAGAGTCTGAGAAAGACAAATACTATGTCATATGATTTCATCCATATAAAGAATTTAAGAAACAAAACAAATGGCAGAAGGAAAAAAAGAGAGAGAGAGAGAGAGGCAAACCAAAAAATAGTCTCTTAACTATAGATAACAAACTGAGGGTTACCAGAGGAGAGGAAGATGGATGGATGGGTAAACAGGTAATGGTGATTAAGGAGTACACTTGCTGTGAGGAGCACCAGACATCGATTGTATAGGAGTGTTGAATTATCATATTATACACTTGAAACTAGTGTTACACTATTTGTTAACTAACTGGGATTTAAATATAAACCTTAAAAAAAGTCAGGCTGTCTTTTTATAAACACAGATGATTTATGTTTTTCATTATTGGCATAGGATTATATTTTTGCTCTGAGTTTATGCTGAATTATCAATATTTTCTCCAAGTGAAAGTTTCTCTAGAACTTCTGTTCACAACCTTCTGTTTTATTGTTTTTGGTTACTGATAAAAGCAAAGCTAACTTGGTATTCCAACAAGCAACTCTGATTTACATTAATTCTGTGTTATATATTTATTTACTTCATTGTATTTATGAAAAACAGTGAATAGAGAGGCACACTTTTCTGAGTAAAAAATAATTTTGCTTAATATTAATAAAGGAAATAAGGAACTTTAAAAAATTACTAAACTCACTATGGAGTGAGAATAATGAATTATACACTGAATAGTTAGCATATACCCAAGTGCAGATGCACACATAGAGTAAATTAGAAGAATTATATAATCTGAATCAGTTGTGAATGTAAATGATTTGGAACTAGAGCAATAACACATTTCAAATCAAACAAGATAGACTACTTGGATCTGTTGTTAATTTTCTACATTTTTATTTACAATTTCTCCAGCTAGACTCTTTTTTTTCTTTTTTTAAATTTAATTTTTATTTATTTTCAGCATAACAGTATTCATTATTTTTTCACCACACCCAGTGCTCCATGGAATCTGTGCCCTCTATAATACCACCACCTGGTACCCCAACCTCCCACCTGCCCACCACTTCAAACCCCTCAGATTGTTTTTCATCAGAGTCCACCTAGACTCTTTTTTTGTAATTAAATGTTTTAAAGTGTGTGTGTGTGTGTGTGTGTGTGTTGTCATTGTTTTCCATATGGAAATACATATGGAAAATTGATAATGTGCCTCAGGTCATACAGTTGGAAACCAAAAAATATTGTACTTGAACCTGGAACATTTGACACATAGCCCAGTACTTTTTGCTAAATGATCTTCTTCACAAGCCAAATTGCTGACTTTTGGGAAATCAGGAGTGTAACAGAAATTAATATTACATTTGATGCAGGATTTTAGGATATTTGGAGTCCCCAGTAAATATGTAAACAGCTCTTTTGAATTAAAAAACTTTGAAAATGGTTCTGAGGTAACTTGCAAGTTGTTATCTTACCCTGTCTTATCTGTGCATATCATATTATACTAGCATGTTGGAGAGTTAGATATAGTCTGTCTGCAAAAGCACAGGTGATTATGTGTGTCTATGTATGCTGACAAGTAGTACAAGAATAATCATTTGAATGGATTTAAAATCACTCTCAATATAAAAATGTTAAATTAACTTTATCTAATTTAAAACATCAGAAGACACAAATTTACCAATATCTGTTATTTTCTCCACTTAAAAGCTTGTATTGGCCAACATCATTAAAACTTAGATTCTTTCTGTGTTTCCACTTCATTATTCTTTATAATATCATTGATGTCCTTGTAAAACAAACATCCTCTGCACAGATACTCCAAGGAACGATCATGTGTGGGAGATTGTCAGCCAATGGTAAAAAGGTTTGAAGATGCAGAGAGAAAGAATGGTTGATACATTATCTTATATTATCAGTATGTGAGTTCTTGTACCATTTTTCTCATTTTTTTCTTCAAACATAAACTTCTCACATCGTCACTTATATTACTTATTTTATTATTATTTTAAGGAGGAATTAAGATGGTGGAAGAATAGGGGAATCCTAAGCTTCCTCATCCCTAGAATGCAGCTAATTATCAAATCATTCTGAACACCAAAAAAATCAATCTTAGTTCTGAGATAACAAAACTGCAAGTCTTCAAGTAGAAAACTGGCCATTTTCTGGGAGGTATGGGTTGATTTTGATCCTTAACAAAGGATGGTTTGATTCTTAACAAAGGATGCTGCAGAGTGGAGGGAGCCAGGTTTATGAAGGCTACCACAAAGTATTATAAAAAGTAGTGAGCAAAATATGAAATTTTAGAAGTCTGCCGCCAATGAGGTCATGCTCGACTTAAAGGTGCTCAGGTGGAGAAGCAAGGCAGAGACCCAGGGATGGACAGCATGGTTTGAGGATCTCCTTGGTCACAAGAAGAATGGGTGGTGCCAACATGTTGTACTGTTCCCAGGCATAGGAGCAGGGCCTCCGGCTGAGGGCAGCTAGTCTGTGTGCTGGCTCTCTGCTCTACCTTGTCATAAATACTGAACCACTGCACAAACAAATGGCAAAAACATGGCAAGACCCTCCCCCAGAGGATCAGCCTGGGTTGACACCACAGGAGTCTCTCAAATTTAGAGTTTAGAAACCCAGCCATGCACCTGAGATAAAACTAGCTCAGACACAAAAAGGGTGAAGGCAGGCATCTGAGAGAAGCCAGGTACACAAGACAGGTGATTTGATTGCTCCTCTGTGAGGGCTGCCTGGGGATTGGAGGGCACAAACTCTTAGCTTCCTGCCCATCAGGGCTGAAATCTTCTGGAAGCAAAACAACACCACCTAGTGGAGATGAGATGTGCTTACAATAAACCCTGCCCCTTACCCTTATGGGTACATCTCCAAGATGCAAGTAGGTCTGCAAATCAACAGGCCAGAAGAGAATGGCAAGATATATTCAAGGTACTAAATGGGAAAAAAAAAAAAATATATATATATATATATATATATATATATATATATATATAGCCAAGAATACTTTATTGATAGCAAGGCTCTCTTTCAGAATAGAAGGAGAGATAGAGTTTCCCAGACAAACAAAAACTGAAGGAGTTCAAGACCACTAAATCAACCCTGCAATAAATATTAAGGGGGAATCTTTGAGTGAGGGAAAAAAGACCAAAAGCAAGAAAGAGTAAAAAAAGAACATCAACAGAAGCAATAAGTCTATAGGTAACATAGTGTCAATAAATTCATATGTATCAATGCTGCTGCCAGTCGGCGACGGGAGAAGAATTAGGCACAAACAAGTCAGCTGCAAGATATTGGGAGCAGGGGACAACAGTCAAAAAGACTGCTGCCACGAGCAACTCCATAGTCTCACTTTTATTAGATAAAAACAATAGCTAAAAAAGGACCGATGAAGGTCAAATGTTAGTCACATGTCTTGCAGACGAGCAAGGAGAAGGATAAAGTTTATAGTTAACCAAGCACATTCAAAGGACCATCTAAAAAACAACAGGCTCTTCTGGGACGAGAAAGGAGTGATAACGGAAAAGGGAAGCAGGGGGTATTTCGTTCCACCCTGAGCTAACTGGGCATTCCCGGGTGCTCGGCTTCCCTGAAGCAGGTGGCGTCCTGCCTTGGGCGGGCCAGACATTCCCAGCTGCCCAGCTTCTGTGAAGGCGCGGCCTTCTGCCCTAAGTGAACCAAACGTCCCCAGCTGCCCAGCTTCATGGTCGTATAACATCCCTCTCCCCAAAGACCCATTGCCAGTATATGTTTTTCTTAAGGTTATATCTAAATGTGCTTGGCAACTAGTAAAATCCTCCAGGGGTTATAGTTTAAGTAACGAATTGTTCTGAGGGGCAGTAGCATATCTATAATCACTGTGAATTTAACTGGGCTAAATACTCCAAATAAAAGACATAGGGTATCAGAATGGGTATTTAAAAAAAAAAAAAGAAGACCCACATATGTATATATGCCTACAAGGGACTCATTTTAGACCTAAATACACCTGCAGATTGTGAGTGAAGAGATGGAGAACCATCTATCATGTATCATGTTAATGAACATCAAAAGAAAGCCAGAGTAGCCCTACTTCTATCAGGCAAGCTAGCTTTTAAACCAAAGACTGTAACAAGAGATGAAGAAGCGCACTTATAGCATAATTAAGGAGTCTGTCCATCAAGAAAATCTGACAATAGTTAATATTTATGCCCCTCATTTGAGAGCACCCAAATATGTAAATTGATTAATAATAAACATAAATAAATTCATTGATAATAATATAATAATAGTAGGGGACTTTAACATCCATTTACAGAAATGGACAGGTCATCTAAGCAGTAAATCAATAAGGAAAATACTGGCTTTGAATGACACTGGAACAGATGGACTTAACAGATATATTCAGAACATTTCATCTGAAAGCAGAAGAATACACATTCTTTTCAAGTGCACATGAAACATTCTATAGAATAGGTCACATACTGAGTCATGTATCAGATTTTAGCAAGTACAAGAAGATTGAGACCATACTGTGAATATTTTCAGATCATAATGTTATTAAACTTGAACCATAAGAAAAGTTTTAGAAAAACTATGAATGCATGGAAGTTAAAGAATATCCTACTAAAGAATAAATGGGTTAACAAGGTAGTTAAAGAAGAAATATGAAAGTAAATGGAAGCAAATTAAAATGAAAACACAACAGTCCAAAACCTTTGGGATACAGCAAAGGTGTTCTTAAGAAGGTAGTTTATAGCAATACAAGCCTACATCAAGAGGGAAGAAAAGTCTCAATTACACAACCCAACATCTAAAGGAACTAAAAGGAACAGCAAAGTAAAACCTAAACCTAATAGAAGGGGGATAGTTAAGATTAGAGCAGAAATAAATGATATAGAAGCAAACAAACAAAAATCAATATTGTATGTCAACAAAGCTAAGAGCTGGATGTTTGAGAAATTAATAAAACTGATAAAGTCCTAACCAGACTTATTGAAATGGAAAGATAAAGGACCTACATAAATAAAATCATGAATGAAAGGAGAGAGATCACAACCAACAACACAGAAATACAAACAATTTTAAGAAAGTATGTGAAAAATTTTATGCCAACAAACAGGGCAATCTGGAAAAAAAGAACAAATTCCTAGAAGCTTACAAACTACCAAAACTGAAACAGAAAAATAGAAATTTGAAAAGACCCATAACAAGCAAAGAAATTGAATCAGAAAACAAAAATATCCTAACAAAAGCCTGGGGCCAGGTGGCTTCCCAGGGGAATTCTATCAGGCATTTAATAAAAAATCAATACCTATTTTTCCCAAACTGCCTCCAAAAAATAGAAACAGAAGCAAAACTTCCAAACTCATTCTATGAAGCCAACATTACCTTGACTCTAAAACCAAGCAAAGACCACACTAAAAAGGAGGATTATAGGGCAATATCCCTGAAAAAAATGAATGCAAAAATTTTCAACAAGATTCTAGCAAATTGAATCCAACAATACATTAAAGGAATTATTCACCATGCTCAAGTGGGATTTATTCCTATTTATTCATGATTGTTTCAATATTTGCAAATATCACATTAATAAAAGACAGGATCAGAACTATATGATCCTCTCAATAGATGCAGAAAAAGCCTTTGACAAAATACAGTATCAATTCTTGAAAAAACCCTCAACAAAGTGGAGGAAAATGAAACATCTTAACATTATAAAGGCCAGATATGGATGACCCACAGCCAATATCATCCTCACTGGGGGAAATCTGAGCGATTTTCCTCTAAGGTCAGGAACAAGACAGGGATATCCACTCTCACCATTGTTCAGGAAGTCTTAGCCACATCAGACAACATAAAGAAATAAAAGGCATTTAAGTCAGCAAGGAAGGAGTCAAACTTTCACTATTTGCAGACAGCATAATAGTCTATAGAAAACTAAAAACATGCCACCAAAAGATTGTTAGAACTAATACATGATTTCAGCAAAGTTGGATGATAGAAAATCAAAATGCAGAAAGCTGTTGTATTTCCATACACCAATAACAAAAACAGAAGGAAGGAAAATCAAGGAATCAATCCCATTTACAATTGTACCAAAACCAATAAGATACCTAGGAATAAACCTAACCAAAGAAAGAAAATATTTGTGCTCTGAAAACTATAGAACACATATGAAATAAATTGAAGTGGACACAAAGAAGAGGAAAGACATTCCATGCTCATGTATTGGAAGAATAAACATTGTTAAAATGGCTATACTATCCAAAGCAATCTACACACTTAATCCAGTACCTATCAAAATACCACTAGCATTTTTCACAGACCTAGAAGAAATAATCCTGTAATTTTTGTTTGTATGGCTCTGCAAAAGACCCTAAAAGACAAAGCAATCTTGAAAAATGGAGATATCACAATCCTGGATCTCAAGATATATTATGAAGCTGTAGCCATCAAGACAGCATGGTACTATCCAGAAATGGACCCACAATGGTATAGCCAACTAATCTTTTACAAAGCAGGAAAAAAGACATTCTCTTCAAAAACAGTGTTGGGAAAACTGAACATCAAAATGCAGAAGAATGAAACTGGACCATTTCTTTATACAGTATACAAAAATAAACTCAAAACAGATGCAAAACCTAAATGTGAGACAGGAAGCACAGGCAGCAACCTCTTTAAACTAAGTTGTCGAAACTTCTTACAAGACATACTGCCTAAGACAAAAGAAACAGAAACAAAAATGAACTATTGGCACTCAATCATGATAAAAACTTCGTACCACAGAGGAAACAACCAACAAAACTAAAAGTCAGCCTATAGAATGGGAGAAGATATTTTCAAATGACATATCTGATAAACGGTTAGTATCCAAATTCTATAAAAAACTTAGAAAACTCAATACCTAAAAACAAATAATCCAATTAAGAAATGGGCAGAAGACATGAAGAGACATTTTTCCAAAGAACACATCCGGATGGCCAACAGACACATGAAAAGATGCTCAACATCACTCATCATCAAGGAAATATTAATCAAAACCACTATGAGAGAACCCAGATATCCATCAACAGATAGATGAAGAAGATGTGAGATATATAGAGATAGAGATAGAATAGATGATATAGATAGAGATGGATATATAGCTATAGATGATATAGATATAGATATATAATGAAATATGCAGCCATTAAAAATGAAATCTTCCCATTTACAATGATGTGGATGAAACTAGAGGGTATTATGCTAAGTGGGATAAGTCAATAAGGGAAAGACAATTATCATATGATCTCAATTAAGTGTTGAATTTAAGAAATAAGGCAGAGGATCATAGGGGAAGAGAGGAAAAAATAAAACAAGATGAAACCAGAGAGGGAGACAAATAATAAGAGATTCTTAAGCACAGGAAACAAAGAAAGGGTTGCTGGTTGGGAATGGGGTGTAGGAATGGGGTAACTGGGTGATAGACAATGGGGAGGGTACATGTAGTCAGTGAGCACTGAGTACTATATAAGACCGATGAATCACAGACCTGTACCTCAAAAACAAATAATACATTATATGTTAATTAATTAAATTTAAACTAAATATAAAATGTATGTATACATGTGTGTATTTGTACATATATACACATATATGTGTATATATATATGCATATATATATATATATATATATATATATATAAAACAAACAGAAAAAAAAACACCTATGAGATACCACCTCACACATCTCAAAATGGCAAAAATTAACAAGGCAGGAAACAACAGGTGTCGGCAAGGACATTGAGAAACTCACACTATTGGTGGGAATGCAAACTGATATAGCAACTCTGGAAAGCAGTATGGAGGTTCCTCAAAATTAAAAATAGAATTTCCCTATGACCCAACAATTGTATTACTAGGTATTTACCCAAAGGATATAAAAATATTGATTCCAAGGGGCATATGTACCATGATATTTATAGTAGTTGTATCAACAATAACCAAATATGGGAAGAGCCCAAACATCTATTGACTGATGAACTAACTCTCTTCTCTCTCTCTCTCTCTCTCTATCTATCTATCTATATATATATAGGATTATTACTCATCCATCAGAAAGAATGATACCTTGCCATTTGCAATGATGTGTATAGAGGTAGAGTGTATTATGCTAAGCAAAACACGTCAGAGAAAGACAAATACCATATGATTTCACTCACATGTGGAATTTAAGAAACAAAACAAATGAACATGGGGAAAGGGAAAATAAGAAAGAGAGGTAAGTAAACCAAAAAAGACTCTTAACTATGATGAAGGGTAGATGTGCAAGAGATGGGCTAAATGGATAATGGGTATTTAGGGCACTTGTTTTGTTGAGCATTGGGTCTTATATGTAAGTAATGAATCACTAATTTCTACTCCTGAAACCAATATTACACTATATGTTTAACTAACTGAATTCAAATAAAAATTTGCAAAAATAAATAAATAAATAAGTAAAGTTAAAACAATACACACACATACACACACACCAACACATCTGAGCTCATTTCCTTTGATTATGTTGAGCTTTACCATATAGCTCATTCTCGATTTGGGTATAAATTATCCTTTTGGAAATAGGTGAGCGGCCTATTATGGCAGATATGTTTCTGTTTCTATGTCTTTCCTGAACTCTATTTAATGTTCATCTGAGTTTCCTCTGGGGATCATAATGGATTTTAGAAACAAACAAACAAAAAAAAACTTTGAAATGGGCTAAATCAATATATCACTTGAGTAAAATCCAAGGACAAATTGTATATAAATCTGAAAAGTAATCACTTATACTGTTTTTCATCTCCTTTTTTCTGCTGCTGTGTTGCATAGCATAGTACATCAGTGTATGTACTATAGTACTTCAACATGATTCCAATGACAAATGCTTAAGAGCTTTAATAGCTTAATGACAACATTTTATATAAAAGTCAAACTCTTTTATATCATTAAAATGTCAGAAAAAATCTTAAGACTAAAAGATTAGTTCTTTTGAAAGTAAAAGTCCAAATATATTCAAGCACACACACATACACACACACAAAAAATAAATAAGTAAGTTAAGGTCAAAGAAATACTTAACTCTCCCAAGTTAAAAGTATTTACTTAATTTAAATCTTTACTTCAAATTCTTATATTAAACTTTTAAAATTTCCCCAAAGTTGTTATTCTTTTTTTTAAGATTTTATTTATTTATTTGACAGAGCGATACAGGACCCAAAGTCATGATCTGAGCTGAAGGCAGGTGCTTAACTGACTGAGCCAACCACGCATTCCCCAAATTTATCATTCTATTCAATCTCAGAGTGAAACCTTTCTCATACCTTGAATAAAAGAAAAGTACCTTCATCAACAGTTTTTTTCTGAGAACATTTCATTCAAGGTCTCACAAATATATGAAAATAGAATTGCCTTATGACCCAACAATTGCATTACTAGGTATTTACCCAAAGGATATAAAAATATTGATTCCAAGGGGCATGCCTACCCTGATATTTATAGTAATTGTATCAACAATGTAATTAATGTAGTTCACTACTAAATTTTTCAAAAGAGTTCTAAAGGCTATTAAAATTATTTAAAGGCAGACACTTTCATATTTACCAAATTCATACCCAAGCCATAGAATTGTCATATCAAGCATTTGTGTTTCAAAAGCTCATTGCTTACTAGTGGTTGTTACTAAGTGACTACACCTGAGAAATCATAAATATAGGTCAAGAAATGGTTTATTACCAGCATATCCAAAGTATTCCACATGCCACTTCTAGATCATTCCTTCTTTCTCCTTCTCAAATGTAAACACTATCTTGAATTTTTAAATTTATAGATGTTTGTCACTTTGGGAACTCTAAAAAGTGGTACCATATGGTGTCTATTTTTTTGTGTGTAGCTTTTATTTATTCAACATTTTCCATGTGATATTAATCCATGTTCTTATTAATATATGTTTATTTTTACTGCTATGTAGTATTTCATTGTATGAATAAAAAATTGGATTTATTTATTCAAATGTTGATGGGTATTTGGGTTTCTTCCAACTTGGTATTCTTCCAAATGGTGCAGCTAAGAAAAATTTACACATATATTTTGTTGCTTATGTGCATGTATATTGAGTATAAACCTAGGAGTTAAAAATTCAGGGCCATTGCGTAGGTACATGTGCAATGCTGACAGACAATGTCAAAATAGTTTTCTCTTGGTTTTACCTAATTACACTCCCAATAGATGCTCAGGGAAATTAGTTTGCTAAGACTGTTTATCATGAATGGATGTTGAATTTCATTACATGTTTTTTTTTCTTAATCTAATGTAATAATCAATTCTTATTCTTCTTTATTCTGTTAATGTGTTGAATTGCACTAATAGATTTTCAAGTGTCAAAAAACGCTGTGTTCCTAGAGGGGAGGGAAAAATGTTGGTTTGGCTTATGGCATATTATCTATCTACCATCTATCATCTGTCTATTGCTGCATACATAGTTAGTATATACATTTTTTTTTAGTATATACATTTTTTAAAGACTTTATTTATTAATTTGACAGAGAGAAAGAGTACAAGCAGGGTGAATGGCAGGAGAGGTAAAGGGAGAAGTAGGCAGAAGAAGAGGAAGAAGCAGGCTCTCCACTGAGCACAGAGCCTGATGTGGGGCTGGATTCCAGGATCCTGGGACCATGACCTGAGCCAAAGGCAGATATTTAACTGACTGAGCCACCCAGGTGCCCCTATACTTAGTATATTGATTAAGATTTTTACAATGATGATCGAAAATGAGATTAATGTCTTTTTTTTTTCTTAAAATTTCCTGTCATGTCTATAACAGGTTTTTATAATAAATGTAGGCTAATGTCATGAAATAATACAATAATTGGTCACCTTATTCTGATTTCTGGAAGTGTTGGCATTTTTAAATTTCTATTTATTTATTTATTTATTTATTTAGCAATGTTAGTTGAGTTTACTATTGAAGCCATCTCAGTGTGAAGGTTATGGAAATGTGTTTGTGACAATTTTTAATTGTGTTTGTTCACTGTTCCAATGATCAATTTCTGAATAAGAACTTATGTCCAAGTTTAGCAGCTCTAAATGATCATTTTATATTGTGGGTGAGGAATTTGGGGGATAACTGGGTTCATTTATGGGATAACTTTATCCCAGCCAAATACTGGCTGAGGATGCAGTCCCTTGAAGATTCAGTAAGGCTAACATCAAACATGTCTCACTTACATTGCTTTGACCTGATACTGGTTTTCTGTAGGGAGCTCATCTGAAGCTTTCAAGTGTTTATGCATGGCCTCTCCAGACAGCAGTCTCAGAATAGCTGAACTCACATGGTGACTGGCTTCACCCAGAGCAAGTGCCCCATAATAAAAAGGCAGAAGCTGCATAGCCTTGAATTTTGTCTTGATGAGCTATCAGTTACTGAGGGAGATGTGTTAAAATGTTTCAGTATGAAATCTTCAGCTATTTCTCTCTGTAGTTTCTCAAATTTAAAAAAAAAAATGGTTTTTACATTGGTTCTCACTTCTCATTTTGGGACTCAAATTCTTGAAGGTTAGACAACTTGATATTGTCTCACAGACACTCAAAATCACCACATGTCTTCCAATTTTTTCCTTCCATTTAAGTCCATAGTTTCTATTATTATGTTTTCAGGTTACTGATATTTCCTTCTGCAGTATCTAATCTGCAATTCATCTCTGCCAGTGAACCTCCTAGTGCAGACAATATATGCTCATCTCTGGAATATTCACTTAGTTTGGTTTTAAGTCTTCCATTTCTTTATTCTATCATGCATTTCTTCAAGTGTGTGAGTGTATTTATAATACTTTAAAGAATGCCTGCTAATCTCGTACCTTTATCAGTTCTGGATCTCTTTCTGGTTACTGATTTTTCTCCTGGTTGAGGGCCACATTTTCCTGATTTTTACAGGTCTAGCAATCTTCGTATCAGAGTCTTCACATGAATTTTACATTCTTGAATAGTATAATTTCTTATTTTGCTTTATCAATGTTGGACTTTGCTCTGGTAAGAAGTTATTTTATTTGGAGAGCACCTTGATTTTTTACTGCCTGGGTTTTTTGTTTATTTGTTTTACTTTTTTGGGGAATAGAACATTCATCTTAGTGTTAGCTTAGTCATTTACTAAGGAATAACCCTTGCAGTTTCTCTATTGAAGATTCTTTTTTGTGAGGATTTTCAACATTGGTTGGTAGAACTTGAATGTCCAAGTTCTGCATAGAAATTGTTCAACATACAGGTTTTTGATTATTTTTTTTCCAGCTTCATGGAGTTTCATCCTATGTATGCATGGTTTGACATTTACCAATAGACTCAAAAGTTTTCTTTCAGATTTCTAGATCTTTTTATCTATGTTTTCCCTTTCTCTCCTCACTCTACCCTATACACTCCAGCTCCCACAGTTTCCTTGAATCTGATCTCTGTCTCTTTAGTATAGAAATACTACCATGCCTTACTAATATGTCATTGCACATTAGACTTGAATCTCTGATTATGGGGGAATGATTCAGTGCAGCCTAGCCATATTTGGGACAAAACAATTGTAAATAAAAACAAAAATATGATAGTAAATTTTACAGTGGTCATTGGTCAGTTATAACATTATCATAAAAATAATTTATTGTTAAGATTTTTATAACCAATCTTAAACCTTTCAATACAAACTTATAAATCAAATCATATTTCTTAAGCTGAACAAAGTAAAAAAAAATTGGGGGTAGATAGCATTAGTGTATTACTATATAAAGATTATTATTTGAAAAATTTAAGCAAAATGTAAATAATACTTTAGACTCAGAAATACATAAATATTTGGGCGCCTGGGTGGCTCAGTGGTTTAAGCTGCTGCATTCGGCTCAGGTCATGATCTCAGGGTCCTGGGATAGAGTCCCACATCGGGCTCTCTGCTCAGCAGGGAGCCTGCTTCCTCCTCTCTCTCTGCCTGCCTCTCTGTCTATTTGTGATCTCTCTCTGTCAAATAAATAAATAAAATCTTTATAAAAAGAAAAAAAAGAAATACATAAATATTTGATTTAAATGAAAGAGATGATTGTGGTCTTCCATTATTGTGAATATTATTTTTATTGATTTCTCTACTGGTGAAGGTTTATTAGGTATTTCTAGTAAACTTCTTGTCTTCTAAACCTTATTAAGCCTGGATAAAAAATTAAAATGGTCAGTGTTAATCTTTAATAATCTATTACTTCATTCCAAATGCATTTGCAGAACAAAGGATTAAAAAAAGCTTGACAGCATCATGTTAATATGAAGAGAAACTTTATACTGCCATGATTAAGGACGCACTATGCCATAGGTTAAAACCAAAGGTTCAGAAGATAGCCTACTTACGTTTATCCTGGTTTCACTAGCTACTATTATGAAATTCATGATGTTATTTAAATTTTCTTTGTCTATGTTATTCTCTTATAATTGTATTTCTGTGGTGTTGGTTGTGATCTCTCTTCTTTCTGTCAGGATTTAATTTACTTGGATCTTTTTTTTTCCTTTTTATAAATCTGAATGTGGTTTATCAATTTTATTAACTTATTAATTCTTTTGAACAATCAACTCTTAGTTTGGTTGATCTGTTCTGTTTGGTTGTTGTTCTTGTCATTTTTTCCCATATCATTTATTTCTACTCTAATCTTAGTTATTTCTCTTCTTCTATTGGCTTTAGGTTTTATTTGCTATTTCTTTTTAGTTCCTTTAGGTGTAAGGTTAGGTTTTGTATTTGAGACCTTCCTTCCTTCCAGGGGTATGACTGATTGCTATGTATTTCCCTCTTATGACCACATATACTGCATGGGGCTCATCATTCAGTGGGGAGTCTGCTTGAGATACTCTCTCCCTCTCTCTTTGCCCCTCCCCACCATGTTCTCTTTCTCAAACTCTCTCAAATAAATCTTAAAAAAAGAAAAAAAGAAAAAAGAAAGGAGAAAGAAAGGAAGGAAGGAAGGAAGAAAGAAAAAAAGAAAGAAAATCAACTTTCCTTGGAGTAAATCTAAGAAGGAAGGGCAATGATACTTATTTTATTTTATTTTATTTTTAGTTTTTTTTTTTTTTTAATTTCTTCCTTTAACATTATTAAATACTTCTAAGGAAACAAACTATTTCATTTGTGATTTTAACACCCATTATTTATAGTATGTATAGGGTTATGATGTGCTACATTTAGAGAAAAATAATTTAAAAAACCAGTGACTTTTTAAATGTATTTTGTTATTTAAGAACTGGGTAAAATTGCAGAACCAAATATGAAGTGAATCAATAAAATCAATAAAATCCTGATTAATCCTCCCAACTCTTTTTAAAATCGTTTTCTTCCTTCCTCTATGTTTACTTTAGATTTTTGTTCCTTAGGTCAGAAGGTTGTGAGTGGGATTTTGTGCCTTTCACAGAGTGGTGACTACACACTTCTCCAGTTCTGTACTACCCAGGAATGTCTTGTCCTGTCTTCCTTCCTTCCCTCAATCTTTCTTGTGCATATCGCAGGAGAACCAATGGAAGAATATCTAAATGGATAAGAATTCTTATGTCAGTGGACCACTGGGGTTCTACGCTCTTCTATCAGGCAACATCCAGCCTTTAGCAATGCATTGTAAATTTTCACCGAGGCCTACTTGTACAAGACATACTCATATAATGACTGTCTCCCTCCCATGCTCACCACATGGAAGCAAATATTCACACCTTGATTCTCCTTGGAAGGAGACTGACTTATCTTAAATTCTAGCTATGGTCTTGTCATGAAATTTCAGCTCTCTGATGGGTTCAGAAAATATTAATGTTATAGATTATCTGCTTTTATATTATCATGAGGTTGGGAGTTTTGGATTTTTAGCCTTCTACAACTTAGGCAGTAGTTGGAAGTTTCTTTAAATCATTGTTAACATGTATTTTTGGTTCCATGCTTCCGATTTAGTCTTCACTAGTGTTCAGTGTCCTAGATATATGCACGAGCTTTGTTTCTTTTTTCAGCTCAAATATTTTTTACAAGCTTGATTTCTGTCTTATATTTTTTAGAAAAAAATAAAATTTGTCTTAATCCTTAATTTTACTTTACCACTAAAAGCCACTTGTCACTCTCCCCATTACCAATTTTAACTCTTTATTTAACCTATATTTATTGGATAGCAATAAACTTAGATTTTGTGCATTTATGTAACAAGCCTATGGTGTTAGTATGCTCATTCAATTATAGACTTTGTTTTTATGTGCATACATTTTATATGAGTGGAGTTGTTTTATTTTATTTTTTTCAGTTTCTAAATAATAGCTGAATATTTCATTACAATGAAGCCTTATTTTAAAAGCTACCACCACTACTTGCCTTCATGCTTAGCTAGTATTATGCATTTTTTTTCAGAGCAAGACTTAGTTCTCATAGTATATATCTGGAAGTATAATCAATTAGTATTCTACCTCAGATCACAGGTGAATATCATCTCTCTTAACTCAAGCATTGCTTTATAATATAGGCCACTTTTGATATATCTAATCCAATGTATATGATCCATCTGATAATAATCTTGGCTAAAAGAATGTCTTCACTACAGCCTACCTTTTAATTTTGAAATCTGTTTTGCTATTTATCAAGAAATCTTAGCTGAAGCCTTCATCTGGTTTAGACTTACTTCTTGTAGTCATTTCAAAATACTGCTAGAGCATATCTATGACACTTCTATTTTAGGTACAGATTTTATACTGATGCTAATAAGAGCTATATATCAGAGCTTCATGTTGTCAGGCCTGGGCACTATACTTCCATGCATCTTTAGCCACTGCTATAAGCCTGGCATCTTAAAAACCAATAATATTTCTTGAGTGAAAGCATATTATTTTATCATAAAATTAAACAAAAAAAATAATTTTAAACCGATGATTAGATGATTTCTTCATCTAAAGCTTTTCTTATTCCCACATTTATGATGTCAAATTGTATCAAAGTCGTGGATGGAGGAGGAGAATGACTCCCCCCACCCAACACTTAGCACTCTGGTTAAGTCTCACATTACATTATCTTCTATTACCAAGTAAAATGTACTTCAAAATTCAGTAGTTTCTTCTTTTTTTTTTTCCCCTTTGCAAGAACATATATTTAAAATTTGAAATTCCTGGGATGCCTGGATGGCTCAGTAGGTTAACCATCTGTCTTCAGCTCAGGTCATGATCCCAGGGTCCAGTGATAGAGTCCCGCATCTGGCTCCCTGCCCAGTGGAGACCCTGCTTCTCCCTCTGCATGCTGCTCCCTCTGCTCTCTCTCAATCTCTGTCACAAATAAATAAATAAATAAAATCTTAAAATAAAATAAAATTTCAAATTCTAGGTAAATAAAAATATTCACTAACTTTTAACAAGAAGTTTCTAATATTAAAAAAAGAGCTACTTGTATTAAAAATATCAATGCTAATACTCTCACATATTGAACTACCTCTTAATGATTTCATGTGCTGATATGTTAATTTTGTATTCAAACCATCTAATTTTCCTTAACTACCTAAATTTTGCTTTTCTTTCTACTATTTGATTTCTCAAAAACATATCACTAATATTCCTCTTCACATTCTTTTCTTGACTCATTTCTTCATTGAAGAGTGTTTAAGTGGCTGATATTGGGTACTGGGAAAGGTTCAGGTAGACATCATAAGAAAAATAAACATTCTCCTTTCCCTCACAGCATTTAACAGCCTAAGAGTGGAAGGAGCAAGGAGACATTATTTAGAAGGAAAACTTATTCCCTATCTTTCCCTAAAAGGGATGAAATCCATTTTCCAAGCCTAATGAGATTGGAGCTGAACATGTTGATTCAGTACTTTTCTCTGTTCTTTGCGGGAATTTATTATCTACAATAAGCTCAGAATATTTACTTCTATATGTACTCAATTCTGTAAGAGTTAGCCCTCATGGAAAGGCCCATAGTCTTCTCTGGCCTATGCCTCTTCAGGAAAACCTATCTACTTTAGAAGAATAAAGTTAACATATCTTTTTGTCTACAGACCTATGTCACATTCTCCATATAGCTTTTACCAGAAGTAATGTTAATATTTTTATATCCATCTCTTTGTCTTTTGTGATTATCTTTCAGCTGGTTGTAAACTGGAGAAACTTGAATAAATTATCTGAATAATTTAAGTGCACAACTTCTGTTGTATTAACTGTGAACTTTAAGAAATGTTCTAATGAACTTGTGGAAAAAATACATAGAAAGGCTGATTTGGGTAACATTAATTATTAGGTTTTTGAAAGCTGGTGGACTTACTAATAAGACTTTAATTAAAAGACTTTTTGCAGTTTGACTGTGAATAAACAAAAAGGTGATAAGTTTACATATATCTCTAATAAAGCTTATCTTGAACCAAGCAGAACTTCAGTAACAATATTTTTTTTCTTTTATTCTACAACAAACCAGACCAAGACTTTTTAAAGTTTTAAAGACAGCTGTTTTCTCTGTGCTATCCAGGAGCATAGCAAGTGACCAGTTTTAAAGTGTTAAAGATAAGTACGGGACATGCAATACAAGAGTAGGTTTTTAGATTATGTTTTCCCTTTCAATGTTCTGAATGGCAATGGCCACTCTGCTCAACCAGCAGCAGTGATTTTGTTTCCAGATTGACAATCAAACTTACAAAGCACAATAACCTTCACCAGTGTCAAGTTTACTTATCATCAATATAGGAAACAAGACAGACAATACACAATATGCATGGTGATAACATAATGAAGGTCAAAAGTGCAGTTTCTGAATATCCCCAAGTCAATTCATACTTGGAATGCATATGTTACAGAGAGCAAGATGCTTGAGGGTCTTCTTGGGCTTTTATAATTTCTTAATCATGTAACTGCCTCAATCATATCTTCTAATCTTCAGTGAAGCTACACCTGACCATTTAAATGTCATTCATAAAAAACAGGTTATCAGTAAACAATATTGATGAGAAATATACATCACCATTTAGAAACACAATATTTATCTTGACTAAAATATATTGCCAATAATTTATTGAATTAGTGTTGCAAGGAGGATTTGAAGTAGTTTATTGGCACATATTGTTTGAAAGACAAGATTTCAGAGCTTAAAATTGTGCCACTGATAAGCCCACTATAGATATTTATTAGTACTTGGATGAGTAAGTTTGGACTTCTGATATTAAACATACACACACGCATTACCCATTAAAGAAAACCAGATTTAAAAAATAACAAGAACAGGGGTGCCTGGGTGTCTCAGTTAATAAAATGACTGCCTTTAGTTCAGGTCATGATCCCAGGGTCCTGGGATTGAGTCCTATGTGAGGCTCCCTGTTCATCAGTGAATCTCCTTCTCCCTCGGATCTCTTTCTCTCTCTCTCAAATAAATAAAATGAAATAAATCTTTAAAAAAATAACAAGAACAAAAATCTCTGAATTATGATCATAAGTCCAAAGGGGAGGGATCCAACAAATGCTTGAGACTGGATCATTATATCTAAGGAAAACAAGATTTTTTTTGTTTGGTTTTGGTTTTGTTTTGTTTTTTTCTTTTCCCTGAAGAAAGAAGAACTGGAATGATAATGATTTGAAAACATTATTTCGTCTTCTTATCAGTTGAAAAGAACTGGTGAGTGAAAAAGAAAGAAAGAAGAAAGAAAGAAAGAAAGAAAGAAAGAAAGAAAGAAAGAAAGAATATAGTTAAGTTGGATAAAGAGTAGATTTCTTCATGGGGAAAGCTGAGATCTTATAACATATGTAAATACATATGGAGGTGAAATTATTTTAAAAGCCAAGAAAATGCAGCTGTAAAGTATAGAGAAATCACTGAGTGTAACTGTTTTTAAACTAAGCCTTAGAAAATGGGGATAAGCTTTAGTTATTATTAGATCATAGTCATGACTAAGAGAAATCTGACAGAGCTGGCAAAGATCATAGAAAGTGGACTAGAAGGACCCTCAGAGGAAGCCAATGCTCTTGAAACTTTTGAGATGTGACCTTTTAAAACTGTGGACAGAGTCCACTCTAAGAGCAATTGAAATGACAATCTATAAAGTTTAAAACAGCTATTCTAAGACGTTAATGACACTGGGTAGGTTTGGGATAAAAATAGTAGGAAGACTAGTATAAAATACTCTAAAAAGTTTCTGAGTGAGTTTGAAGGTGACATCATAGTTAATATAGATAGGGGTTATGTTCTGAGAGAATATGTCTCAAAATTGTTGTAGCTGGGGCTCTAATTGAAGATAAAACAATAATAACAAAAGAAAGGTTGATAAAGAGAAAACATGCGGACAAACAAATAAGGAACAAGACTGGATTAGATGTTCATTTAATGGGAAAACATAATCCAGATGGGATATCAAATAAGTAATTTTTTTTTTATAAAACTTTACACAGAATTTATTCATTTGTTAACTTTCATCATGAGAAACTCAACAAAAATTAAACTGAACATGTTACAAAGGCAAATATTTGAGTCAGTAAGCAAATAAAAATTGAAAGGAAAACAGAAGGCACTCAATGCTAACGAACACATTTGCTGACATGTTTTAGATAGAATGTAAATTTAGCTTGAAGAAAGTGATTAAGTTTTTCAAATTTAATAGACCTCTCTTTGAAAACAAACAAACAAAAAATGGAAACATTAGAGTCTTATCTTATCTCAGTACTGATGTAAAGAGATGACAGAAACTTTACGTTAGGTCTAGAAATTTAAAGTCTGAGGAGAGGTAATGCCCTCAGGACCCTTCAGTAGAGCAATTAGTCCTAAATAAAATTGAGGATATATAGGCTTCGGAGACAGTGACAGCTAACTTCATTTTCCTTCAAAGATGGTGCCTCAGGGGTGCCTGGGTGGCTCAGTGGTTTGGGCTGCTGCCTTCGGCTCGGGTCATGATCTCAGGGCCCTGGGATCGAGCCCCGCATCGGGCTCTCTGCTCCGCAGGAAGCCTGCTTCCCTCTCTCTCTCTATCTCTGCCTGCCTCTCTGCCTACTTGTGATCTCTGTCTGTCAAATAAATAAATAAAATCTTTAAAAAAAAAAAAAAAGATGGTGCCTCAGGTGCAGGGGAGGCTTATCCTAGAGGCAGCTTTCACTGGTATAAATAATCCCATAGCAAAAGCGAATTCCAAAGAGGCAGATATTACGGTATTAAATTTTTTTAATGTTCAATTAGGAAAGAAAATGCATGACACTAGATAAGACTACACACTCAAAATACCATTATAGTACCAAAAAAAAGGGTTCAAAAAGGAATTAAAATTAGGAAATTTTACTTATTATAAATGTGAAAAAGTATTTCAAATACAATATGGTGACATGCTAGCCATTGCCTAATTTTTTGCTAGAACAGAAAATCTCTAAGTAATATTCATTCTCTGAAACAAGAAGTATTACTTTTAGGTGTACCTTCTTCCCATTTGGGAAAAACAAGGACAACATTAACTTCTTGGGGGGGGGGGCATCTCTACCAATTTTAAGTTCAAAGACAGTAAACTTGACAACTAGCATTGACCTAACTGATGAGACTTAATGAGTCTGGTTCTCCAACTAACTTTCTCTTAAAAATCTTTGAGTTCCTCCTATATTCTTGGAGGTGAGAGACAACATTTGGAACCACTCATATCATAGTCCGTGAAATGTCTCCCAAAGCAGCAACCAAAGAAGGTGTTTTTTTGGTTGTTTAACTACTCTTCCTTGGTTTGTGTTGCATTTTCTCCCAATACCTCTAGTTTAAATTTCCCAAATTTGATTTACATTGTAGCTTAAGCTTCTTAAGCCTGAACTGTATCATAAAGCACTATGTGAAGTAGCTTGACTTCAAATGTAGTCATATTCTAAAAGGTTCTCAGGAAGGAAAGATGGAGCTGAAAACAGCTGGCAAATCAAGCCATTGTATTATTTCATATTTCATAATTAACAATTATTAAGTTTTGTGAGTTATCAAACACACTATAACTTGTTAAACTGATGGAAAATTTAATTCATTTAATTTCTACATGTTTATCATGCTTTTTTAATTCACTCAGTTTTAGAACAGATCATTTGAAAGGACAAAATTTAAAGGATAATACTTAATTTGTTTTATGATCATACTTTCATTTCAAATAGATCATTTGTATAAAGCCTTGTGTCATAGAGAGAATTTTCAAACAAATTTGTTAGTTTCACAGTATCTATATGAATCATTGAATATTTTTACCTTTTCTTAAAAAGATGAGTGCACTGACTAGTAAAATTAAGGAACTCGCCAAGCCTTCTTTGTTAATGAATGGTGAAGCTAATATTGGATATCTAGTCTTGTGGGTCCACAAAGTAAATTTATGATTAATTAAAAGTATGATAAGTGTCTGCCTTCTTTCTTTCTAATGTTTAAGTTGTTATTGATAATATAACATGTAGGAATGATGATTTTTCCAAATGATGACCAAAAACCACTCTTGAGGAAGATTAGGAATGTAAGTTTAGGCATTCATAACATTAGAAATTATTTACTTGTACCTGGGGACATTTGATCTTTCAAAAATATATATAATGCTAAAGATCAACATCTGAAATACCCACATTAAAATCTTTCAATAACATTCCATTTTACTAAGAATAATATCTAAAACCCTTAATATCATCTTTAAAACTTTATTTTAGATCTCTGTCTATCTGTATTAGTTATGAATAGCTTTGACAATTAAAGCAGAAAGATCCCAAAGTAATGACCTTAATGAATGACAAAGTATTTGTCTCTCACTTAAAAATCCCAAGGTAAGTAGCACAGGGTTGGTATGACAGATGTGTGAATGTATTAGCAACACCTGTTCCTTCTAGCTCACCTCTCTGCCATCTCCTGATGACCCCAAATCAGTGCTAGATTTTCTTATTTTTAAGACAGCAGAGTGGAATGATATGTCAAGAAAAAATCTGGATTCTGTCACTAGATGAGAATAAGAATATTTGAGGACAACTAGAAGCCACAATTTCTATTAACTACTCATATCACTCTGCCTCTTAATCACTTTTTCCCCTCCATTCTGCCTTTCTTCCAGTTCCTGGAGCCCATTCACTTATTGTCTGGGCTTTCCCAGCACTGCTTAAACACACATCCTCAATTATACACATGATTTGTTTTTGTTCATCTTTTTAATAACAGTGAAACAATCATTTTGCTGCTTTTCGATATATTTTATATCAATTTTGATATTTGACCATTTAATGTAACATTTCAACTTACCACCCAGGCATTTGCTTTTATGTGCACTTTCTTCCTGTTTTTTTTTTGTAGCATTTATCAGTTTCTAAATACAAATTCAAATGATAAGTAGATATAGACAGATATATTTCTCTATGGGTCAGGGAAGAAATAGGAACAAGTACAAATATAGGTCTAAATATGTTCACATAAACATAGACTATTAGTGTAGAAGTCAATTTTGAAGATGATACAATCTATTATTCTGTTTTGTTTTGTTTTTGCTAAAGGAGTTTGAGTAAAGAGAGCCTGCATTCAACTGGGGCCATAAATACAGGTAGGTGTGAGTCATGCACACACCCAGAGCACACACATACACATACACACACACACACACACACACTTGCTTAGCCATGGTCAGAGAACATCAGCTTTCTCCACCAATTCCTCAAAATCAATTCCCTTGGGTAAAGAGGATAAGGAGATACTTGCATATGCAGTATGCCCATTACCCTGGGGGATGACATTTTCTTTATTATTCAGTACAATCATCATGCCTTTACTTTGCTCCAGAGAGAGACAGTATTTTTTTTTTCCCCCAAACTGCTCTCTATACAGATATCCTTGAAAAATTAGTTTTCAACAAAGGGAAATCAATGCCTATGTCACAAGATGAGAAACCCCTTGGAGAATTATCTCACATCAGTATGCAAAACCCTAAGCAGTAAATAAAATATAATGTATCAAAATAAATCAAATAACTGAACATAGGGAATATCTAAATTTAAGAGCTTTATATTTAAAAAGGCAAACAAACATGAAAGAGTGAAAAAATATAATGAAGTGGGATTAGTAGATACTTTGTGTTATGGAAACCAATATAAGAGAGAGTTTAGAAGTTTAGCAGACAATTGTTTTGTCTACCTAACACTTCTACCATCATTGGGAATTTTAATCCCTTCTTTCTCATCTTCCATTGCAGGCACATGTGGATCAGGAAAGCTGTCACATTCTTGTATGACTCCTTACCACCAGGCTATAGGTGATCGTAGATGCCCAGTAATTGAGTCTGAGCTTGAGTATTTGTCCTTTCCAAAGACCTTCTACTCTACTTGTAAGAGGCTAACAAATAACAGATATCTATTTACCATAAAGCAGTATGTTTTGAACAATGAGGACTGACTGTAAGCACTTGCGCTTATCAATTGGAAATGAACCAGCTCTACAGAGAATGTTGTTTCAATAGGTAGTGTAGTGTCTGACTCCAATTTTGATGTTTGACTGCTAATATCTTATTCCTTCTTCTTCACTTGCCCCATATTTGAGTAAACCACATTTGAGCAATTTGATAGGAAAATCTATTGTACACTCTCTTGATGCTGTGGAAAAATTCAGCCCCACAAAATCCAGCCCCATGTGGGAACCCTAAACCCAGCAACCGCTGCACTCTAATGGCAATACAAACTGAAACCATTTTGGACTTCCTTTTGCTCGAGCCAGATGATACCTGTCCTATTCTCCCAGAACATCTCAAAAGATATCTTTTTGAACTCTCTACCAAGAAGTAAGGACTTCTCTATCAATCTTGGGTTAGAAGCTGATCCTGTCCTCCTCCTAGTAATTGCAAGACACAGTAGAATAGTAAAAATACAAGCTGTATTACTAGAGGTTAAGGATAATGTAGGTACTGAAAAAGTGAAGACAGTAAAGAGAATTCTGGAACAGATTTTGAGATGAAGAATAGGAAAAATAGAGCAACATTTGTTGAAGGAATAGCCATGTTACAGGGATGTGTTTTAAGATGGGAAAATTATAAAGAAAAATCTTCTGAAAAAGCAGTGATTATAAAAGTTATTTCTGACACATGACATTTAATATATAATTTCTATCTTATATAACACATGGGATTTTTTCAAAATGTTAGCTATTAAAAGTGTTGTTATTTCAACTTAATTGGCTAGAGCAGGACTTACTCTATTGTATCAGAAAAAATCACATGTAGAAGAGCTTTACATCCTGAAATCTTGAATATAGTTATCTTTTAGCATAGTTGTTTTGGGTTATCTTTTGCTTGGTTACTTGATTTCTTGCTTTTGTTTTATTTTTTGGTTTTTATGAAGTGCTCAAAATGCTTCATTTCTATGGTTTCCCTAGACATCATCTTCTAAAATTTGCTTCCTTAAATTGTGTGTTTCACAGGTAATTTGCACTTATTCAGCAACTGCAGGCCTGTAGAGCATTTCCATAAACTGACCTCTTATTGAAATCAGTGGGAATTAAATATCTAAGGTGCAACTGCAGTAGTGTGAAAGTGTATCAAGATTAGTGATCATGATCTTCACAATTCTATCCTTGTATTCATATTTCTCATAGGGAATTTTTTAAAAATTGACATTAATTGCAAAATCATCATCCAAATTGACATCTGGATAAAGAATAGTATTAAAATTTAAATTTTTTTTTAAATTAAAAGAATAGTATTAAAATTAAATGATGAATAGACTCATTTGTGATTGTGGTAATGAAATCTTGTAGGTGGTTATATTTGAAATAAGTCTTACATTTTCCCTGAAAAAAAGAAAAATTAAATCTTTGGTTTGGTATTTTGAAATGATGACAATGACTTCATATTCTGGGCTTTTCAGATAGAAGAAAAAAATGATTAAGATGAGAATTCCTAAAATAAATATTAATAAGCTTATTTATGAATACTCTAATTTTATATCTATAAAATAATTAAAAATCATGAATTCTATGTTTTGCTTTGATCAGGCTTGTTTCAAATTATTTTTCTGCCCATCCTAGACTGTTTGAATAGAATATCAGAGAACTGAAAAAAATCACTGATCATGTGTGGTTTTATAAACCTTCAAATAAGTAATAGAAGAAATATGATTATTATTAAGGAAAATTTGAAATCTAATTGATGCAAATTATTCTCCAGAGACCATTAGATTATCTTCAGGATATAAGATTTTAAAAATAATTAAGTAGTGAAAACCACAAAAATGTTTAATCAGTGTAACCACATGCCAAAATTAACTTTTAATCACTTTTATCAAGTGATTGCGTCTTGGTAATAATAGGTACAAATGCAGGATAAAAAGTCACATGTTAAAAATAAAAAGTAATGCAGACATGTTTAAGTAAAAGCAATGAATTTTTGAAAAATTTTTATAATTATGCTTTAAAGGGTGTTCATACATCAATTAGGATTTGGAGAAGATGACTTTTCTTATAAATTATATCACTATATAATATGGTATGTTCAGTTTGTCCTTTTGTGCTGAAAGACAGAAAGAGAGAGGGAGGTAAGGAGAGAGGACTGACGGAGAGTCACATACACACAGGAAGAGAGCTGGGTATTAGTGAGGTACTGTGAGCAACATGAGATAATTTGGAAATAAGAACAAAGCAAGAAAATGTAGTATATAAAATTGTTTTGAATAACCCATGCCCTGGCTAGGAAATAAAACAAAATTTAGTATCTTTGTTGCAGTTTGGGCTTTACTTATTTCCTTCTTGTGCAGATTTCATCTTTTCTGACAAGGTGAAAAGCAACATACTCCATGTGGAATGGGTGCACCAGTTATTGCTTCTTCAAAGAGTCTAAAATGTATATCCTGAAGGTTGTAAGATCTCAATTCCTTAGGAAAAGGTACTATGTTCCTTGTTCCGGACAATAGTGATTAATAGCTCACATTTTTATTAAGCACCTACTAGCACTAGAAGTTTCATTGGTTATTGAAGTTGCCTAACTCAAACTTTTGGGAACCAGAAGGCAGGCTCTTCTTTGAAAATGCTGTTGATTTCCTTCTATAGAGTATTGGCATCAGTGAACTAGGAAAATAGAGTCTAAATAATAATCTATTAAATAATATAAACAAATCAATAGAAGTTTCTTATTTTAAATTGGAACTAGGCTACTGATGAAATAGTAGAACTCATCAGAGAATTGGGGCATTTATTAATTATATAATCGACCTAAACACTGAGAAATAAGCTAACATGAACTTTAATCAAAAAATCCCAAGGCAGGGGCACCTGGGTGGCTCAGTGGGTTAAAGCCTCTGCCTTCGGCACAGGTCATGATCCCAGGGTCCTGGGATCAAGCCAGCATCCAGCTCTCTGCTCAGCAGGGAGCCTGCATCCCCCCTCTCTCTATGCCTGCTGCTCTGCTTACTTGTGATCTCTGTCTGTCAAATAAATAAATAAAATCTTAAAAAAAAATTCCAAGGCAAATAGATCATTTTTTTAAACAAAGTAAGTATGACTCTCAGTCTTCCCCTGTCCACTCTACCTGCAGAGATACAGGCACAGAGGAACAAAAGAGCCAGGTTTATACAGAGCCAATCACTCAAATCATTCTATTGACAGAAATAAAACACTCTCCTGAGGAAAATGGAATCACGGTTGAATGTCACAGTTGCAAACAGCTAAGTATACAAATTTTACAGTTAAAATGTATTTTACTGAAGAATTCACTATTAAAATGAGGAAATAACAAAAACATCAGTAGAAAATCTGAACAAAAATATAAAAGAAAATGTCGTTTCTTTTTATATATTTCTAAACAAAAGAAATTGCAAGGAAAAATGTCGCAGGGCGTAATTTCATTGTTGAGTTCTAGCTGGGCATCTGAACTTATCATCACCTTAAAAAATGGAAACAGAGGGGCGCCGGGGTGGCTCAGTGGGTTAAAGCCTCTGCCTTTGGCTCCGGTCCTGATCCCAGGGTCCTGGGATCGAGCCCCGCATCGGGCTCTCTGCTCAGCGGGGAGCTTGCTTCCTTCTCTCTCTCACTGCCTGCCTCTCAGCCTACTTGTGATCTCTGTCAAATAAATAAATAAAACCTTAAAAAAAAAAAAAGGAAACAGAAAGATTAGCTGAAACATAAGTTATTTTCTTACAAGTCAAATACAAGAACATAACAGCCCAGGTGGTCTGATGTGAGCTATAGTTCCTAAATAGCAGTTTTTTATTCTTATTTCCAAAATTATTTAGAAAACCAAGTCTCTGATTCATAGTTAAGACATCTGAAACAGGATAACTAGAAGAATACTTCATTCTGGCAAGAAGTTATAACATCATCTGACAGTATTACGCAACTTCCTAAGAGAGGTAAATTAAACATTTAAATATGTGACTATTGCATTTTGTTAGCATGCACTTAATAAATTTAACTGAATATTTCAGGTTTATAAACTTAAGAAACATACTTTGTTGCATGTGGATTGGGTAAAATAAATATATGTGTATTTCAATTTTGCTGGTTAGATGGTGAATCTTACACAAAAGATTCCAAATTAGCAGTTCAAAGTTGGAGTAATCAGCATTTTAATAAGTCTCTGAGTAATTATGAAGAAGTTGTCCCTAGACCACATTTAAAGAATCATTTTGGGACACCCACATGGCTCAGTTGGTTAAGTAACCAACTCTTGTCTTCAGCTCAGGTCATGATCTCGCAGTCATGACCTCTCTGTTGTGAGACAAAACCGCAAGTCTGGCTTTTTTCTCAGTGTAAAATCTATCTCAGATTCTTCCTTTCTCCCTCTCCCCCTCCTTGCTCCTGCATTCTCTCCCTTTCTATCAAATAAATAAATACTTTAAAGTTTTAAAGAATTATCATTTTATAGATTTAAAGTTTTTGAACTAACACCGTTTTTATTTTAACTTTATAAGTGCATCAGCATTCATTTTCTCTCACAATATTTCCATTACACACTCATGATATAATGGTCACCATTTCACTTTAGATTTATTAATTATTCATTTTCCATTCATTCATTCATTCAATAAACATATTTTGAGAATCTACTATTTTCCGGTAACAATGATAAGCACTGAACATTTTGTAATGAGCAAGAGAAGGGTAGTTATTCTTGCATTTGCTAAGAGCAAATGATGTCTTAAGACTCGTAAGATAGCGAAGCCAGACTGGCTCAGTTGCAAGAGCCATACTCATACTCAGGGTTGTGTGTTCGACCCCCACGTTGGGTGTAGAATACTTAAAACTAAATAAATTAATTTATTTTTAAAAAAGAACAGTAAGATAACAAAAACTAAAATATGATAAAATAATATCATTCCATATCTCTATTCGAAATCCATAATATTTATTTAGAACAGTTAGAGTTGAAAATTAAAAACAAAATTACCTAGAGTAGCCTCAAAATATCTAGTGCCTCTGAATAAATCTAAGAAAATATTTGTAAGATGTCTATGCAGAAAATAATGCAACCCTTTTGACAGATATTCCAGAAAACTCAAATACACAGAGATAATATACTATTTATGATTTGGAAAACTCAAGATGTCAATTTATAATAAATGGAAATACAGATATATTGCATATCCAGTGAAAATCTCCTTAGAGGGTTTGGAAGGTGGATGAAGAAATCTAACATGCTGATTTTAAAATTGATGAAGGGCTACGAAGTTTGGGGTCTGGCCCAAATGCTCTGAAGAAGAATAACAAAATGGTAAGAATGTGCTAATAAATGGTAAGATTTATCATACAGTATAGCTGTTAAATAGGGCTATACTACATCAGGATTAGACAAAACAGAGTTTCAAGCATGTGACCTACAGGCCAATAATCATTTTTTGTAAATAAACTTTCATTAGAACATACATATTTTATGTACCAGGTTGTCTCCACAGTGTATGGTCCAGTGCCTAAAATGCTTTCCCTCTGGTCTCTTAAGAAACAGTTTGCCAATTCCTGAGCAAGAATAGTGAAGCAAACTAGAAAATCCGGAATTAGGCACATGTGCATATTTATACATGACAGATATAATTGAAGAGCAGTTGAAAATAGGGAGAAAATGACCACAACTTCATGCCATAAATACACAGATGCACACACATGCACAGTTCTTTATGTAAATGAAAAGGCATGTAAATTTGATTAAAGTCATAAACTTCAGAAACATCATTAAGAAAAGAAAGCCATGTGGTAGAAGATATTTGCCACACATGTAACTGGCAAAGGGATTATATTCATAATATATTTAGAATGAAATATATTATTAAGAAAAGTTAGATAACCTAATATAAATTTTTGCAGCAAAGAAAAAAAGAAAGGAAAGGAAAGGAGAAAGAGAGGCAGATTTCTTAAAAGAAAACTCTAAAAAGTCTTTAGAAAAGAGGATACATAAATGACCAAATATTTTAAGTGGTGAATCCAACTAGTAATTAATGAAATGCACAATAAAGCTGTGAATATATACACACTATAAACCTAAAAGACTAAAATTAAAAAAAAATACAAGCTCTAACAATACCATGTTGGGAAAAATTTGGAGCAATTAGAGTTTTACACTGGCAGTAAAAATATAATAGCTAGGAAAAATTATAGTTTTATTTTTAAATCTGAAGACACTAAAAAAAACCAGCAAAATCTAACAACAGGTGTTATTTTTTATAGCTGAGAACTCATAATCTCTTCATTTAAGGAGTTTTACCACTACCATAAACATTTATTCTATAGAAAAATGCTCATTTGCACAAACATATAAGGACAACTATGTTCATAGTATCATTATTCATGACAAATAAAATGAAAACAACCCAAATGAGATCAAGAAAAAATGAACAAATAATACATTTATGCAATGAATATACCAGAGCAACCAACATTATAAACTACAAAGTAACTTATATGAATTTTTAAATATTATACTGAGTGGAAGAAGGCAGAAACAAAATGAATAAATACTGCATGATTTGATTTCTATAAAGTTTGAAAATAGGTGAAATCATAGTATAGAGTAGCTACATTGTTGCTTTTGTGAATCTGTTATGCTGTATATCTGCATTTTTACACATTCTGTTGGGATTTATTTTATGATTTAAAATGTTTAGAAATTAAAATCTTCAGTAGAAAAACTAATAGCTATTACAGGCAATTCACAGAAAGGGAAATCTGAATGACTGTTAAACATATTAAAGAATACTCAACATCAGCAATGATCAGAAAAATTCAAGTTAGAATTAGATATAGTTTTCACACCTGCCAGCTCTGCAAGATTTTAAGTATGATGACATTTCTTTTACCAGTGTTGGATATAATATGTGAAAATATATAATTAATTTTAACCGCTACTGGGAGTGTAAGCTGTTAAAATCACTTTGGAGAGAAATTTGATTCTACCTAATTAAAGATATAACAATGTGCATACTTGGAAATCCAATAATTCTGCATTCAGAAATCTACACTGAGAAAAACTTTCCCACATAGCAAACAAGGGGACATTTATGAATGTTCACTGCAGGCCTCTTAACATTATAAATATACAGATAATGCAACCATCTTCCAGTAGAAGTATGAAAAAAATAGATACATATTTATTTATTTAATGAAACATATTTAAGCTGAAATCAGTAAACAAATACTACATATATTGCTATAAATAAATTTCGAAAACCTAATGTGGAATAAAAATTATTTGCAGACTATTTCAGGTATGGTAGCCAAATTCATCCCTTTCAAGAGAAGGGAGTGGAGAGTAAATGCATAGCTACAGATAATTAGTTCCTTTATTTTATTAACATGTCAAGAGGGGAGAGTTCCACTCAAAATGAGAAAGGGAAGATAATGCTAGAGATTTGTGTCTTAGAAGAATAGGTATGAAATCATCTTGAAAAGCAGAAGAGTGAAATCCTTAGAGAAATTAGCACTTCAACCACTGGTGCCTAATTCTGATTTGAGTTTTACGGTACAATTAAATAGAACCCAGTGAGTAGGGACCTATGGTTTTCACTAGCCATGTTCAGTTACTGATGTGAAGATGTAGAGAAGGTAAAATTTGTACTTCACAGGGGTTTAGAATTTTTCAGGCAAGTGCTGAGAGGTATAAGAGAGTGAAAAGTTTATAAGCTACATGGTTCTGGTGGGGAGGCATGAAATGTAAGCTGGAAAACAAGAGGAATTGGCAAATGGAATAACTGGATTGTTTATTGGACAGAAAAAAAGTGTGCAGTGGTTGCACTAATGTAAAGAAGCAGAAAAAATAGTAAATTTGGTGAAAGAATTAAATATGTGAAGCTAGGATTTCAGAGATGATATAGTAACTGGTAACAGAAATGTCTAACATATGAGATAAGTAAAGTGGAATTAAGTAGAGTACAGGTAGTATAGATGCCAAAGACCTAGGAGGCCAGGGAATTGACTCAATCCTTAATATATATTTAGACCATGTCAAGAATAATGACAAAAATGGTGATATAAGAGAAAATGGTAAACTAGGTGACAGAATGAGGAAAATTCAAGAATGAAGAGGAGTGATAGGGTTTCTGCATGTCTCAGTCGGTTGAGCATTCAGCTCTTAATTTCAGCTCAGCTCATGATCTCAGGGTCCTGAGACTTAGCCCTGTGTTGGGCTTAGGCTCCACACTCAGTGTGGAGTCTGCTTGTTGCTCTACCTCTTCCCCTCTTCCTCCTCTCGAGCTCTCAAATAAATAAATAAATAAATAAAATCTTTGGGTGGGGGAGAATGAAGGGGAGTGAGAAATGGTAGTACATGCCAACATCAAAGACAGCTAGGAGATAATAAACACTAATAGCATAATTTGGAAGAATTCTTGATTTTTGAGATTTAACAAATGGTCTGTATATTCAGATGAGCTATAAGGAGACATACCATCTTCAGGCCTTGTCATACATGGAGTATGACAGCTTACATTTTGAAGATTGCATTGGCTGTCACATCTTCAGCAAAATGAGATGATAACAGGGGAGTTCAGAGAAGGATTTGAAGCTGGGTGGAAGGTAGGGACCGCAGCTGACAAAAGATATTGCAAGGTGAACAACAGTAAGGTCTGGAAGTAGGGGAATGAGCAAAATTAGGTCACTCGGGAATTTACAGAGCCCTATGGGGATGAGATTCAGTGATGAGAGATTTATTGGAGGTTAAGACTTACTAGTAACAGGAAGTATACAGATATTCCATAATGAGATTTTTCTTGAATTTTCCACAAGAAAGATAAATCATCAGTTCAAATTAGAGCTTCTCTCACATATTCTTTTTTAATATTAGTATTATATAAAAGTTTGAAATATGAAAAGATGCAGTATACTTACAAATAAAGTTGGTAGAATTGGAATACTTTTCATGTTCCTTAAAATAATTTAATATTTGTAAGAAATAGAATAAAATTACAAAATGTCAGTCTTCTGTTTTATGTTTAAACACTTGAATTTATAGAATTGTTTTTTTAATTTTTCATTTTACTCACTTATTTTTGCTATAAAATTTAAAGTAATTTTATTTTATTATTGATTTATTTTTATTATGGTAATAATATGTAACATAAAATCTACCGTCTTAAACTGCTATAGGTACAATATAGTATTGTTAACTATGGACACAAAGTTGTACAGAATATCTCGAAACCTTATGTATTGTGCATAACTGAAACTCATGTAAATAGGACCATGCAATATGGCTGGCTTATTTCACTTAGCATAGTGTCTTTCAGGTTCCTCCAGATTGTTGCAAATGACATTTTTCCCTTCTAAAATTTAAAGTTTAAGATCATTTGGTAATGCCTTAAGAGACTTTTAATTTCCCCAAGACAACATATTGATTCTCAAAGGACATTTATCCTAAAGTCAGACTGAGATTGTACTCTATGTTTTTCCATTTAATGATACAATCTTTTTAAAATTACTAAATCTGGTTTTTCATTAATAATATGAGACCATATAATTATTAGGATTAAATGAGTCATGTAGAGTCCCTGATCCCAATTGGTGCTCAAAATGTTAGTCCATTTGAAATTCCTGTAAGTTAAACAGTGGTATCTAATTAGGATAGTATAAAGAGAACCATTTAAACTTATTTAATGTGAGAACCAGGCTTATACTATTGAATGCATTCTCCACTTAATTAGGAATAAATATATAAATAGATGATAGATAGATGATGATATATGGATAGATAGATGGATAGATGATAGATATTCATGTACAAATCACATTATACTTTTTCAGTTTCTACCTATTAAACTATTAAATGTCTCAGCCAAGGAAAAGATTAAAGATAATTTTAAATAATAAGTAGGGCAAAATGCTATTCTCTTAGCAGTAAGTAAGGAATTCTTATTGAAAAAAAAAAGATGCTATCCACTTCAATGGAAAAATTCCCAAGAAAGCATACTTGAGTTAGCAGCTTGTCTGTAAGTGATTTTACCTGATTTAGATGACATAGGAGCCTGGGCGTGGGGGAGAAGTATTACCAGTTTTTAAAAAGAGTCAAAAGAAGGAGGGAGGAAATTGAGGCAGCATTGTACTTCAAAAGCTTGGGCTTAGTAAAATGTTGCCATTCTTTTCACCCTTAAACTCTTGAAGAAAGTTACAAACTCCATAAAACCCTGGTGTAAAAAGTAATTTTGTGAGTAAAGTAGGGAAAATGTGAGTGTATGGAGTGTATGCAGAAAAGAATCAGTACTTCTTTTTTTTTTTTTTCTAAATTAGAGACAAGAGTCAGAAGAATAGAAGGGACGCTCTAAATTAAAGTAATTTTACCCAAACCTCAAAGGGCCAGAGGCTCCATCAGATAATGAAATGGTGGGAGTACACTAATTTCCTTTTTTCTCTCTAAACAGAGAACTCTTTGCCTGATAGCACTACTCTTCCTGCACCTCAACTGTCCTTTTGAGGACTCTAATAGTTGTTATTTTTTTACTTTTGTTAGCAATTGTAAACACGGAATTCCTGTAGGCCTATTTTCTCTACTGTATCAGGAGCTGACCTGTATAACTGAATCAGGTGGAATCACTGAAGCATGTAATTCCTTTCAACGTGTTTCTCATAACAAGACAAAGTCTAACCACTGCTCCTGATCTACTTGTGCAGATCACTGGCCTCTGGAAGTAGCTATTTGTTCTTTTTTTTAATTCACAAAAGCATCTTGTAAGTTTCTTCTTATGAAGTACATAAATGATAAACTTAAAGCTACATTTAACTAACTTTATTGGACACTAGGGAGCTGACAGGAATTAAAATAGTATGTATGTCGTGCTTTACCACCCCCAAATTTTTATTTCTGTATTTTATCTTATTTTATTTTTGCAATGATCCTGTTAATTAGTTAGATATGCATTTTTTTCCTCATTTTGCAGGTGAAAAGACAGAACTTCAAGATGTAAAGGCTCTTCTCAAGATCTCAGAATTACTGAGACTGCAGAACTCCACAAATTCTCAGGTACACTGTTCCCAAAGCCAGAGTTCTGTACACAGTACAGTGAGTTTTTCCCTGTACATCAATTACCAATGTATAAAGTTTCATGATCATTTCTCTTAATTGGCCAGGCTTAATTAATCTCCTATTATTTTACTTTACTTCTTTTTTTTCCCCAAGAAATAGTTAATTAAAAAAATAATCCCGAAGTGAAATTATGATTATTTTTCTTATGTACAGAGTCTACCAGTGAATTTTTAAAGCAATTTTAGGTTTAAAATCATTTGATTATCTGGTCCTAGCCTGCATATTTGAGGAAGACAAGATAAAGATATAAACAAATGACAGATTCTAAAATAAAATCTAAACTATAAGTTTTTGACTTTTGGGTATTTTTAACAGGAATAAATTTGCAAAGGAAAATCTGTTCTTGAACCAAATAGTGCTTGATTTATGAGCAAAAATCCTCAAGCAAAGCTAGCAGAATATAACTCTAGGAACTAGGAGTTCAAAAAGAATAGCATTGTTTGGCCTTCATTTGGTCAAACATAATGTTTATTTGTATTTCTATTAGGCTATAGAAAATCAATGTAAATTTTGTTAAGAATACATAGTCTAATATTTTACCTGTGCTAAGAACAAGTGTTTTGGAGTCAATATAGTATGATGTAGACCATCTCAGGGCACCTGGGTGGCTCAGTTAAATATACAACTCTTGATTTTGGCTCAGGCCATCATCTCAGGGTTGTGGGATTGAGCTCTGCATCAGACTCTACATTCACCGAGGAGTCTGCTTGAAATTTTCTCTCTCCCTCTCCTCACTGACTCTCTCTCTAAAATAAATAAGTAAAAGTCTTAATAAAAAAAAAAAAAAAAAGATGTAAAACATCTGTGAACTCTTAATTGCAAAACTTTGGATATGAGACTTGAATATTTCTAATTATTCTTATTTTAGACTGAAGACAATACTATCTACCTTACGATATCATCATGAGTCACCAATGAGTCAATAGATGTATAGTGCTGAACACAGTTCATTATGTGACATGGCTTATGCTAAATAAATACTGTTCCTTTTTCTCCTCCATCTCTCTTTCATTTTCCTTCTTTCATAAATATATATATATATATATATATATACACATATATATATATATTTTAAATTTTCAATAAAAAATAATTTGCATTGAATTTCCTTTCCCCTTCTATTCAGGATAATTATGTGAAAGGAATTCTTAGCTCTCATTTCTTGGTCTAAATGACTTTTAGAAAATAATTTTCTAAGAAGAAAATATAAAACTTACCATAAATGTATGTCTATCACTGAATTTACAAAAGTTAATGGGGGCTATCTTTACCACACTAACTCAAACTCCAGTCAATAAAGAGGAGTACGGTGATACAGATTCCTACAGTGTAGAAATCAGTGTATTTACCATGATACAGATGCTTGAAATGCAGCTTTGCAGAGACTATTCAAATGTGTCCTCACAGGAATCTGTATTTGATGATATTTTTAAAATTAGAATTTCAAAACTGTTCACCCTGATTTTTTTATGTGAAACTTATTATTCCATTATAGATTTGTCATATGTGATTTCCTATATCTTCAGTATCAAAATCATTTTGCAATGTTATGAAAGCTTAAAATGTATTTTGCCCTAGTCAATCTACAAATGGTATATGTGTGCAAAGAATCTGAGATATCTTGCCATCTCCACCTGAGGTCTGCAACCTTAGTATTACTTAATTCTAATCTCAAATAATATGAAACTATCAATTCTATCTCTGATAAAAATATGAAACATTTAAGTCAGCATAGTAAATTTCCACTTTACAGTATTATTAAATTCCCAAAAATCACAAGTTTAAATATTAATTTTATTATATTATATTAATTTTGACTATTAGTGTTTGCCATGCTATTCATCTTTGAGTTTTAGGAATGACAAAGCTCATGGAAACAGCTGAAATAAATCATCTGCATGGCCAACAATTGAAGGCATAGTTTGATTTAATGAGCATACAGAAATCCAAAAATTAGTTGTTGCTATGTTCTTAGCTTAAAAGTAATACATTTGTTCAAATAATTTGCATGAAACAAATATTTGATATGCATTGAATTCAAATGTTTTATCAAATGGCTTAAAAATGTGTTATATGAGATCCTTACAAATGATCTTGTATCTTTATTTAATAACTAAGGCAGTGATGTAGTTTCATTATTGTCCAAAGCAAAGAGCATTTTTTCCCTTAAAAATAACTTTTCCTTTGCAAAATTTATGCTTAGAAAGTTTCATATAGTTGGGTCAACCTCTTCTCCAGCAACTGTATTGATAATCAGAATATTACAAAGTTAATCACCTGTCACTGTTACATATGTTTCACTTCTAAAAATGACATGTGAAAAACCTTAGTAATTAATGAAACCTTAGTTAATAATAATTTTTAGTTCTTTCATATAATTCAGAATGCTATTTGGAGAAATTATATAGATAGAATTAGATCTCTTTAAAAAAACTAAGAACTTTAATTCTAAGTCTTAGAGAATATTTTAATGATATAATCAGAGATATGATCAAATATTTATGCTTAGTGATAATTATAGCAATGAATCTCATTTAATAAATATTAGAAATTATCTGTCAATTATATACAGAATGTAATGCTTTGTCTATTATCTAGAAAATCTAAGCTAACCATGCACTAGAATGTCATGCAGTCTTTTTTTTTTTTTAAGATATTTATTTATTTATGTAAGAGAGAGAATGCACAGAGGGAGAAGAAGTGGGAGAAGCAGACTCTCCACTGTTCAGGGATCCCAGTGTAGGGCTTGATTCCAGGACTCTGAGATCATGACCTGAGCTGAAGTTAAATGCTTAACCGACTGAGCCACCCAGGTGACCCTACCATGCAGTCTTTAAGTTCATGTTTTCAAAGATAATTCGATGACATGTAAAATTTTCATGACATAATTTAAAGTGTAAAAGTAATGAAAAGGTGCATATACATGCATAGATGTGTGTGTGTGTGTGTGTGTGTGTCTGTGCACACGCACACGTGTGACATGAGACAGAGAAAGCTGTCAAAATTGGGTGCAGAGTTACTTTCTTGGGGCTTATCAAGAGAGGTCACTTTGATTTAGTACCCCCAATATCAACTCATCCTTTTGTGGAAAATAGACACTAGAGAGAAAAGGTAAAAAGAATCCATGATAAATATAGGTAGTGACAGCAAAAACAGACAATTGGCTTCACTTTATTTGGTTGAGCATCTTGTGAAGTAGAGGAAAAAGAATAAGGGCATTATATCACCCTAGATCAGCTTGTTCTCCAGTTTGTTGGCTGAACAGGGATGAACTAAGCGTTTCTTGTTGTTAAGCGAATATGCAGGAAAGTAATTGGGTTTGAATAACCTAAGCCTATCCCAGCAGCAAAATTTATGAAATGTGGCTCTAAGAGAGCTTCTAACAGTAGTAAGAGAAAGTCAAGAAGAAACTAGATCACCCACATCAAGCAACTGTGGAGAGCAAAAGATTTTTGCCCTCTGAAGACTAGATATTCTTTTAATATTGTCCCTATTGATTTGAGTCCTTCTTTGATTTCAAGCATAAGAATAGGTTCTTGGTTCACCTTTATAAAAACTGCATCAGTCTTGGAATTAGTTTTTTTTTTTTTTTTTTTTTCAAGAAATCCTACTTACTTGGATCTGAACACTACTTAGAATCCAAGATTAAGATGCAAAGATATAAGGTATCTTGGGCTGTTCAGATTGTTACACTGAAAATACAATACACTGGCATAAAAACAAAAGAAATTTATTTCTTATAGTTCTGGAGGCCAGGAAGTACAAGATCAAAGGGCCAGGAGATTCTGTGCCTGGTGAGGCTCCACTTCATTGTTTGTAGATGACCATCTTTTCCTTGTAGTCTTACATGGCAGAAGGAAAGGGTGGCTCTCTGGGGCCTATTTTATAAGAGCATTGACCCTGTCCATGAGGACTCCAACCCCGTGACCTAATCATGTCCCAAAGGCCCAGTTCCATTGCTATTATACAGGAGATTAGGTTTCAACATACAAATTTTGAGGTATACTAATTATCTATAGTACTAGACATGCTCATTTGTTACTGGGCTATCATTATTTCTTACTCTTTTCAGCAAAGTTAAGCATGATCATTTATTATGTATATAAGGCATATTAATTATATTAATATATTATTATATATAAATTATGAGTTTATACTGGAATCTTATATCCTTTTCCAGTACCACATGATTCTTCCCTTGTAATCCTCCTATTGCACTTTTGTATTCCTTTGTCCTACACGAGGAATTCTGGCTGCCAATGATACCAATGTATTTACTCATTTATTCAATACCACAATGTATAAAAAATAGTTACAAAATCCATACATCCATACCACTAAAATAATGAAAACTGAAATTAACACTTAATATTTTTGTAGTTCTTTTAAATTTTTATAGGCAGTGTATAGTAAAAATTATTTGGCTTAACTTTACTTCTTCCTTAGTGGATATGTTGTTAATGTGATATATTGTTATATTAATATATTTGTTTTTAGAAGTCAAAAGCATAAGAAAAGTTATACTTTAAAAAATGGCACTCACTCATGTAACTGATACTACTCATCCTCTCTAGGAAACCAAAAAAATTAATGGTGTGTGTTTTATTTTTATTTTCTTTTTTATTATTTTTTATAAAAATAAGCAGAATTTCCCCCTTCTTCTTTAAAATATGACATGTATCCCTATTTTTTTAAATAAGTTTTATTTTTTAGAGCAGCCTTACATTGAAAGCAAAATTGAGTGGAAAGTACAGAGTTCCTATATGTCTTCTGGCCCCACAAATATCCCCCATGATTAACATCTCAGACCAGAGTGGTACATTTGTTATGGCTGATGGAATTAAACTGACACATTAGTATCACACTCAATGCACAGATTACATTAGGGTTCATTCTTGATGTTACACATTTTATGGGTTTTGACAACTTTGTAAAATGATATATATCCACTATCATAGTATCACATAGAATAGTTTACCCTAAAAATTCTCTGTACTCTGCCATTTTATCCCTCCATCACCCAAAACTGACAGCAATTGATCTTTTTACCATCCCCATGGTTTTTTCCTTATCCAGATTGTCATGGATAGTAACATAGTAGGTAGCATTTCAGTTGGGTTCATTCACTTACTAATAAGCATTTAAGTTTCTTCCATGTCTTTTCTTCTATGCATTTTTATGTCTTGTTAGTTTACTTGTTGTTGTTGTTTTAATAACTGAATGATATTCCATTGTCTAGATGCACTGCAATTTATTTATCCATTCATTTAGTGAAAGACATCTTGATTACTTCCAAGTTTGGTTAAAAAAAAAAAACTGCTATAAACCCAAATGAATGTTTTTATGCAGATATGCATTGTCTATTATTTTAGGTAATTACTTAAGGGAATGATCGTATAGTAAGGTTATGCTTATTTTGTAAGTCTCCCAAAGTGGTTGTACCATTTTGTATTCCCATCAACAATGAGTATTCCTATTCCTCTTCATTTTGCTTTCTTTCTTAGTAATATATTGTGTAAATCACTCCATATTAGCTTTTAGAGATTTTTAAATTTATTTTTATAGGTGTATAACATTTCAGTGTTTGAGTGCACATAGCTTATGTTTATTTAACCAATCTATTGTGTGTTTGGTGTGTTTGAGTATGTTATGTATGTAACTACTTCACAAAGTAGGCAAACTTAATTCCAGGGAAGTGGATAAGTAAAGATGTATATCTCTTTTTTTTATTAGATTATTTCCTTTTATTTTATTTTATTTTTTTAAGATTTTAGTTATTTGACAGACAGAGATCACAAGTAGGCAGAGAGGCAGGCAGAGAAAGAGGGGGAAGCAGAAGCCAAGCAGAAGCCTGATGCAGGGCTCAATCCCAGAACCTTGGGATCATGACCCAAACCAAAGGCAGATGATTTAACCGACTGAGCCACCCAGGCAACCCAAGATGAATATCTTACTATAGGACAAAACTGTTCACAACTCACATGCCACCTGAATCAAAAATTGTTCCAAGGAAGTTTGCACATATCCATGATGCTCTGACTCTCCACTACATCTTGTCCTGGTATATAAGGCTTGTTTGAGATTTCTTATTCTATTTCAGTCTCCATCAACATTTTTCATTCTGAGTAATTTATAGTTTTCCATATATGATCAAACATTGACATGTCTACAGATTATCTTGTTTCACCTAAATTATGTTTTTCTTTTTGTTGTTGTTGTTAATCGCAGAGACTCAGATACTTCTATTGGTTTATAGTGCTTACTCAGTGGCAAACAATCTGCTGTGCTGTACCTGTTTGCACATACTGTATTATCTCTGTGACTAGGGACCCTTAGCAGTTAGGTTGATTTTTCTCTTCCTTTAATTTTCTGCATGTCTCTCTTTTTCCTAAGTAAATGGAAAATTATATATATTTTTAATAAGAAAAAAATCAGTTGTAATTTAGAGTTCTGTTATTTATATATACATTTATCTTTATGAACTATTAAAGGTGAATAGAAAGGTAACTTAAATATCTCTCTGTCTCACTTTTTTTTCCCCCTCTGAACAAGCTTTTGTTTAGTTCTGCCTGGTCTTAATTGCTGTTGTTTCAGGTATTGTACTATGGGGAACTATGCACATGATAAGCACTGCTCTGAAGTTAAATGATGTGGAAAACAATAAACAATGTCATTTGTATGTGTGGGATTTTGATCAGGGTGAGATACCAAAATACATGACGCCCTCCTCCCTTCCTCCCTACTTTCCGTCCTTCCTTCTTTCCTTAGTTTTCTGTCTTCCATGTATTTATTCCTCAAATATATACTATTCACAGGCACTGTGTAAGATGTCTCAAGAATCTTATATTAATTTTTATATGTGTTTTGAACACCATGCTAGATCATATTTTCAACATTGAATGAAAGAAGCTTAGAGTGTGTGTTCCTTAAGTGGATTTCAGTTGGGAATCATATTCTATCTATCTCAATGAATTTATAGACTCGAAACTATAATGGGGGGCGCCTGGGTGGCTCACTGGGTTAAAGCCTCTGCTTTCGGCTCAGGTCATGATCCCAGGGTCCTGGGATCGAGCCCCGCATCGGGCCCTCTGCTCAGCGAGGAGCCTGCTTCCTCCTCTCTCTCTGCCTGCCTCTCTGCCTACTTGTGATCTCTGTCTGTCAAATAAATAAATAAAATCTTAAAAAAAAAAAAAGAAAGAAACTATAATGGGATTTTTATTTGGCATTATAACATAAAAGAGGACATGAATTATTAGCCTAAATTTTTATATATACATACCTCACACAAAATATAAAAATTTTACTTAAGAAGAAATTTACTATATAATGAAAATGTATTTTCTTAAATTAAGTTTAGTGAATCAAGCCCAAGGCTTCTTGCTTCAATTTTCATTTTTTTTTCCTTATGTTGCCATTCACAGCACACAAACACAAAAAAAAGTCCCATAAGCACAGGACCATTAGATTAAAAACCATTTCACTGAAAAACCTATGCTTAAAAAGGATGATCTGATCTACAGTTTGGGATTCTGCATGTTGTTAGATGACTAAGGTCCAAGTCACAGTAAAGCAGCCTTTTGCCAAATGCATATAGGAATATAAAAATTAAACAGCAAATACAAAACAATAGCAACAACAACAAAAGAGAATATCATGATTCTGAAAAACAGTACAATGAGGGCTGAATGGTCTCCTGACCAGCAACATAGTTTTGCCAAAACATGATTGTTTTTCTGTAGGGAAAATCACTTCAAATTATCAATGATCTATAACCAAAACATACATTATTAATTTCATGTTATTTATTATCATAGTATATACATTTAATACCCAAGATGTGCAGAATGCTGAGTTAATTGATATGATGTGTGTATAATGGGTCCCTCTTTGCAAAAACAAATGTAAAAACTTTTCTATCAATTGCCTATATATGCAGTGCATCATCTCAGATCAAGAATAATAAATATGTCAATAGTAGATTATTAGCTTGCAACAGTAACAGGACAACATGAGAATCCTTCCAAATTGTATAGGACAAAAAGAGAGTGTGATGTAGTATATCAAACTGTGTATTTGTAACCAGACTGAATTGGGTTTAATGTATTGTTCATATTACTGTCTGTGTACCCTTGGGCCATCTATGTAACTTCTTTCCAAACTAATTTCTTTTATATGTAATATAGAAATAAGCACACCAAAATTGCAAAAATTAATAAGACAATGAAAATTAGAAAATATGAAATTCCATTTGATTCAATTCTGGTGACACTGGTGTCATATGTTCAGAGTTGCCATCATTACTTTCAGTCACCTTTCTCTATTTTCATTAATAAATATCAAAACTTTCCAGTTTCTCCTTATGTCTCTCTTATTTTTATAATTTTCAATTTTAGCCTATCTTACATATGATTTGAAAGTGTCTCACATTCTGCATATGTTTTTCATTTTTATTTATTTATATAACCTAGCTTCACTTAGTATTTAACACAAAGCGGCTATAGGTGATGAGAAGTAGATCATACCTAATCATATCTAATTATTCAATGGAAAAATTCAAAAATGTATATAGTTTGACCCTCAGTGTGATTCCTGCCATCATCATCAACACCATTATCCACTGACTTAATTCAAGCACTAATCTGAAACTCTAATTCTAGCTGTTGTTCCTTTTGCATAATATTCTCAACAGCATTCTTAATTTTGAGTTCCCATGCTATTCTTTTATTTAGATATGCCTTTCAATTCAGTCAATTTGTAAATATTCCCATATAATCTTAATTTACATCGATCAAATAATCTGTGGGTCATCTAACACTGTAGGTATATATTTGGCACTATTTCTCGCTTATCCTCAATGTCCTGTGTATGTACAAAAACTTAGTGGAGATGATATGGCAAGGATTCAATTATCATGTCAAAATCTTGACTATATAGATTCCAGTATCTTTTCATCTGAAACATGATGCTAATGGCTAATCAAAGAAAGGAGAAAGTGGCCTAGAGATCCCCTATACTTTTGAGGAAGTAGAATACCGTGGAATTCTAAAAGAAGATAGAGTCCAAATTGTACGCCTCTTGTCTTTATTGCCTTCTAAATCTTTTTAGTGTCTAATTTTAACAAAGTAATATGAATATACTTATGGTGAGTTATTTCTGCAAGTATTTTAATAAACAAAGTTCCTCTGTTTCACTTTTTCCCCCATTTCATTTTCAGCAGAAGTGACTACTTTTAATAACTTTTAGGCAATTATTTTGGGTGTGTGTGTGTGTGTGTGTGTGTATCTGAAAACACAAACTAAGGTTTATTCCTTAGGCTTTTTGGTTTAAGGTATGAATTACTTGCTCCTAGAATGGAACAAACATTTCCATAGACACACCCTTCCCTCAACCTCATTCACCACACAAGCACACCTTCCTCATTCACTTATCCTCGAAACAGGGTCATGCTGTAATTTTGGCTAGACTGACATTTGTTGTTTAATTCACTATAACTAAATCCTATTTACATCTGAGCCATATAGTTAACTATAACTAACCTTTCTTCCTATACCACCTTTGTTTCCTGGAAGGTAGTCATTTGTATGATTTTTATTTTAAAAAGAAGAAGAAGGAGGAGGAGGAGGAGGAGGAGAAAAGAGAAAAGAAAATGAAAGAAAAGATAGCAACAAGAGGGGTGTCTGGGTGGTCAGTGGGTTAAAGTCTCTGCCTTAAGCTCAGGTCATGATCCCCGGGTCCTGCAATGGAGCCCCGCATCGGGCTCTCTGCTCAGCGGGGAGCCTGCTTCCCCTCCTCTCTCTCTGCCTGTCTCTCTGCCTACTTGTGATCTCTGTCTGTCAAATACATAAATAAAATCTAAAAACATAAATAAATAAAAAGATATCAACAAGAAAATCGTCCTCAGTTATCTAAATATCCCCTTGAAGTTTAGACATATCATGTGTCTCACTAATTAATTCTCCTATGAAAGTCCTTTCTGGAGACTGTAATCCCACTCCAAACAAATGTGTTGGCCTTCTTCTTCTGTGCTATACGGATCCTTCTTCACTATAATCTAAAGGGTTCCTTTACCCCTCTTTACCTTTGAGTGTCCTGTGTCTGTGTCTTCTGTTTCTCTTTATTTTCGCACTTGTTGGTAAAGTACATCCTCCAGTAAATATCTTTTATTCTTTTTCTTTTTCAATATGACGTATTTAAAATCACATTACACTCACATATATTTTGGCCAGAAATAGAATTTTAGTTATACCTAAAGGAGCTAGAAAAAAAAAAATAATAAATAAAACCTACCACCCAGAAGGAAGGAAATAATATAAGATTAGAATAGAAACAAATGATATAGAAATAAAAGTACAATAGAACAGATCAGTGAAACTAAGAGCCAGTTCTTTGAAAAAAATTAATTAAACTGATAACTCCCTAGCCAGACTTATAAAAAATAAGAGAAAGGATCCAAACAAATAAAGTCACAAAAGAGAGAAGATAAATAGTAACCAACACCACAGAAATACAATTATAAGAGAATATTGTAAAAAACTATATTCTAACATATTGAATGATGTGGAAGAAATGGATAAATTCCTAAAAAATATAAACTACCAAAACTGAAACGGGAAGAAATAGAAAACCTTAACAGACCAATAACCAGAAAATAAATTGAAACATTAATCAAAAAATTTTCAACAAAAGAAGTCCAGGGCCAGATGGCTTCCCATGGGAATTCCATCAGGCATATAAGAAGAGTTTATACCTATTCTTCTTAAACTAGTCCACAAGACAGAAAGGGGATAAAACTCTTAAATTCATTCTCTAAGGTTACCATTACCCTGATTCCAAAACCAAAGACCACACTAAAAAAAGAGAATTGAGAATTGTAGGCCAACATCCCTGATGAACATGGATGTAAAAATCTTCAATAAAATACAAAAAAATTGAAGTCAACAGTATATGAAAAGAATCATTCACCAAAACTAAGTGGGATTTATACCTGGGTATCAGGGATGGTTCAATATTACAAATCAAACACCATGATACACCACATTAATAAAGAAAGGATAAGAATAATATGATCCTTTCAACAGATGCAGAAAAAGCATTTGACAAAGTACAATTTCATTCATAATAAAAACTCTCAACAAAGTAGGTTTAGGGGGAACATACTTCTACACAATAAAGGACATCTATGGAAAACCCACAGCTAATATTATCCTCTGTGGCAAAAAACAGAGCTTTTACTCTATGGTCAAGAATAAAATAGAGATGTCCACTCTCGTCACTATTATTTAATATAGCACTGGAAGTCCTAGCCACAGCTATCAGAAAAAATAAATAAATAAATAAAAATAGCTTTTACTCTATGGTCAAGAATAAAATAGAGATGTCCACTCTCGTCACTATTATTTAATATAGCACTGGAAGTCCTAGCCACAGCTATCAGAAAAAAATAAATAAATAAATAAAAATAGAAGACAAACTTTCACTATTTGCAGATAACTTAATGCTCTTTACAGAAAACCCAAAGGACTCCACTGAAAAACTGCTAGGACTAATATATGAATTCAGTAGTCACAGGATACAAAATCAATGTACAGAAATCTTTATTTCTGTGCACTAATAATGAAGCAATAGAAAGAAGTTAGAGAATCAATCCCATATACAACTGCACCAAAAATCACAAGGCACCCAGGAATAATTCTAACAAAAGAGGTAAAACACATTACTCTGTAAACTATAAAATACTGATGAAAGAAACAAAATGACACCAAAAAAATGGAAAGACAATCATTATCTTGGAGTGGAAGAACAAATATTAAAATGTCTATATTATCCAAAGCAATCTACACATTTAATACAATGCCTATCGAAACACCAATAACATTTTTCACAGAACTAGAACAAACAATCCTAAAATGTGTATGGAACCACATAAAACCCCAAACAGCCAACACAATCTTAAAAATGAAAAGCAAAATTGAAGGCATCACAGTTCTGGACTTCAAGTTATATTATAGAGCTGTAGTGATCAAGACAGTTTGATACTGGTACAAATATCAATAGAAAATAGAAAACCCAGAAATGACATTGATGGACATTGATGATGCGGTAAGAAAACTGTAAAATCAGAGCCATATGAAACCTGTACTGTACTAGTTATTTTAATCTGTCTTTTTACATGGGCTTTTATTTTCTAAACGTTGTTTTCCAAGCTATTGTATATTTGGATTGCAGAACAATTTGTAAGATGAATACTTCTTTTTTTTAATGTGAATTATTAAAAGTGTTCTGAGTGAAGCTAATTGTCAACTTTATTAAGGAGGTTTGCTTTGTGCCCGCCACCTAGTGTAAAATAAAATCAAGTAATACAATATTAAAAAAAAAAAAGAAAGAAAAGAAAAAGAAACAAAAAAAAAACCCAAAAACAAAAACAAACAAACAAAAAAACTGTATGGTCAATTAATCTCCAACAAAGCAGGAAAGAATATCTAAAGGAAAAAAGACAGTTTCTTCAACAATTGGTGTCAAGAGAACTGGATAGCTATCTGCAGAAGAATGAAACTGGACCATTTTCTTATACCATACAAAAAATATTCAAAATGTATGAAAGATGTAAACGTGATACAGGAAACCATCAGATTTCTGGAGGACAACACAAACATAAACCCCTTTAACATCAGCTATAGCAACTTCTTACTAGATATGTCTCCTGAGTCAAGGGAAACAAAACCAGATTTCATAAAAATAAATAGCTTTTGCACAGTGAAGGAAATATTCAACAAAATTAAAAGGCAATCTATGGAATGAAGCAAGTTATTTTCAAATGACTTGTCTGATAAAAAACAAGTTAAAAATAGGTAGAAGAGGGGCGCCTGGGTGGCTCAGTGGGTTAAAGCCTCTGCCTTCGGCTCGGCTCATGGTCCTGGGGTCCTGGGATCTAGCCCCACATTGGGCTCTCTGCTCAGCGGGGAGCCTGCTTCCTCCTCTCTCTCTGCCTGCTTCTCTGCCTGCTTGTGATCTCTGTCTGTCAAATAAATAAATAAAATCTTAAAAAAAAAAAAAAGAAGACATGAAAAGACATTTTTCTGAAGAGAAATACAGATGACTAACAGACACATGAAGAGAAGCTCAACATCACTCATTATCAGGGAAATACAAATCAAAACTGCAATGAGATAACACCTCACACCAGTCAGAATGGCTAAAATTAACAACACAGGAAACAAAGGGTGTTTTCAGGGATGCAGAGAAAGGGGAACTCTCTTGCCCTGTTGGTGGGGATGAAAACTAGTACAGCCACTGTGGAAAACAGTATGGAGGTTCTTCAAAAAGTTAAAAATAGGACTACCTTACAATTCTGAAATTGCACTGCTAGGTATTTATCCAAAGGGTTCAAAAATACTGATTTAAAGGGACACAAACAAACCAATGTTTATAGCAGCATTGTCAGAAATCGCTAAATTATGGAAAGAGCCCAACTATCCAATGACCAATAAATGAATGGATAAAGAAGTTGTGGTATATATGTGAAATATATAACATATTATAATATATGGTTATATATTATATTATTAGATAAATTCTGTGCCTAGCTTACAGATAACAACTGAGAAATTCATTAACTTTACAGGGATTCTACTAATATTCTCATCCTATATGAGCATGAGGTGAACTCAGTAAGTTCTAAGCCCTACATAAGGTTTTACACATGTAGTTTCAGCAGTTGATACAGAGTAGTATAACCCTCCTGTGCAGATGATAGTGCCAGATATGTGTCACTAATAGTTTCCAGGTTTAGCGTCTTTTAAATTATAATAATTTACAGATCTTCATGTACCAAATATGAGAAAGGAAGTAAGAATTGTAGTAAGCTTTCAGCTGACTAGAAAAGCATTAAAATTAACATTAAACATTAAATTAACAATCATGAAGGAATCATGAAGATTAGATTTTTAAATATCAGTAGAATGGGTATTCAAGATTATATTTAAATTTAGATAAAAAATAAAACTAATTTTTAAAGAAATTTTAAAAATTCAATTTATTAGCTTATGTATTATTGGTTTCAGAGATTCATCAGTCTTATGTAATACCCAGTGTTCATTACATTATATGCCTTCCTAATATCCATCACCCAATAACCCCATTCCTCCACCACCACCACCAGCACTGCCCCTCCCAGCAAACCTCAGTTTGTTTCCTATACTTAGAGTCAATTATAGTTTGTCTCCCTCTCTGGTCTCATTCCGTTTTATTTTTCCCTCCCATCCTCTATGTTCCTGTTTTGTTTCTTAAATTCCATATAGCAATGAGATAATATGATAATTGTCTTTCTCTGATTGACTTATTTCACTTAGCATAATACCCTCTAGTTCTGTCCATGTCCTTGCAAATGACAAGTTTGGGAGTTTTGTGTGGCTGTGTAATATTCCACTATAGATATACCACATCTTCTTTATCCATTTATCTGTCGATGGGCATCCAGACTCTTTCCCTAGTTTGGCTAATAAGGACATTGTTGCTATAAACTTTGGGATGCAGATGGCCCTTCAGATCACCATCTTTGTATCTTTGGGGTAAACACCTAGTAGTGCAATTTTTGGGTCATAGGGTAGCTCTATTTTCAACTTTTGAAGCAACATCCATACTGTTTTCCAGAGTGACTGCACCAAGATGCATTCCCACCAAAAGTGTAGGAAGTTTCCCCTTTATCTGCATCCTCAGCAACATTTGTCTTTCATGACTTGTTAATTTTAGCCACTCTGACTGATGTGCTGTGGTATCTCATTGTGGTTTGATTTGTATTTCCCTGATGCACAGTGATCTTGAGCATTTTTTCATGTGTACATTGGCCATTTGGATGTCTTCTTTGAGGAAATATCTGTTCATGTCTTCTGCCTGTTTCTTGATTGGATTACTTATTCTTTTGGTGTTGAGTTTTATAAGCTTTTCTTCATAGATTTTGGATACTAGCCCTTTATCTGTTATGTAACTTGCATATATCTTCTCCCATTCTGTCAGTAGTCTTTTGGTTTGGTCAGCTGTTTCCTTAGCTGAGCAAAAGCTTTTTATCTTGATGAAGTCCCAATAGTTCATTTTTTGTCCTTGTTTCCCTTGCCTTTGAAGATGTATCCAGCAAGAAGTTGTTGTGGCCAAGGACACAGAAGTTGCTGACTGTGTTCTTCTGTAGGATTTGGATAGATTCCTGTCTCACACTGAGCTCTTTCATACATTTTGAGTTTATTTTTGTGTACGATGTAAGGAATGGTCTAGTTTCATTCTTCTGCAATGTGACTGTCCAATTTTCCAATATCATTTGTTGAAGAGACTTTTTTTTTTAAACTGGCTATTCTTTTCAGTTTTGTCAAAGATTAGTTGACCATAGAGTTGACAGTCCATTTCTAAGTTTTCTATTCTGTCCCATTGATCTGTGTGTCTATTTTCTTGCCAGTACCATACTGTCTTTTTCTTTTCTTTTTTTTCTTTTTTAATTTAATATTTTTTTTTATTTTTTATAAACATATAATATATTTTTATCCCCAGGGATACAGGTCTGTGAATCACCAGGTTTACACACTTCACAGCACTCACTATAGCACATACCCTCCCCAATGTCCATAACCCCACCCCCCTTCTCTTAACCTCTCTCCCCCTAGCAACCCTCAAAAAAAAAAAAAAAAGTACCATATTGTCTTAAAGATTACAGCATCATAATAGAATTTGAAGCCCAGGAATTGTGATGCCATCAGTTTTGATTTTCAGGATTCCTTTTTTTTATTTGGGGTCTCTTCTGGTTCCACACAAATTTTAGGATTATTTGTTCCAGTTCTGTGAAAAGGAGTTGATGGCATTTTGATAGCGATTGCACTGAATATGTAGATTACTCTAGGTAGTGTGGACATTTTAATAATATTTGTTCTCTCGATCCATGGGCATGGAACATTTTTCCAGTTCTCTGTGTTTTCCTCCATTTATTTCATGAATGTTCTATAGTTTTCTGAGTAGAGATCCTTTACCTCTTTGGTTAAGTTTATTCCTCGATATTTTATGGTTTTAGGTGTGATGGTAAATGAGACTGACTCCTTAATTTCTCTTTCTTCTGACTCAGTGTATAGCACTGCAACTGACTTCCATGCACTGATTTTATATCCTACTGGATATAAAACATGATATAAAATCCAGCCAGATATAAAATCTAGCAGGATATAAAATCAATGCCTACAGAAGTCAGTTGCAGTGCTATAGACTACCAAGGAGACAGAAAAGAGAGAAATTAAGGAGTCAGTCCCTTTAGGTATACGGTTGGCTTGTGTATTTGAGACATTTTTGTTTCTTGAGAAAGGCTTGCATTGCTATGCACTTTCCTCTTAAGACTGCCTTTGCTTTGTCCCAAAGATTTTGAACAATTGTGTTTTCATTTTCATTTGTTTCTATGATTTTTTAAAAATTCTTCTTTAATTTCCTGGTTGACCTATTCATTCTTTAGTAGGATGCTATTTAGCCTCCATGTATTTGAGTTCTTTCTGACTTTCTTCTTGTGATTGAGTTCCAGTTTCAAAGCACTATTGTCCAAAAATATGCAGGAATGGTCCCAATCTTTTGGTACTATTTGAGACCTGATTTGTGAGCTAGTATGTGATCTATTCTGGTGAATGTTCCATGTAAACTTGAGAAGAATATGTATTCTGTTGCATATGGATGGAATGTTCTGAATACATCTGTGAAGTCCATTTGGTCCAGTGCGGTATTCAAAGCCATTGTTTCTGTGTTGATTTTCTGCTTAGATGATCTACCCATTTTTGTAAGTGGGTTGTTAAAATCCCCTCCTACGGTAGAATTGATTCCTTTATGTTGTTATTGCTTTATAAATTTGGGTGCTCCCAAGTTAGGGGAATAAATATTTACAATTATTAGATCTTTTTATTTGATATACCCCTTTATTATGATGCAGTGTCCTTCTTCATCTCTTATTACAGTCTTTGGGTTGAATTCTATTTTGTCTGATACAAATTTTCCTACCCTAGATTTCTTTTGACATTTATTTGCATGGTAAGTATTTCTTCAACACTTCATTTTCAATCTACAGGTGTCTTCAGGTCTAAAATGAGTCTCTTGTAGACAGCATATAGATAGTTCTTGGTTTTTGTTTTTGTTTTTATCCATTGCGACACCCTATATATTTTGATTGGAGCATTTAGTCCATTTACATACATAGTAAGTATTGATAGGTATGTATTTAGAGCCATTTATTAATTGTTTTTTCATTGTTTCTGGAAATTTTCTCTGATCCTTTCTTGTCTTTTCACTTCTGCTCTTTCCTTTCCACTCAAAATTTCCCTTTATATTTCTTGCAAGACTAGTTTAGTCATCAAGGACTGCTTTAATTTTTGTCTGTTTGGGAAACTATTTATCTCTCCTTCTATTCTGAATGATAATATTGCTGGAAAGAGTATTCTTGGCTTCAGATTTTTCCCATTGAGCACATTGAATATCATGCCACTCCCTTCTGGTTTGCCAAAATTCTATTGATAGATCTGCCACTAGCCTTATGAATCTTCCTTTGTAAGTCAGGGACATTTTTTTATTTGTTGCTTTGGGGACTTTTTTCTCTATTGCTATATTTTGCAAATTTACTTACAGCATGTCTTGGTGTTGGCCTGTTTTTATTTATTTTGGGGGAGTTCTCTGCCTCCTGCATCCAGATGTCTGTTTGCTTTCCCAGAATGGGAAAGTTTTAAGCTATCATTTCCTGAAATAAATTTTCTGCCCCCTTTCTCTCTCTTCTTCTGGGATTCCTATGATACAAATCTCATTACATTTGTATCATAGGATAATATGATACAAATATGATCAAATTGATAATTTGATAGAGTCACTGAATTCCCTAAGACTATTCTTGTGTTCCATAATTCTCCTTTTCTCTTTTGTTTGGCCTCATTATTTTCCGTAATTTTATCTTCTGTATCACTTATTTGTTCTGCTTTTTCCATCCTTGTGGTCATTACATTCCATCAATTTTGAACCTCTGTTATTGCATTTTTCATTTCTAATTGTTCCTAACTTCTAAGAAGTTTTCATTTTTTTTTCTTAAGCCCAGTGAGTATCCTTATGATTGTTGCTTTAAATTCTCCCTCAGGCATGTTACTTACATCTGTTTTGAGTAGATCCGTGGCTGTCCCTTTTGCTCATTGTTTCATTTGGGATGAATTCCTCCACGTTGGCATTTAGTCTAAGTCTCTGTCTTCTCTGTGTTAGAAAAGCCCTGTTTATGTTTCCTGTTTCTGAAAGTAATGGTTTTATGAAGAGTTCATATAGTGTCCAGCATCTGGCACCTCAGGGAGTGGCTCTAGTGTGTGCTATATTCACTCTGCTACTCTATCCTTCAGCAGAAGCTGTCCTTGCCTGCAGTAGGCAGTGTTTGGACCTTGGCCAGTATGTGGTGTTTTAACTAAGCGTGCTCTTCTCTGTTAAATGAGACCTGATGCTTCTTCCACTAAAACTGAAACTTTGCAGAACTCTCTTGTCAGGAGATGTGGTGTATGTGGGGGGCAGGGGGGGATGCATTTCTGCTGGTGATCTGAGAAAGGGGCCTACTGCACTGGGTCTGAAGCATAACTACCAGGGAAGGGCAGTACTGGCAGAGTGCAGGGCGCTGGGACTTGGTATAAGCAGGTTAGGCAGCCAATGTTGAAGCTGTGTTGTTTACTGAAGCTGGTTTATGCATTGGACTTTAGGCTATATCCCAGCCAAGGCTGCTAACTTTTAAAACTCCAAATTTTAGGGACCTGGTGTCATGGGGGCCTATAGTGGTTTTCTAGTCCCTGCATTGGGACGGATGCAGGTTTGCCTAAGAAAGGCAGTCAAGCCAGTCCAGGGACATGGGACTTGGAGCAAGCAGGTTAGGCAGCCATTGTTCAGGCTAAACCCTCAGCAAGTGGTTCTGCCTCTAGGCTGAAGGGCCAGGGAGGGGAATTGCATTCACCAGCTCTTTTGTCCCCAGAGAGGCATCTCTGTGAATACCACCTCTTATGGATGTGTTCTAAGAAGAGTGAACAATCTCTACCTGTTAGCCTTAGGCATTCTTCAGATCACAGCACCTGCCCCCAGGTTCCTTGCCTGCCTTCTACCCAGGAATAGGACAGTGCCCTCAGGGCTCTATCCCAGCCAAGTCTGACTTGTAAAACTCCAGTCTTAAAGCCCTTCTGATTTCAAAAACACATGAAAATCAGCCCCTCCCATTTTCCACACCAAAGTTTAGAATTCTGTGTGATCCCCTCTCTCTCATTTTTCTCCATAACCAGGGCTTCCTCTCCTCTGCAGCACCCATGATCCATTTCTCCCCCAAAGCACATCTCTGCACCTTCCTTGATATGGTCTCTTCTCTTCCTCTAATTGTGGAGCTTTTTTCTGTTAGTCCTCAGGACAATCTCTTGGGTATTCAAAAAGATTTGATAGTTATCTGAGTTCCAGGGATGAGACAATTTTAGGTCCTCCTGTTATGTCACCATCTTAGCTTCCTTCCTAGCCCAGATATTTTTATCTACCTAGGAGGAAAAAGAAAAGAAAATTCAGAAGACCTTTCATTTAGTATGCAATTTTCATATTGTGTTATTTAGGTTAAAACCAAGTTAAACTTATTTTGTTGCAACTTTCTGCCTTCCTTCTTTAAAACGTGAAATATATATATATGTATAAAATTATATATTGACATAAATTTATATAAATCATTTTACCCTAATATAATATAATTGACAAAGGTACACCATTAATTTTTATTTCCTATTACCACTGTAATACTAGTATACAAATTGTGTACAAAATTCTTGTGTAAATTTCCAAGTATTTTGTTGGCATAAATATCTATATGTAAACTTACTGGATTAAAAGTAAAGAATACATATGATTTTCTTATTTAATTTAACAAAATTATTTCAATGTCTCACTAATTTACACTATGAGCTGTCTAGGAGAATCCCTTTTTAATTGTTTCCACACAAAATTTGTTATAGTAAAGGCATCTACCTCGACAATTTGAATACTAACCTTACTTCAGAAAATAGTTTGCTTATTCTGGAAGTAACAAATTAGACCAAGTAAAAAGAGGTTGAAAAATATAAACAACACAGAATCCATGTTCACATGAGTGAGGCAAAATATAAACCAAAAATCAGAACAGACCACTCTAATCACAATATGATAAATAAACGAACAAATAAATGTGTATAATGTTTGGAGAATATTTCCTCATGAGATTTATGAATGAGGACAGATTTTGGAATGAAGTTTCCTATAGACTAAATTTGGTAAATGATACTGACTGTGTCTAGTCTAATTGATTTCAAGAAGCTTAATCTACCGCATTTTAACAATATAATCATGGCAGATTAAATTGATTTATAATTATAAACAATCCATCTAAATATAATAAGAGCAAAACTGTGATTATTTGAGATGGTTTTTAAATATAATGAGGGAAATTTGGAACAAAATGACATAAAAAAAGAACTTTAAAGTCTCTGAGTGTATCTTATTACTCCTAGACCTTTATTGTTCACCAAGTTAATAAGGAAAGATGATAGGTTCTAAGACAGTTATGCCAAAAATCAAGTAGAATTAGAAATTGATTCTTAAGAATGAGTGTAAACTGGAAGGACCTTATTATGATACAACCCAAAAACTTGGACCGGACAGTAGTAATAAAAATATCCCCTAAAAAATCTATAACACTATGTGCAAAGTATCATCTTAATTAAATTATATGCGCTTAGTCCTTTTAATTTTCAAAATAAAGTTTTGAGGTGAATGTAATTACTATATTGATTTTATAGATGATAAAAATAGGGACAAAGAATTAAGTAACTTGTTCAAATTAAAAGTTCTGATGAAAATCCCAAAGACCTAAGTTATCGTCTCAAAGCAATCCTCTATGTTGACTCAGTATAATGATATTGGTAAAATATATCAGTAAACACCAAATAGTTTTACATATCTATAATTTCCCAGTTAAGTTAGTACATTAAAATGTACATTAGTACATTAAGTTAATAGCATTTTCTAGTAAAATCTATGAACATAATCATTTGGCATACCAGTGCAGACAAATATCTATCTGGATAGCCCAAACCTTCATAAGTACATGTTATTTTAACAAATAATATCCATTTTTGCCAGAAAACTGGCTTAGGACTAGAAGAAGTTTCTATCATATGAGTTGTAGGACTCATCTCTGGCCAACACTATACAATTTTTATTTTGAATTCATAGAAGATCTTGTAATAGTTGTAAGGACACATTTAATAAATTTTATTAGATTTTTTAAAAAGTATATATATGAACTTTTATACTGTTATTCAGCTTAACTCCCTTTTTACAAAGATAAACTGCAATTGGGTCATACATATTGCAAGTTGTGACAAGTCAATAAAAGTTAGAGCACATTTAATCAAGTAGTCCCTAGAAATAATGAGAATCTGCAAGGACTTGGGACAAGTTCCTCTAAGAAGGAAACAGGATTACCTTCATATGAGATTTTTAAGAATTACACTTGAGGTGATGCAAGTGGGCAACAATTATCCACAAAGTTTCCAATTTATAAACTGAAAGGACCCACAACAAATAAAAATTCTCTCTATATAATATTAATATATTCATGAATATTTGTTATTGATCATCTATCATAAGTTACAATATGTAAAGGAGAGGATGGCTGGAAATAACAGACTAAACTAAAATAGGACTAATTCTTTCATGAAAACATTGTTAAAATACCTCCCCATTGGTCAAATTCTACTAATAAGTAGAGGATAAGAGGGAAGCTAATAATCAAGAACCATTTTAAAATAGTATTACATTTATGTATTACTCTCTGAAGACTAACTCAGTCATTTGTTATTTAGAGATGGATGAAAAAGAAAGCAATGGTACTTAGGTTTGTTCTCTTTAGTTAGATTGTTTAATTGGACACTTGATTTTCCAAAAAGAGATCCAACTAGATTGAGAGTTTTCCTGAAAATGTGGAGCTGACTTTAATAAAATAACTGAAAACATTCAGAATAACCTCTACTCTAAATTCTGCTTGGCATGAATGATGTAAGAAGTGATCAGGAAGGTAACACACCAGCTTTTTTCTTCTTTAGCACTTAAGGCAGGCTGAGTATGTGTAGTTGCAGAAATAAAGCTGTAGGACATCTCCTTGGACCTTCCTCAGTAACCCTCTGCTTTGTACAGCTGTTTTCAAAGTTAATCCCAAATAAGATGTTTACAAATATCTAATATAATTGAGTTTGAAAGAAAAGATTTCTCAGATTTTGACATTGTGAGAAAATTAAAACAACTATGCCATTTACAGAATGTAAACTTTTGGTTTTTAGAATACAAATCCTATAGCTTGATAACTATTTTGGCAGCCATATCATGCCACTGTGATAAATCAAAATTCACCCTATTAAAACCACTTACAACAAAGAATTGTCCCTAATATTAGTGATTAGTGTTATTTCCATTCATAACTTACTTGCTAATATAGGAAAAAATTGCTAAGCATTTAATCTAATATATTGAACATCTAAGGTTTGTTTTTAATTTGTCTTCCTTGTTAATCAGAAACTAACAAGTGTTTTATTCCTTGTGCCACACAATATAGATACATTTCATCTCTTAATCCAGAAAGCAATCTCACATGGTAGATTATTATTTACATGTTACAGTTGAAGAAAATGAAACACAGAGAGCAATATACTAAGGGTCAAAGGGTAATAGTAGACAAAACCATCATGCTGAGTTATAGTGATCTAAATTAAAGTCTCTGGTTAAAATAACTATAATTATTCTACTTATGTGTATATGTAGTGTAAGATCCTTACACATAAATTATTATCCTTGAATAATTTATTTTTACCTGATTATGATGACACAATTGTCTTGACAAATGTTACATGATACACCTTATATTTATTTTTAATAAAATACCAGATGTTGGGAAGAAATAACTTTTAGATTAGCAATTAACTGTAAATTTCACATAAAGGCAGGTTAAAGCATTTTTTGCTTGATAAAATCTTGTAATGTGGTCCAATTAACATAATTTCTTATTACAGTTTCACCTCAATATTTTCATGACATGTAAATAGTTTAGCCATCACTCTATGCAGATGTTCATGAATTATTGATCTAGTCTCTTTTTTTTTAATTTTATTTATTTATTTGACAGACAGAGATCACAAGTAGGCAGAGAGGCAGGCAGAGAGAGAGGGAGAAGCAGCCTCCCTGCAGAGCAGAGAGCCTGATGCGGGGCCTGATCCCCAAACCCTGGGATCATGACCTGAGCCAAAGACAGAGGCTTTAACCCACTGAGCCACCCAGGTATCCCTATCTAATCTCTGTTTACCAAAATCATTTTGCTCCAATTTTTCTTTAAATGGTATATATTATGTAAAAATACAAAGAACTCAATAATTAATGAATTAGAATGATGATTTTAAAATGTATCAATATTCTTTAAAATATTTTCAAGCAATGATCAGTGGCGTGAGCATTATTGAACTTCTAACAATAAGTGTAATAGTCAAATTTATTAGTCCTATTTTGTGAGTTAAAGCAACATAAGAACCTATAGGACAAAAGAAGACTTGATTACCAAATTAAAAAAATATATACTCCAGTTAGCAGGTATGAATTTCTCAGGCAATCTTTATATAAACATCTAAGATAGAATGCAATGAATTAATATCTTGAAGATTACCATTCTTTAAAATAAAAGATGCAAATGTTATAATTGGACTTCTGTAAAATGTTAACTTTGAGCCTGAGCCATAAACCTATTTTGGAAAAGCAAAAATTGGTTTTCTTGGAAACTTTTGTTCCACTTGAAGTGCTCCAATATATTCAAGGACAAAGATGCGTCTCCAATTTAAAAGGGTATCTATATTTAGAAGCATGTGAAATGTTTCATGCAGCTTTTCTATGTAATTCAATTCCTCAGTATGCTGAAAAGTCAGTTTGAAAACCTTCCTTTCTTAATAAAACACTAAAGGTTGTTTTCAAGCTAAGTCTCCTGAAAAGAGAATTTAAGTATCCAGAAGACAAGAAAAGCACTGATTAGTTGATTGGATAAGAAATAAGTGTGACACACTGTTCTGGTTTAATTTTTTTTTAGATGGAAAATCTTGAATATGTGATGTTTCTTTTCTTTTCAAAGCAATGCCATATTCAATCAACAAGTTCTTACCAGCATGTACATTGCTTTTCAAAAACATGATGAAGGATCAGAAGCTCCCTCTTATTCACTGAGTTGATAAAAATAACTCATTTGAGAAAATCAGGAAGGATTAGGTTTGAGTCTTTAATTTGAAAATCATAAATGATGAAAGCAAAAATGATGGAGAAAAGAAGGATGAGGATGCACAGTGGAGGGCAAGGAGGTAGAAGTCATGTAAGGAGAAACTAAATACATATCATAGCAGGTTCTTTTTTTAAGAAGAGTGCTGTTGCCGGGGCACCTGGGTGGCTCAGTGGGTTAGCCTCTGCCTTTGGCTCAGGCCATGATCCCAAAGTCCTGGGATCAAGCCCCCATTGGCTCTCTGCTCAGCAGGGAGCCTGCTTTCTCCTCTCTCTCTGCCTGCCTCTCTGCCTATTTGTGTCTGTTAGATAAATAAATAAAATCTTAAAAAACAAAAATCTTCTAAAAAAAAAAAAAAGAAGAGTGTTGTTGCCTTTATGAATGCACTCTTTAGGGAACTATCTTTTACTAAGCACCTATCATCCACAATGAAATTGTCATGTTTAATCCTCATAACAATGCATTTTTCATATAGAAGAATTTATTCCAGATTACAAGAACTAAAATTAAAAACTAAGTAATTTACTCAAGATTATGAAAACTGGTTGCAAAGATGTTGCTACACCCATTATTTTTCCATTATGTCAATCCCTTTGATTTTAGGTCCTGTTGCTTTGAGACATAAACTGCTTTCACTTATTCTTCTGTCTTGTGTTTACATATTCAAATGTGTGGTTCTCTTCTATCTCATCAAGGTGCAGCTCAAACACACCTTCTCAGTGAAACTTCTTTGATGCCTCCAGATGAAGAAATTCTTTCACTTCAGAACTCAGTTTTCAGGGCGCCTGGGTGGCTCAGTGGGTTAAACCGCTGCCTTCGGCTCAGGTCATGATCTCAGGGTCCTGGGATCGAGTCCCGCATCGGGCTCTCTGCTCAGCAGGGAGCCTGCTTCCTCCTCTCTCTCTCTCTGCCTGCCTCTCTGTCTACTTGTGATCTCTCTCTGTCAAATAAATAAATAAAATCTTTAAAAAAAAAAAAAAAAAAAAAGAACTCAGTTTTCAGGTAAGACCCTTATTGAAATATATCTTGCATAATAGTTAATTTTGCAAGTATCTCTACTAAATTGTAACTTGACAGAGGTTCCTTTCTCTCTCATTTGAAATTCCTTACATCTCTACGAATGTTAGATATATAATAATTACTGAGGATCTGACTTCTTGAATGAAAGACAAAAGAGATGACATGAGAATGAATAATGAAGTTAATCATTTGTCCTTCAAATAGTTAATCTGATCACATAGTCTTTAACTTTAAAATTCAAGGTGGAATTCTATTTCATATTAAATGCCAGATATTCAAGATTTACTAATAGTTTTAATTTTGTCATAAAATGTCTGTTTGAATGACATTATTTCCTAATATTACCAAATATTTTTCACCATCAAAATTGAAGAATAAAATTATTTATATTTGTTAATATTCAATAAAAATTGTAATATCAATGGAAAACTTGAATGGGGAGTAAAAATGACAGGTTTGCCTTTAGGTTGTTATTTGCATACAAACTTTATTAGTGATTTTGCTTTAAACTGTGATAGAGAACATAATAATAACAATAACAATAATAATATACAAAATTGTCAAGTAGGATTCACACAAACATTTGTAAATGTCTCAAGTCAATTTAATGTGAAATATTTAATTTTCTTATCAATAACATGGAAATAGTTTCTGCCTCAGGTCCTAAGATTTGAGGTAATTATATATAAAATATATTAATGAAATGTATGTTAAAATATAACTATTATTATGAATACATTTTAGTTTATAAGGAAATAATAATTCACTATTTAAAAACAGAATATAACAATACAGAATATAACAACCTTCTAGGTTTGTGAAAATGAAACACTATTGGAGGAAGAAACTTTTTTGAAGTAAATGTATCTTTTTTTGCATCAAGAAGGAGTTGCTTAAGTAATAACAACCCATGATTTAAAAAAAAAAACATTTTCTTCATCAACTACCACTCTCTACACACTCTATAGAGAAATGAAATTCTATGTAACATTTCAACTCTGGAGAGTATATTGAATGTAATATAAGTCTGAGAGTATACTGACTGTAAGTCTGAGTTACTAGTAAAAGCTACTTATATTATATAAATATAAAATAAAGGTGTCAATAATCCTACTGGAACAAAAAGGAGGCATAATAAATTCTGCCTTTGGGTGGGGCAGGCAAGTGGTGAAAAACTAGGAAAAACTTCATGGATGTGGATGGTATATCTGTAAAGAATATCAAGAACCATTTTTGCAGAATCATCTAGGAAATTTGTAAGAATTTCTTAGTTAATCAAATATGGGAAGGACATTCCAGATTTAGGATGGAGCAGTAGAAAATCAAGAAAGCAGGAAATACAGTGTATTAGAAATGACATCAACTATTTCCCACCTAGAAAGTGCTCTTCTGCAAGCCTTATTATATTTGGCTTTACAAATGCTGATTTATTTATTTTAACTTATATTTATTTATTTATTTATTTAGACAAAGAGAAAGAGTTGGAGGAGAAGAGACAGAGAGAGAGGGAGAATCTTAAACAGATTCCAGACCCAGTACAAAGCCTTACATGGGGTTTGATCTAACTGCCCAGAGATCAGGACCTGAGCTGAAATCAAGAGTCAGTGCTTAACTAACAGAGCCACCCAGGCACCCCTACAAATATTGATTTATTATTTTTTCAAATATGTATTAACTAGAAAATATGGGATTCCTGAATAGACACATTGCAAGCAATTTCTCATTTTGAGTATATTTTAAATAAGAAGAAAAATCCTGAAATGTTATATTAATGAAGAAATACTAAATTAATTATACTAAATCAGATGTATAAAATGGCATTGTTAATGATTATATGAAGTGAGTTGTCAAATGGCTTCATATAAATGAAAATACTAATTAATAAGGACTATTATAGAATGACTCTGAATTAATGTCTAATTAGCCTTTTACCTACTAGCAGCCAGAGAATAAGAACAGTTTACAAAAGGAAGAAAAAATATAAGAACTCTAGATTTGTTAAAATCTGTGTAAACCAAAAGATAATAGATTGACTTTTTTTTTTTTTTTTTTGAGAGAATGTGTGTGTGTGAGGACTGGGGGCCACAAGAAGACGGGAGAGAGAGAATTTCAGAAAGCCAAAATCATGTGTTAGACATTTAACTAACTGAGGTACCCAGCGACCCCAGATTAATATTCTTTAAATACGGAGAGACAGAAGGAAGAAAGTCAACTTAGAATTTTTTTACACACCCAAATTTTCTAATGAATTTTCACTGTAGAAGAATTTGTTTTGCTTTAAAAAAAAAAAAAAAAAAAAAGCAAAAGCTGAGAAAATCTGCTGCGAGCAGAGAGACTTACATTAAATAGCAGAACAAAATAAAAGCATCCAATTTTCAAAGAAGATTTTTCAAACATATTAAAAACTATAATATATGAAAAGATGGAAATTTAGGTCTATACAAAGGAAAAAAAGAGGGATGAAAATGGTAAAAACATGAGTATATGAAATATTTTTTCTCATTTTTAATGCAAATGTAGTAATGTATCTTGAGTTTAAGTATATATGTGAAAATTGCATGACAAGAATTATACAAAGAGTGAGAATGAGAAAATTAAAGTATACACTTCAGAATTTTTACACTATAACTGAAGTAGAATATTATTTAAAAGATTAACTCTAATAAAGTAAGCATCTATGGTATAAATTATAGAAAATAATTTTAAAAAGTAGAACTAAAAATATAAAATGGCTATAAAAATAATAGTTATAAAATGCAATCATAATACACAAAAAAGTAGAACTAAAAAATAAAATGTTACATAAAAAATAGTGGTTATAAAATGCAATCATAATACACAAATAATTGTGTATTATAAAATGCAATCATAATACAAAAGTAAAAGTATATAGAAAAATAAGAAAAAAAACAGAAACAGATTAAACAATTAAAAATTAAACAGCAAAACTGAAAATTTGTGCCTAATTGTATTGGTAATTATGTTAATGTTAAATATTCTGGGCACTCTGATTATTAGCCAAGGATTGTTAGATGGATAAAAATGCAGGGGCGCCTCGGTGGCTCAGTGAATTAAAGCCTTTGCCTTTGGGTCATGATCCTATGATCCTTGGATTGAGCCCTGCATCGGGGCCTCTGCTTGGTGGGGAGCCTGCTTCCACCTCTCTCTCTCTATCTGCCTCTCTGCCTACTTGTGATCTCTGCCTATCATAAATAAAATCTAAAAAAAAAAAAAGTAAAAAAAATGCAATTCATAGAAAATGTAGACAAAAGTCTATATGGAAACAGGACTTCATTAATAGTATCAACCAAATTTAAGTTCATATTTATATATATTCCACCTAATAGCATATATTCCTTATATATATATATACTATATATTCATATATATTCCACCTAATAGCAGTAGATTTCATACTGTATTCAAATACACATGGAATACTCACAAAAGCCAGCTAATTTATTGGCCATAATTTAATATATTCAAATATATCAAATTCTAGAAATCTTAACGATGTATGGTCTTTAAGCAGAAAAGGACTAATTCACTTAGAAATTAATGATGAAATCTATTCCAAAATATGTGGATATTAAATAGCAAATTTAGAAAGAAATAAAAAAAAAGAACAATGAAAGTATACATTTTCAATATAGGAAAAATGGAAAACAAATTCAAAATTTATGGGATGCACCTGAAACAAATTTGAATGATTAGCAAGATGATGGAATAGGAAGTCCCAGCCTTCATATATTTAGGGTGAGCACTAATCCAACATGACCAATGTCCTTATAAAAAGAGAAGATTAGGAGACAGGAAACATACAGACTCATCATGGGAAGACAATCAGAAGATGGCCATCCATAAGACAAGAAAAGAGGTCTCACCCACAACTTGATCTCAGAGTTCTACCCTTCAGAATTGTTAAAAGATTAATTTCTATTGTTTAAGCCACCAGTCTGTGGAACTTTGTTATGCAGCATTAGCAAACTAATACATGAGCCTAAGAAAAACATTCTCAGCTCTACAGATCTGATTACGCTGCTTGGCTGCTGCTTCATTTCCTTTGGCTTTCACTTTCTGCCAATATAACTACATCAAGCCCACTTTGTTTCTCTCAACAATGTGGATCATTTTCCAGATTGTAATTTTCTTAAACTTACAGAAAAGATCAAGTTCCAACTATTCAAGTTTTCATTTCTAAACTTCCAAAAAGACAAATAGTTGGGAATTGGGATTATAGTATTATACTGTCTGATACAAATCTATCTTTGACCCTCCTACTTCTCAACTTTAGGTTTCAGTGTTTTAAATCTTTAAAATGGAGGTAATAGGGGCGCCTGGGTGGCTCAGTGGGTTAAAGCCTCTGCCTTGGGCTCAGGTCATGATCCTAGGGTCCTGGGATTGAGCCCAGCATCAGGCTCTCTACTCAGCAGGGAGCCTGCTTCCCCTTCCTCTCTCTGCCTGCCTCTCTGCCTACTTTTGATCTCCGTCTGTGAAATAAATAAATAAAATCTTAAAAAAATAAAATAAAATCGAGGTAATAATAGTGTCTACTATAAGATATTATAGTAATGATTAGCTGAAATAGTAATAATCAGGCACATAGAGCTGTGTTTGAAAATAGAGTAAGCATATAACTTATTGTCAAACCAGGAAGATCCATTTTAGAGTAATAAAAGGTGCTCTTCAGAATCATGCCAGTACATAGCTATAAACTGGTACTATCTCGGCAAAGGTTAACACAGTAAAAATTTGGTGAATATTAGTTGTTTTTATCATTAATAACTGATAAATTAAGATGTTAAATAGATATAGTTAATGTCCCTCTGGTTCCTATTGCTCCTGGCATAGTGGTAGGTTTCATTCAATTTCATATAATTACATGACTCCTTTCATGATTTTATAACATGACCATGTTCATTTTTAACTTTCAAAAAAATTCCTTAAGTCGTAAAGAGATATGTGCTTTAAAAGGAAAGGACTAACTTAGAAATCAATGATGAAATCAACTCCAAAATATGTGGATACTAAATAGCAAACTTAGGAAGGCATCCCCTCCAAAGAAATAGCAATGGGAAGTTTATTTTTTCAATGCAAGAAAATGGAAAACAAATTCAAAACTATAGGGTGCTTCTTCTGTGTGTCGCATCTCTCAAAGTTTAAATTAAACTGCATGACAAAACTCACATATGGTACAAATGAGATGTAATCATATGTACAAGGATAAAAGCCTGATCTTCATGACATGATCAAAGACAGCAGGTTCTTCTCCCTAAAGGATGTAAAATTAAGTATAAACTTGTTTAGCCATGTGTATTGGGCCTCTCACAGATATGTTAATTCAGGTTTGGCATGCAAGTTCAACCTTGTGCACACAGAGGGGGTCATACATTAGTGTCTTTCTCTTAGGCTGCTTTCTCAAACCTGATAATTAGACGCATTTTACTTGAAAGGTTTACCTTGTGTGATTTGCTTCAACTTTCAGCCCAAGAATTCCTAAACCAGTCAGATGAAAACTATTTTAACAGTAAACAACTATTACTAGATGTATAGTGTAAAGAAAAAATCAGTATCTCAATCTAGATAGGTTTAACTATTACGATATATGAGGCTGGTTGCATGTAAAGCTAGCAATAACCCCTTGGTGAACCAAGGGGTTTTGCTTGTTTGTTTGTTTCTTTTTCATGTATTACTTTAACATTTTACTCATCCCCACACAAAGCTTCCCATCTTAAATTTAAAAAAAAAAAAGAAAAAAGAAAAGAAAGAACGTCAGTCAGTCTTTGGCAGGCTTTCCAACTAAACATAAGAAATGATGCATCTTAAAATACTTTTAAGATGTTCACAAAGGCATGATAAATGAACAAAGAATTAACAATTCACCTTATTCTCTAGTCATCGCATTAATGGTTTGTGGATAAGAAAAGCTTCAAATTCATAAATACTATGCCTCAATGTTTAAACAGTTTATACGTGCCAAAGCTGACATAAATGTAGATAAACAGTTTTTTGACAGATTTGGATTTGCCTCACAAATTATCTGTCAGGAGGTTGGAGTGAGTCAGGTTAAGAAAATATTTATTTTTAAAACAATCACTCATACCAAAATTAGACTCTATTATTTTCAATGTTAGTATCTGGGGGAAAATAATGAACCTATAAGACCTTTTCTATAATCGCAACTAATAACCAACAATTTAGTCTCCCTTAAGTAACCTTATTACTGATTTTTTTTCATAGGCACAGGATGTGTCTGCTTAGAAATTGCAATCTTGGCCTCAGAAAAACAGTATTTCATGCTGTGAGGTCCCTATTTTATGTGACTGCATTTGACATGTTCCCTAAAATCCAGATGGAAAATAGTTTTGGAAACAAACAAACAAACAACAAGCAACAAACAAAACAGCTCATTGGGGAATAGTTTACCTCTTTCAGAATATCTTTTTTTTTTTAATATTTTATTTATTTATGACAGAGAGAGAGGGAACACAAGCCAAGGGGGGAGCTGGTGAGGGAGAAGCAGGCTCCTCACTGAGCAGAGAACACAATATGGGGCTCAATTCCAGGATGCTTGGATCATGACCTGAGCCAACTAGATGTCCCTCTTTCAGAATATCTTTAAAAGAGCTCTTTTCTCTAGCTTTGAATGTCTGTGTTAATAATTAATTATTTATTACCCTTGTGTTGTACAGTGTTTGTTATCTTTGAAATGCCAAAGCCATGTGATCATGTAATTTTTATTATTTGCATTTATTTATTTATTATATTGCATTTATTATTTGCATCAGACTGTTATAGAAAATCTGGTAAAAACAATTTCTAATAAAAGTTGTGTATAATAATATGGATCCTAATAGATAATTGATCCAAACATTCTGCTATCCCAGCACTTGAGTGGTTTCTTGTGAGCTCTTCCTAGTACTTTCCTAAAACTGCCACTTGTGGTGAAGAGAGATGATGATTGATAGACGGTAGTATCAGGCATCTTGCTTATCCTTCTTTCTTTCCTTTCAAACTGCTGGTAACTAATGTAGTAATCACATACTCAGGCAGTTTGAAAATAGGGAGGAAGGTGTTTCCACTACCTTCTCACATTTCTACTTCTCCTATTCCCCATAATTCATGATAGATTGTCTGACGTTATTGAAAAGTTGAAGAAAATATTAACTTTTAACATATTTTAAATCTTTAAAAAGTCTTCAACAATAGCAGTAATTTCTCAGGAGTTCTAAAGTTCTCTGAAATCTATTATCTCTCTTACTATTTAAAAAGCCAATGTGAACAAAGAGAAATCATTTCAGATGGTAATACCTGTATATATTCCCCAAAACCCTTCTTACTTGTAAAACATCTGACTCATACTTTACCTTCTGATATCTATGTTTAAAATATTTAAGGCTATCATCTCCTCACAAGCAATAATTAATCCCAGCTATCTTTTATCATTTTAAGCCACTCAAAAATAAATAAAACTCTCCAGAATGAATTGAAATATCAGTCTTTTTAATCTTTAAATGCAGGGCTGCAGAGCAAACTTGAACCTACACATCCATGCTACAAATTGTGAATTTAGGTACCCTATTAAAGATTTCCAGTCAGCATCTGCCTTCAGTTCAGGTCATGATCCCAGGTTCTGGGATGGAGTCCCACATCAGGATCCTTGCTCAGCAGGGATCCTGCTTCCCCTTCTCCCTCTGTTGCCACTTCCTATACTTGTGGTCTGCCTCTCTCTGTGACAAATAAGTAAAATAAAATCTTAAAAAAATAGCAATGTGTAATACCTGTGTTCTACTCAAAAGTGAAAAGTGGGCGCATGGATGATGAGTTCTTAACATCTGATAAATCACTCCTCTCGTTGGGGGATAAAGTCAAATAGATCAAATAGAGGGCAGAAATATTACTCCAAGGTTGTTTCCTTACAGACATGGAAATGCTTTCATTGAAATATAAGGAATGGGGGATATACTTACTTTAAAACTTTGATATGCATGCTTCTAGGTGATATACCATTGGTTTTCCTTAAATGGTTCACTGGTCTTGGAATCCAGGTTACCATTTACATTTGCACATTCTCTCCATTTCACTGCCCACCATCATGGTATTATTGCCACTTCATTCCTTAACCTTAATTCCATCACACTCATTTGGCTGGGGCAGCTATGTGACTCCATCAAATGGAGAGGGCATGTATATATTTGTTTTACTCTTTTTAGTATGGACTTCAAGGTCAGCTACACAATTTGCATGACCCAAGGCAAAATGTAAATGCAGGGCCCTTTGTTCAAAAAACAGAAAAATAGTGCCATTAAAGGTACTAAAACATAAAGCTTTTTCTTTCTTTTACAGTCTTCACCTTGACCTGATGTACTGTTTTTAATTTGAATTTAATATTGTTCTGAGTAAAGAAAAGTTAAAATGTTAAATTATTAATATGAATTTTACCATTCATCTTTATATTTTACATTTCCAGTTTTAAATGCAAATATAAGAGTGTTCAACTAATGTGCAGAATCACCTAATGACACAATTCATATTTTGTAGCTCATTCATGCATATGTATGTTGTTCTTACTAGAATAATGGAAATGCTGCACAAACTAATTCAATTGTTTTTATTTCACTTCTTAATATATACGCATTCTGCCAACACTTTCTACCTTTGGTTTATTAATGACTAAAGAAGAAACTGAAGGAAAGTGAGCCATGGGTTGCTTTATCTTTCCATTTCCTTCCATGTCATCATTGCCAGAGTAAGTGGTTGGCTGGTTGGCTAATCAAGGGGAGGAGTATGAGTGAAAAAGAATAAGAGAGCATTCCTAGGCCATTTGCATTTCTTACAATGGCTTTGTCTTCTTTCTGCATTCAAAGTAACTTCTGGTTCAAAAAGAAAGTATGGTCCCTTGGGTTTGTCAGTGTTCGGGTTTAATCAGTTATTGATGTAACACATTTACCCTATAGTTACTTCCAGATCCACTGAACTCCCATACATTACGTAACTACTAGAATCCTGTGCTCATGTGACATGGTGAATGTTCCATGCAAATGGGACATCAAGGAATGACAGATGAACATCTGATGCTTATCTTTTCTGCTCACACATCAGCTCCATTGTACCATTTGAAAACCACAAGTTCAAAGATAAAATTACTAAGAAATTCAAGATTGTGAAACCACATTATTAAACCAAGCATAGTCCTAAGAAAGGGACCCTGAGAGACTGCACAGGTGGCAGTCTTAAAACCAACAATAGTAGGCTTTCTGGTTTTTGGTTTTTGTTTTGTTTTTTGCATTCATTAGGTAATTCCCTTTATACTACAAATATCTTCCTAGCTTCTCAAAACTGAAGTCCCTCTCCCCTACAATGATGCCTGATTATTCCTCTGTCATCTATGAATCCCCGTTTTGCAGTTAGTATGACTCCAAACTGCAAAATCACTTTCTCTTTATTCTTGTTTCTTCTTTGCTTTCATGTCTAACCAGTCAAGAACTGTATTTGTTGGTACATCTTTATTTCTAATATTAGTACACTACCTCAGAGTAGTTTAAAAGGGGGGGGGTTGTTGGCTCCTGTACCTAGAAAGATGTTTGGGGAACTGACAGAATCAAAAGAACAAGATGCAGGAAGTAGGGCCATAGAAACTAAAATTGTGGTCTTACTATCACCAGGCATCTTGCTTCTCCAACTATGTCTCATTTCTTCCCATCCCCACTAACAAGTTAAGCCTGAATGTATTTGTGTTTATAAATCACTTGGAATGTCTGACACACAGTAAGTGTTCAATTAAAAACATTGTCCTTTATTGTTATTGTTATTTTTATTGCATCCATGGAGACTAACAGGAAGCTGCAGCCATTAACTCCAGTTTGGCCTTTTTGGAAAGACTTCCATTGCTCAGGTTGGATTGAGGTTGGACACCAAGAAGAGAGAGAAATAATTGATATAAAGGAAGAATCACATGGATCAAGAAGAAAACCCACATCAAAGGAAAGAAGTTAATTTTTCCTGAAAAGGGAGCAAATCAAAAATAAGAGCTATGTCAGTTTATCATGTTCCAAATGAATGTTGCCACAAACACTTTATATTTCAATTTTCTCTTCCGTTTTACTAATTCAAGAATTTAATCCTTCTTATAATGTTCTGCAATGATATTTTCATTTTTATCCAACCTTCATGATCCCCTTAAATCCTACCCAATAGAAGTTATTATATGAATATTCTTGTATGCAGATCTGATTTGATTTCCAAATAGCTTAAAACCTAATATGTAAACTCCATACATTTCCATGTGTTGATCCTAATGTTTTTCTCACCCAAAATAATTAGCCTTAGTTTCCCTAAGTCAGAGAATTCACTTACTCCCCAAATATGAATTGTAGATCCTTGGTTTCATACCTTTGTTCAAATCGATCTCAGCTTCGAGTATAGTGCTTGCAAACATATCTAACTAAGTTAGACATTTAAGTGCACAACAACAAAAAGTTCACAATTACTTTTTGACTATAAAATACAATATAATTTTTACCAATATTATGATCCATTCTTTAAGGTCTATCTCACATCCTTAAATTTTCTGATAAAGTCTTTACCAATATATTAATTCAAAAATAATATCATACTTCTAAGTTTTTACAATATATATTTTCTATAATGTTGCTTTTTATTTTATCTTTGAGTGCAAATCAATTTTGTACATATTATTGCCTAGAAGAGTAGGTTCCTTTGTTTTGCATATTCTTTTAAAGTAGAAATTTAATTGATACTGTTTAAAATTGAAAATAGTAAAAAAAATACACATCTTTACATTCTAATACTTTTTAATTCCTCTTTAGAAAAAATTGAAACCTTGTTATTTTCAAATTTTTGAAATTTACAAAGAACTTTGGTTTTAATTCTTTTCTTCTTTAAAATAAAGGACGTAATATATTGTTTGTTTATTTATTCATTTATTTATTTATTTTTAATTTTAGTTCCACTATAGGTAACAGTGTTCTATTGGTTTTAGGTGTACATTAAAGTGATTAGGTGGTTCTATTCCTTATTCAGTGCTCATCATGATAAGCGTACTCTTTAATCCCCATCGTCTATTTTACCTATTCCCCCACTCTCCTCTCTGGTAACCATCAGCTTGTTCTCCATAGTTATGAGTCTCTTTCTTGGTTTGCCTCTCTATTTCTTTTTCTTTGTCCGTTTGCTTTGTTTCTTAAATTCCACATATGAGTGAAATCATATGGTATTTTTCTTTCTCTGAATGACTTATTTCACTTAACATACTACTCTCTAGCTACCTCCCTGACATTGTACTTGGCAAGATTTCTGTTCTTTTTTTGTAACGGAATAATACATTGCATACCACATCTTCTTTGTCCATTCATCTATGGATAGGAACTTGTTAAATACCTTGTTAAAAAAATCAAGTTAAAATGACTTTTTTAAATGTCTATATTACCCAAAGCAGCCTACACATTTAATGCAATTCCTATCAAAATGCCAATAGCATTAGAACAAAGAATCCTAAAATTTGGATGGAACCACAAAAGCTCCCAAATGGCCAAAGTAATCTTGAATAAGAAGAGCAAAGCTGGAGGCATCACAATTCCAGACTTTAAGTTACATTGCAAATCTGCAGTGATCAAAACAGTATGGTACTGGTACAAAAATAGACATATAGATCAACAGAACAGAATAGAAAATCTGAAAAAAAACTCATACTTATATGGACAATTAATCTTCAATAAAGCAGGAAAGAATATCCAATGGGAAAAATATCATCTATAACAGTATTGAGAAAATTAGACAGCAACTGCAAAAGAATGAAACTACACCAAACACCAAAATAAACACAAAATGGATAAAAGAACTAAATTTGAAACCCGAAACCATAAAAATCCTTGACGAGAACACAGGCAGTGACCTCTTTGACATTAGTTGTAGTAACATTTTTCTAGATATGTCTCCTGAGGCAAGGGAAACAAAGGCAAAACTAAACTATTGGGACAACAACAACAAAAAAAGCTTCTGCACAGCAGAAGAAAATCAACAAAACAAAAAGGCAACCTACAGACAGAGAAAAGATATTCACAAACGACATATCTCATAGAGGGTTAGTATCCGAAACCTAAAATAAGCTTATAAAGCTCAATATCCAAAAACAAATAATTCAATTAAAACATAGGCAGAAGACATCAACAAGCATTTCTCCAAAAAAGGATATAGAGGTGGCCAAGAATCATGTGAAAACTGCTCAACAACAACATTTCTCAGGGAAATGCAAATCAAAACTACCATGAGATATCACCTAACACCTGTCAGAATGGTTAAAATCAAAAAGAGAGGAAAGAACAAAAGTTGCTGGTGAGGAGAAAAAGGAATCTTCTTACACTGTTGGGGATGCCAACTGGTACAGCCCTATGGAGAATAGTATGTATGCTCCTCAAAAAGTTAAAAATAGAACTACCCTATGATCCAGTAAGAACACTAATTCAAAGAGATGCATGCATCCTCATATTATAGCAGCATTATTTACAATGGATTATTTACAATAGAAAATATGTAAAAATATATATATATATATATATATATATATATATATATATATATATATATCACAATGGAATATTACTCAACCATAAGAAAGAATGAAATCTTGTCATTTGTAATGGCATGGAAGCAGCTAGACTGTATTATATTAAATGAAATAAGTCAGTCAGAGAAACACAAATACTATATGAATTCATTCAGAAGTGGAATTTAAGAAACAAAAGAAATGAGTAAAGGGGAGAGAGAGACAAACAGAAAAAGACTCTACTATAGAGAAGAAATGGATGGTTGCCAGAGCAGAGGGAGGAAGCCCTGCTATTGGCCTTTTCAGAGAGGGGACCCACAGTACTAGAATCAAGGCAAGCGTGACTGGAAACAGTGGAATCTGACAAAGCATGGGTGAGTGGGCCTTGATAAAAGCAAATTACCTAGTAAATCTCAGCCCCAGGCCCTGGGTTTATAATAGGGGGCAAGAGAAGGAAGTACCTGCCAACTCCTTTGCTCCTGGAGGGCTCTCTCTGTGATCCCTGTGATCAAGAACATGCTCTGAGATGAATAAATAACTCTCCCTCCTGTTTGTCTCAGGCATCTTTCAAAATGCTGCTTTTATACTGTACCTCCACGAGCTGTTGTTTGTCTTGTTGTCTCTTTAAAGGCAGAGACTCATCTTCCTCAGCTCTTGCCATGTTCTCCCAGAGCAGAGCTCCCTTATTTTTTAAAACTCCAGGCTTTAAGTACTGCTTGATCTAAGAAGTCACAAAATTTGGGCCCCTCTCCCTTGCTTTCAATGCCAAATGTTTGGGAAATTTGTCTTCCCTGTGATGACTTCTAGGGTGATACTCTTTCACACTCTGCATTCTAGCTCCTTCCTGACCAAGGAAGTCCAGAGCCCTTTTAGCTTCCTACCATGTCTCTGCTCTTCCTACCTCTTTGATGTGGCCTCTTCTATACCTTTAGCTGTGGAGTTTGTTCTGCTAGTCTTTTGGTCCTTTTCTGGATTTTTTACACTGATGTGAGTGTTCTCTGGTTGTATCCATGAGATGAGGCAAGCTTAGGGTCATCCTACTTTACCATCTTCCCAGCATCCCTGTGTACTGTTTACTTTCAAATAGAATATAGTTTTTTCTCAATATCTATCTATTTACCCAGATGAGCATATATATTTAGAATATATCTTGAATCATGTTCAACAAATATAAAGTTATTACTGGGTTTTGGGATTTTAGCTGAAATGCAGTTGTTTTGCTTATATATTATGTACATGTATCTTTAATATAAAATGATTAATATTTTAGAAAGCATATCAAATATATGAAAATGTAGTGACCATGTCTACATATATTGACCTTATCACCATGTCTAATCTATATATTTTATCTCCTAGAGCAGGCCTTGCAGACCAAATCCAGCCAGACACCTGCTAGTTTTATTAGAAAGAAAGAAAAAAAACAAAAGGAATCCATTTATTTATGTATTGTTAGTTCATTGTTTCCCACTGCAATGGTAGAGTTGAGTTGTTGAGACAGAGAGAGTAAGACTGAAAAAGACTGAATTATTTACTATCTGATCTTTTTAGGAAAAAAAGTTTCCCAAACCTTATCCATAGTCTGGTACAATATTTAGCAGGTAGTCAATGAACATGAAATTAATTTGAATAAATCTATATATATTTATTGAAAATTTATTTTAAACTAGGTTGAAAACATGCTATTTGCTGAAAGTTTATTGAGGGACATTTAAATTTTCTATAGGTTTTGAAATAGGTTTTCTTTGGAATCCCATAGGGTTTAATTTAATATTACTCAAATAAAGTTTAATATGTTTCTTGAATTGAATGCTACATATTACATTTTATAAATTTGTTTTATTGGTTTTATTTCAAGAAAAATTATGAAATGAGTAGAACTCTAAGAAGAAAAAAAGTTTTGCCTGTTACATGAGAAATGCATACTGCACAGTTCTCTCACTGAAGCTTAGATCAGAATGTTGAATGTCATTTATTTTGTAGCTAAAATGCCAGCATAAATTAATGTTTATTTCATTCATGAGCAATCAAGATACTCTATAGTAGGAGATGCATAAATCAAAATCACTTCATCTTTCTAAATTATATTGTAGTTGATTATGTTATTTTTAAAATCCAAAAATATCAAAAATTATCTAAAGAAGAAATAGCCAGTATTCCCAATAATGTTACAAAGTTGGCTAGTAAACTTTGAAAAGGGACCTACCAAATCCTAATCTCTACAGCATATAGATTATAATTCAATTACCATTTCTTTCTATTAAAAAAAAAATCTGTAACTGGTTTTCATCTTATCTAAAATTTGTATGACAGAGCATAGTGAAGAATCAATAAATGTGTATTATCTATAATTTCAGGTAAAGACAGGGGATTGAAAGTTAATCACAAATCCTCCTTCCATGAATATTTAGCAAAATTACAATAGAAAAGGGAAAAGGAAAATGAAGCAATAAAACAAGTTGGGAGGGGAAGCTAATTAAGAGGAAAACATGATATCAAATAAGAGAATGCCAGAAAGGGAAGAAGGGAATAATGTTTGAAGATTCTAGGCATTAAGTTTGCTTTCTCCTTCTAGATGGAAACATGGCCTTCTTGGGTGGCTCAATTGGTTGATCATCTGCCTTTGTTTGTCTCAAGTCATGATCTCCAGGTCCTGGAATCAAGCCCCACATCAGGTTCCCTTCTCAGTGGGAAGTCTGCTTCTCCCTCAGCCCCTCCCTCTGCTCCTATGTACCCTGTCTCTTTCTCTCAAATAAATAAGTAAAATATTTTTAAAAAAACAAAAACAAAACAAAACAAAACAACAACAAAAAAAACTACATGGCTTTCTTGAATTTTTAGCTCAAGAATAATGAGTGACCCATGTAAATTTTATTTTGGGGACATATCTTGTAACTTTTTCTGAATATATGCGTAAGAACAATGTATAAAGGAGGTATGGTAAAGAAAGAGAACACACTTGCTAAGTTTGGATGGAACTTTGTTTCAATATATATCACTTCAATATATATTTTTATTTTTACATAGTATAAGCAATAGAGAGAATTTGCTACTTCATCTTTTATATTTTTCTCATTTGCCCATATTAACATTGTTGATCTGGGATGGCAAAAACAAGCAAGCAAACAAACAAAAACACAATTTAATATGTATTCTCTTTTTATCAAGGTCAGCCAGATTTTAGGTTTTTGGAAAGTAGCCAATTTGCTATCACCCAGTCCTTATTTCTTCAATTACTATTATTTAAAATATATATTTTATTTAATATAGTGGGAACTTATGATTTATCTATCTGAGATCTCTATGTACTCTCTTTTTAAATTGATCTTCCTCTGACTCCAACTTTGTAACTTTGGGTAACATCAGTTTTACTGACCCAGATCTAAAACTGGAAAGAAATCCTCTACTACAAGGCAAGGTTTGCAACCTTAGCACAGATGAGTCATTTATCAAACTCTAGTCATTTTGCCTAGTTGTATATTCTTATTTAAATCCCATGCCAGGGCACCTTAGTGGCTCAGTCAATTTAACATCCAACTTGCAGTTTCAGCTCAGGTCATGATCTCATGGGTGGTCAGATCAAGGCCCTCCTTGGGCCCTGTACTCAGTGAGGAGTTTGCTTGAGATTCTCTCCTTCATATTCTGCCCCCTTGAATGCACACACTCCTTCTCTCTTTCTCTAAAATAAATAAATATGTCTCAAAAAAACAAATCATTTCTCATAATTGAGGGACACCTTGAAAATTTACTTTTTCTATCAGTAGAACTTTAGTGTTTCACAAATCAGATATCTAAAAGCATGTTGAAAAATTTAAACATTTTCCTCAGTTAAGTTTGTTATAAAAGTGTTATGGTTATAGCTCCTAATCAAACATAAAACCAAGAGATCAAGAAAGTCAACTTTAAAATAATCTTTAAAAAACAATAAAAAGCAACAACTTCAATATATATATACATATGTACATATATACACACATATATATTCATTGCACACATGTTTATAAATATTAATATTTTATTATTAATATAATATTATCAATGGATTATATTAATATATAATATGTTATATATTAATATATAATTAATATAATATAAATATAATATGATTTATTATATTAATAATATAGTGTTAATATGTAAAATGTAATAATATGTATAATATGTAAAAAATTAAAAACAAAAAAACACCAAGTTCCAAAATAAAATAAAATAAAATTAGGGGTGCTTGCGTGCCTCAGTTGTTAAGCATCTGTCTTCAGCTAGGGTCACAACCCCAGGTTCCTGGGGTCAAGCCCTACATCAGGCTCCCTGCTCAGTGGGGGGACTTCTTCTCCCTCTCTGGCTCCCCCTACCCGTGTTCTCTCTCTCCGCTATCTCTCTCTCAGCCAAATAAATAAGTAAATAATCTTTAAAAAATAAAATTAACATGAATACTCAGATTATTAGGTTTTTAATGACTGTATCTTATGTAATTTTATTAGTCAATTACATTATACTTCAAATTAGCTTTTTAGCTAAGATTTCAAATTGTGGAAGAAGAAAGAAACTATATTCTGAGATAAAACCTCTTAAAAGAAAATCAAAATACAAAGTTAAAAACACACACACTTGCAAATAAGCACTAATATCTAGCAACAAGTCCCTGGATTTTTCTCTGTCAGTACACTTGTAGTTGTCCAATGGATTGAAATGAGGTTAGCCCACTCTGGTCTGTCAGACACTGCTAGGTTGTAATACTTAAGGCAGATTTTTTACCTATAATACCTAGTGATGTTGTGGTTTGTTCAACATCCTCAGAACTCTGGGGGCGGGGATCAAAAAAAAAAAAAAGAAAAAGAAAAAAGATTTTTAAAAGTACACCTGGTTTTACTGTGAAGAGTATAAGGGAAAAAGGAAGAACTGAAAGCTTGTTTTATCACATGTAAGAATTGCTATGATTTATAAAGTATAGTCTATGAAGTATGCTTTAAAACCTTGTTAATATTGGAGAAGCTTTAAAAACAGACTTCATTGTTTCAGGGTAATCAAGGTACAGATGTAGCTTCTGTGACTTCTACACTGCTTCAGTTTTAAGTCGTACAAATATTGTACATTTATTTTTTAAAGACAGTCTGTAATAATAAAACAAGTAGACATGGTGTGTGCCCAGCAGTTCTCAGATGTGACAGCTCTGTTGTAAGTTTTGGAAACATAATTTGTGATACAGGTGTCTAGATATAATTCTACTTATAGAAAACAAAAATTTTATATATGTCTCATAAAATTACTGTTTTATATTAAGAAAGGTCTTTTGATTTATGTGCACTATCTTTTTATCTAATGAGCACATACCATGTGATTTTAATATGTACATTGGTAGTATGAATCCATTAGTACAATGTGTATAGATGTCAGAAGCTGTAAGATTTTACTTCATAAGTCTAAGCAGGTAAAATTACTCCTGATAGAAAGCAAAAGAATATTTGACCTGATTACTGATGTTGTAGGTTTATGTTAAATGTATGTGATTTTAATCAATGAATAAAGCATTAAAAAGTTAAAAAAAATCAAATTAACAAGCTAATAAGTTTTGACAAACACTTTCTTACTGAAATTATATCACCAATGCTGGATGTAGTAGAAAGATAAATTTGCATATTCCTTATTTTTTACTATTTTTAATTTGGAACAATAGATCATAATTGAGATGTTGCTACTCTACACTCTTTTTTTAAGATTTTATTTTATTTTAGAGAGAGTGTGTGTGTGAGAGCCAGGGGGAGGTGCTGAGGGAGAGAATATCAAACAGACTCCATGCTGAGCATGGAGCCTGATGTGGGGTCCTATCTCAGGACCTGAGATCATAACTTGAACCAAAAACAAGAGTCTGATGCTTAACTGACTAAGCCACCCAGGCACCCCTCTATATTTTCTTTTTAATCAACTTACCTATATTACTATATTATATGTTATGCTTCAATTCTTCCTTTTCTATATTCATGTTACTATGAATCATCTTCTGATACATTGTACCAAACATCTTTTGGTTCCATTGCTGATGTTGCAATTATAAACACAAAAGTGGGGTGCATTTGCAGGCACTGAAATCTGATAATTACACTTTGTCAAAGAACATACGGTGCACTGGTGATGTGGAAAAAATGAACTCATTAATATTTCTTAAATTTTCATTATACATACATGCTTACACACATACATATGTACACCCTAACTCTTCATTGCCCTAATTCTTCATTGGATCTAAAGAATGTATTTACAGGTCTCAGTCTGAGATACAAAAAACAAACAATATCAGATGGAGTGAACTGAAGATTCATCCATTAGGCAAAGATACTGATTTAGGCTAATGTTATGTCATGAGCATCAATGCCATAAAATGAAGGCGAAGTTTGTAATAAGAAAAGCATATGTGATGAGAAGAAAGGAAGAAAACAGAAGAAAATGCTGGTTGAAATGAGCTAAGTTTACATTTATAGATAGTCAAGTCTGGTCCTAAATATTTTTTAATCAAGGTAAACATGCAACTCCAGCTTTTTAGTTTCTTAAATTAGCACTGAGAGAAGAAATACATTTATATTCATCTCATGCCCAAATCAAATTGAAATATTTCAGGTAATTAAATAGTAAATGTTAATAAAATTTATTGATTTTGTCAAAAATTAAAAAAAAATCAAAATATAAATTGATTATTTTTGGCAGGTTGAGGGACTGTGTTGGGACTTAAGAGACTGGCACCAGGCCAGTCTTATGTTCATTTCAGATATGTGCAACAGGTGGCATAGTGGCTACTCCATTTACACTAAAATGATTCCATTATCATTTTATTTTTCTGGCAGTGGAATAATATAGAAGGTAATTTTGACAAATACAGGAAAATGTTTTCATAAATTATACACTTGATCAAGATATAAAAGACACAGTTAATTATAGGAAACTTCAGTTGCTCTTGACCATGATTCTGTACTTCCAAATAAAGAAAAAAAAGTTCTTTATAAAGAAATTAAAAAAAAATACTTCTGATCCATGAGCATGGACTGTTTTTTTCATCTTTTTGTGTATTCTTCAATTTCTTTCATGAGTGTTCTGTAGTTCCTTGAGTACAAACTTTTAACCAGAACTCTTTGGTTAGGTTTATTCCCAGGTATCTTATAGTTCTTTGTGCTATAGTAAATGGAATTGATTCTCTCATTTCCCTTTCTATATTTTCATTGTTAATGTATAAGAAAGCAACTGATTTCTGTACATTGATTTTATATCCTGCCACATTACTGAATTTCTATATGAGTTCTAGTAGTTTGGGGGTAGAGTCCCTTGAGTTTTCCATATAAAGTATCATGTCATCTGTGAAGAGAGAGAGTTTTACTTCTTCTTTGTCAATTTGAATAACGTTTTATTTCTTTTCGTTTTCTTATTGCTGTTGCTTAGTACTTCGAGTACTATGTTGAACAACATCATGAATGGGCATCCTTGTTGTGTTCCTGATCTCAAAGGGAAGGCTGTCAGTCTCCATCTCTATACTTTAAAGAGTTTTAATCAGGAATGGATGTTGTATTTTGTCAAATGCTTTTTCTGAATCAATTGAGACCTTATGACCTTGCAATTGCACTACTGGGTATTTATGAAAAGAAGGGCCATATGTACCCCAATGTTCATAGCAGCAATGGCCACAGTCACCAAACTGTGGAAAGAGCCAAGATGCACTTCAACAGAAGAATGGATAAAAAAGATATGGTCCATATATATAATGGAATATTATACCTCCATCAGAAAGGATGAATACCCAACTTTTGTATCAACATGGACAGGACTGAAAGAGGTTATACTGAGTGAAATAAGCCAAGCAGAGAAAGTCAAGTATCATATGGTTTCAGTTACTTTTGGAGTATAAGGAATAACATGGAGGATATTAGGAGAAGGAAAAGAAAAGTGAACTGGAGGAATTCAGAGCGGGAGACAAACCATGAGATTGTGGACTCTGAGAAAGAAACTGAGAGTTTCTGAGGGGAAGGGGGTGGGTGATAGTTGAGCCTGGTGGAGGGTATTAAGAAGGGCATGTATTGCATGGAGCACTGGGTGTGGTGCATAAACAATGACTCTTGGATCACAGAAAAAATAAACTTAATTTAAAAAAATACAATTTGGTATAAATAATAATGCAAGCCCTTGTTTAACTCAACATCAGAACATCATTAATACTTTAGAAAAAGTAAGAGGAGGCAATTCTATGATATCAAAAGGAAAATTATTAAAAATATTAAATATAATTTAATATCATATCTATTAAATATGTGGTTATTTCCAAACTGAATTTTTCTACCCCACTGCAATTCAGGTGTTTAGACATGGAAAAGATTTACCATTACATTTTTATGATTGTTAAATATTTATTGCAAAAATTAACCAGGATTTATGTGCCCAGTAATATAAGAGATTCTCTAGTATTAATGCTGCCCAGAGGTCAAATAACAAAAAGCTCAATTTTTCTTCAGAATTTATAATACAGCAGTGATTAGTGGTATCATCACAGCAGCATTAGTAGAACAGAGCAAAATAAATGGTGAGGACTAAGGCATAAGATATGGAAAAGTTGAAACAATAAATGTGAATTTTTTTTTCCAGAAATTTTACTGTGAGTGAAAAATTTAAAAAAGGTAGTATATAGAAGAGAGGTCAAAGTTTAGTGATAGTTTTTAAGGACAAAGAGCTTATTTTTCGAATGTGCTGAATAATATACATTTAACTTGTCAATATAACATGCTATCTAACTAATTTTTTATTTTTGTTACTTGTAATTCCACACTGTGGTTACTGATTCATAACACTATACATAAATGAAGCAATTTCTTCTCATTTTTAGTGGAGATGAGAGGCAGTAAGAGATGCTGGAGTTCACATATCATTGAAAATCAAATTTTAAAAAGAGCTAAATTTTAAAGAATTCTGACATATATTTAAGAAATCATCACCACCATCTTACTATAATCTAATGAGCCTTATGTTGAGTTCCTTGATGTCTGACTAAATCTTGAGTATACAAATAATTCAACACACATATTTTGAGAGCAAGGTAAGTCTCAGAAAGGTAGCTACAACAACAACAAAAATATGTCTGGTTGTCACTTATTAACCAACAATCCCCCATACATGTGTGTCTTTTATGAAAGGTTCCACTGATTGCTTTACGCTATTGATTTTTTTTTTTTCTCAATACAGACGATTTGGGAATAAGCAAATAAAAGTCCATGCTGTCTTCAAGTAATCATTTTTCTGGTGCTTGATTCCCTCTGCCACTACATTTTATTGTGTTTGGGCATTGAGGGTAGAAATAATTAAAAGGGTTTTCATTTTCAGTGCTCGCTGTGTCTAGAAAGCATCAAATTAATGTTTGTTTAGTTTTTTTTTTTTTTTAATGTTTTTCAAACTTGGTGCTTGCTGAAGAAGCAGGGAGAGAGGATTTTTATTTTTATAAGAAGGCTCATTGTATCTGTTATCAAAATAATGGCAAAGACTCCATTAAACAATGGAGTGAATGGGTGAACATTTGCACCCCTACTTAAATTAGCAAACATATGCAAGACCATTCAAACTTGAGGAAAAATTCATTATTTGGGATCTTTACAGGAGTTAATTGAAAGCTTGCCTGGATTAATTACTATCTGACATTTTCATATAGATGAGACCTGGGAAGCTATGCTGATTAAACATGAGATTTCTTCTCCCCGCATTGTGCTGTATACCCTAACATTCAATGAAGATTTTGGAAAAGTATGTGCTTGCTATCATCCTTTTATTATTATTTTATTTTATTATTATTATTAGGGGTAGTAGTAGTATTGCAGGAAACTCACCCTTATTGGACAATGCTAATACTGACCACTGTGTTAAGTATTTGATTGTGTATTTAATTTAATTCTTCTTGCACCAAAATTATTACTTTTGTTTTACTAATGAAGGAACTAAAAAACAAATATGTTAGATAATTTGCCCAAGAAACACAGCTGATACCATTCAGAACAGAGAATTGAACTAATTTTGTCTCAACATCAAGCTTGAGCTCTTACTCCCTGTTGTTAACTATCTCTGAATGTGATATAAAATCTAGCCCAGCATGACCTTGTGGATGCCTCCAAAGGTAGAAATGCAATACCATGGTCTTTTGTACATGAAAAGTCATTAACTTCCGCTATTATAAAAGTTAACATAGTTTTGTATATATCTTAAAATGTGTGTGTGTGTGTGTGTACACACATAGAAGGCAGTAGTTTAGCCATATTTAACAAATATAAGCTAACCTATGTAAATAAACAAGACTGATGATGAAAAAAAGGCAGTGAATTTTTTATTTAAAAAATAAGATAATTTTGTCCCTGGAGATATAGTTTCCTTGAGAAAGTTATATATGTGTATAACACACACACACATAGATACGTGTGCACACACACATGCATGTGTGCACCATATATATATATATACATATATATATCATATATATATATGATATCTGACACTGAGACTATGTCAAGACCTGGAGCCTAGAGTGCAAAAAAATAATAGGTATAGAGTTTTCATAGTGAGATGGAAAAAAGAACAGGCTCCTATCCTAGATGAATTATCTGACATCTTATATGAAATTCTACTTTCCTAGTTATCAGTCCATATGTCCCAGTGTGTGTGTGTGTGGGGGGGGGTAATCACTGAGGAATTAAAATACTCCTAGTAACACCAAATGAAGGAGCATAATGGAATATTTTGCTCTGACCTGTCACCTGCTTATATTTGACATCTGTGGCAATTTCTTTGGGCTGATAAAGTAACTATTCTTATCTTTAGTCTTTATTTCTTCTCTGGTTACTTTTGCTGTTGTGGGAGTGCATGGAATAATTATACTTAAATTTGTTCTTATGTAGCATTGGTTTAAAAACTATAAGCAAAAAATATTAGGTGACAAAATTAGTGATTTTGTTTGGATGTCTTCAGACATAAAGATTCAAGTAAAATGGCTTTATTTGATACATGAAAGAAAAATCAGATAAAGGAGTGGAAAATGAGACAAGAAAGAAAAGACAGCCATAAAATGTGTGTTATCAAGCCAGATACCCTGTGGACACCTGGAGCTTAATTGTGCTGGAAACCTCATGCACTGAAGCATAAAGCACTTGGCTGAGATTTGTCTCACCTGTAACATGACAGAAAGGAGGAATTTATACAACAACTTTCTCCAGTTATTGGTTAAAGTTTGTTGAGGGTGGGACACAGTGGTGTTAATAAAGCCGTGTGTGTGCTTTTTTTCCTTAGGGAAAATTTGTTCTGCCGAAGATAGGGATGCTTGCAGGCAATTGTCTTTACTAATTTTGTTAAACGAAGCTTAAAACTGTGGGAAAGATTATAATTGATGCTCTGAGCATGTGGCAAAGCAGGGTCTAGCAGTCAAGATAAAGTCTTTAGACAAACGCTAGAGCTACAAGTTAGAAATTAGGTTATTAATAGGTTGCTAAATATTGAAGTGGTAAGGACTGGATGATATGGGACAGGGTACCAAGAACATCTGAGAGTACTTATGTTAAAATTTCATATGCAAAAATCATTTAAAGGATAAGTTTCTTTTTAATTAAAAGGTATAATATATGTTAAGAATGTAGAATTTAGAAGGTGATCAATTAATTTAGTTTCTTTCATCTTTTTTTTTTCCTTCTATGACACTGCCTTTAAGAAATTTTTGCTAATTTATCTGGGACTCCTCGAATCCTTAGGTTTCTGGGTGCCTACCATAAATGAAGACAATTTCTGTGCACTTGCATAGCTGATAACCCATTTAAAGTCCCATAGTAATCAGAAAGTTTTATTTTTTTCTTTGTAAAGCTCCCATTCCCCTGCATTTCAGATTTAAATTAAAACATTAAGATATCAAGAAGGTGCATAAGAGATTCAACTATGGCACCTATGAGTACATTAAGAAAAAGAAAGAAAATGCATTTAAATCAGTAAGGAAGAAAGAGGTAAATTTTTTACTATTTGCAGATAACATGACACTGTGTATAAAACAATTAAGACTTCACCAAAAATTACTAGAACTGATAAACAAATTCAATAAAGTCACAGGACACAGAATTAAGATACAGAAATATGCTACATTTGTATACACTTAATAATGAAATAGCAGAAAGACAAATTAAGATAACAATCTCATTTGCACCAAAAAGAATAAAAGACCTCAGAATAAATTTAACCAAGAAGGTGAAAGACCTGTGCTCTGAAAACCATAAAACACTGATGAAAGGGGCACTTGGGTAGCCCTGTCAGTTAAGCATCTTCCTTCAGCTCAGGTCATAATCCTAGAGTCCCGGATCAAGCCCTGCCTCGGGCTTCCTGTTCAGCAGAGAGTCTGCTTCTCCCTCTGCCCCTCACTTCACTCTCATGTTTTCTCTCCCACTATCTCAAATAAATAAATAAATAAAATATTAAAAAACACACACAACAAAATTACAACAACAACAACAAAAGTTGACAAGAAATTAAAGATGACACAGAGAAATGGAAAGACATTTCATGCCCATGGGTCAGAAAAACAAATATTGTCAAAATTTCCATATCACCTAAAGCAATCTATAGATTTAGTGTGCTCCCTATCAAAATACCAAAATTTTTCACAAAACTAGAATAATCCTAAATTTTCATGAAACCACAAGACCCCAAGCAATATTTTAAAAAAAGAAGAAAGATGGAGGTTTATAAAGACCCTAGATTTCAAGTTATGCCACAAAACTGTAAAAATAAAAACAACTGGTACTCCCACAAAAATAGATACATAGATCACTAGAACAGAATAGAAAACCCAGAAGTAAATCCTTGCTTACATATTTCACTAATCTATGACACAGGATGCAAGAACATATAAATGGGGAAAAGATAGTCTCTTCAACAAATGGTGCTGGGAAAACTTCACAGCTACATGCAAATTAATAAAATGGGACCACTTTCTTATATCACACACACACACACACACACACACACACACACACACACCTAAAATGGGTTAAAGACATGAATGTGAAAATTGAAGCTATAAAACTCCTAGAAAAAAATGTAGGCTATAATTTCTTTAACATAAGTCATGGAAGCATTTTTCTAGATATGTCTCCTAATGCAAGGGAAAGAAAAGAAAAATTAAACAATTGAGACAACATCAGAATTAAAACAAACAAACAAAAAACTTCCAAATACTGAAGAAAATAATCAACAAAACTAAAAGACAACCTATGAAATGGGAGAAGATATTTGCAGATGACATATCCAAAAGGGTTAGTATCCAAAATATGTAAAGAACTTATACAACTCAACACCTCAAAAACAAACAACCCAATTTAAAAATGTGCATAACATAAATAGACATTTCTCCAAAGAAGATATACAAATTGTCAACAGACACATGAAAAGATGCTCAACATCACTCATCAGTAGGAAAATGAAAATCAAAACTACAATGCCATAGTGTCTTAAACTGATCAGAAAGGCTGAAATCAAAGAAGAAACAAGTGTTGGAGAGGTTGTGGAGAAAAAGGAAATGTCTTGCACTATTGGAGGGAATGTAAACTGGTGCAGCCACCATGGAAAACAGTATAGGAGTTCCTCAAAACATTGAAATAGAACTGCTGAATAGCCCAGTAATTCCACTGCAGGATATTTGCCAAAAAAATATGAAGATGAATTCAAAAAGATATATGCACCCCTATGTTTATAGCAGTGTTATTTACAATAGCCAAAATATGGAAGCAGCCCAGTGTCCACTGATAGATGAATGGATAAAGAAGTGTTGTGTGTACATATTATATTGTGTATGTATAGTATGTTGTTATATGTTAATTATTATTATAACACATACTCTCTACATAATAGAATATTACTTATCCATATAAAAGAATGAAATCTTGCCATTTGCAATGACATAGATGGATCTGGAGAGTATAATGCTAAGCAAAAATGAGACAGTCAGAGAAAGACAAATACTATATGACTTCACTTACATGTGGAATTTAAGAGCCAAACTCTAGGGAACAAACTGACGGATACTAGAGAGGAGGTGGAGGAATGGGTGAAATAGGTGAAGGAGATGGAGAGTACACTTATCTTAATGGGCTCTGAGTAATGTATAGAATTGCTGAATCTATGAAATCTATAGAATTAAGAATGTTTAATATCCTTAATATTCTTGCTTCTATCTCTTTCCTTAAAAATTGTATTATGAAATGTACTGCATGTCAGAAAACATGGTGTGGTGTCTGGAGGATCAGAGAACATCTTCATAGTTTATCTTTATAGCTTATGGTAAAAAAAAAAAGTGAAAAAATGTAACTGGGAATACAGTTGTTCAAGCATTGGTCAACCTATAGCATAAGATCTACTTGTCTTTGACCCCACATCAAATTATTTATGAGGGTCAGAGTATGTGACAGAGTATTTATGTGACAATTATGAGACAGTCTAGTTATTACCCTTTCTGCTTAGATAGTGAATGTACATTATATTCTGTAGGCTATTTGGTGGGACAAGTGACCACTAACCTTTCTATCTGGACTACTTGCTAGCCAAAACTCTTCATGATAACAAAATACAGCATAGTGATATTTTCACACAAACATATTTTTTATTTCTTTATCTATTTGCCTTCTAATGAAAAAATCCCCAATATAATCTGTGTGGCTATCTCTCTCTCTGTGTGTGTGTAAATCTTCTGTCATAGAGGTACATTCAGAATAAGACATCAGAAATTTTTAGATATAAAAGATGTGCTGTACTTCTGTGCTAGGTACTTTGTTACAGAAATGTGGATATGAAAAAATGTTATTATTCTCACATAGAACAATGAATAGAAAACCTAGGGGACAAATTACAACATGACCTGGGAAAGAAAGAAAGGCTAACAGGTGATTTGGGCATATTTTTGTTACTGGATTCCTCCATCTTATTCTGTACTACTGGGAGATTAAATTATGTAGACAAACTAGAAGTTCCAGAATTTTGTTTCTTTTTTTAGGGGAAGGTAAATGTCTAGAATTGAAATAAAAACTGGCATAGATTCCAGCCAAACAGTGACAGATCCAAGGGGCAAAGTTGGTGTTTTGTTTATGGTACTTATATAGTCAGTGATTTTCATATGTTTGAAAAATATCCTTTTTGTGATAAAATCAACTCAGAGGTCAAGTATGAATTAATAGTGTTTAATTAAATGTTTTATTTCAATTTATTTCAATAACCTATGTTTAATAAAGCCAACTTTAAATGTTTGAATGTAAGCCTGAAAATCAGATCTCCACAAACTGGATGCACCTCTGGAGCTCTGGGAATGACGTGAGATCAGACAGTAAGTAGGCTATTTAACAACAATGTGAGTCAGAAATGACTACATTTCTAGCTAACTGTCTTCATACAGTGTAAGCACTTAGAAATCAGATGGATGACTGATGAAACATTTTTGTTTTGCTTTTAATTTGCCAACTTTTTTCTTTAGTTTATCTTACAATTTATTAGAAAATATCATTTAATTTTCAGATTTTTACAACATATACCTCAAAAAAATAACCATTTGAATGAGCTGTTTAAGCTGCACTTTCCCTAGTTATAAATGCTTCCACACATGTCAGAAAAGATGTGATTATGAAGTTATTTTGGAGTCATAGAGAAGCCACAGATTCATGAGAAAAAGAAAGTAATTAGGTGGAATGGCCACAAGGGAAGATTTTGAAGAAGCTGACCTGCCTTGTATCCCTTGAGGTTTATCTGTTCATTTCCTGAAATAAATATATTCATCTCTATATATACATATATATCTATATATATGAAAATATACACATCTCTACATATGTATCTTTGTATGTCTATATCTCTTCATTAGAACACACTGTGAGATATGAGAGAATTGCTTTTGTTTTGTTTCCCTGCAAATATTTTTCTGATTATCTGATATTTAGGCAAGTGCCTTGTTTGTACTTTCTTAAACTAGTGTCTTGTTTGTGCCTTAGGGAAGATTTATATCTTGGCAGAATGCAGAGGTGCCTGTAGGCACTTGTCTTTCTGGCTTTTCTTTATAAAGGTTTAAAGCCATTAAAGAGATTATAATTTGATCTGAGTCCAAAAATCTAGGAAAATAGATTTTGAGAAACAGAGAAAAAAATGACTATAAATATAAAGAAAGAATAATGTATGCCTGATTAAGAATATTACCGTGGAACAAAGAAAGGATATTTTATGAGTATGAGGTACAGGTAACTCTAGGATTTAAGATCCCCAGCAACACCAAAAAAAATTGATACCCCACACAGGACTTGATGGGGCCATGTTGACCAAAAGAACAATTTCTTAGTAGTTTAATCTGATTGTCAATGATACAAGAAAGTAAAAGAGCAAAGAGGCAACTCAAATACTGACATTAAATGCTCTGTATGTCTGTATATTTAAGAGTCTTAGGGAGTAATATTTAAATATGTAGAACTTTATTTCTGTTATTTCCTAATCATCTGTTTCTTTCTCTCCAGTGGATCATAACCAGCTGCATACAAACATTTATATACCATTTTAAAGTCCCTTCCTGTCCCCCAAGCTTTTCAGCTATTTCCCTATTCCTTCCACAAATTATTTCCTTAAAGAATCTCCACTCTCTCCCTCCATACCGTATATCCCTTTTGCTTTCAACTTACTTTAGTCTAAATTCTTTACACCATTCACTCACTGTCCACATAGCAAAGTCATCATTTTGTTGACAAAATTTTCAATTCTTTCTTTTCATCTGAACATATCTCTGAGCACAATTCAACACATTTAACCCTTGTTTCTTCTTGAAATACATTTCCTTATTGGCTTTTGTAATGTCAAATACTCCTGAGTTTGTTTGTTTGTTTGTTTGTTTGTTTTGTTTTTAATTTGATTTTTTTACTTCATGCATTCTCAAATTTGTTATCTCTTCCTTTTTTGATCAAATCTTTTAATTATTTTAATTACTCTTGTACTTCTTCACTTTTTCCTCGGTTTTCTGACTGACAATTCTATGAAGATGTCCTAGTTAATAGGTGTTGCTTTCAAGTTGAATAATGATTCCACGGGCTGTAAGATAATGCGGCCATCTGACCTCTTCAGCTTTATCTTACCCTTTAAACAATATATTAAAAATGATGATACTGTATTGACTGGAGTGATTGAGCTTGATTATGGAGGGAAAATAAAATTGATGTTTGACCTCTGAAATGCAGAGCATTCAGCCTAGGTTTGGAGAATTCTCAGGGTACCTCCTTAAAACTCTGCTGTTCCAGGATAAACTTAAAAAAAAAAAAATACTATAACAACTTAATTAGGCAGGATTTGTAACATCTCAGACCTTCAGATCTTTTCAGAATAAAAGGTAGGATCACTCCATGAACACAAGTAGCCCAGGGCTCCTGAGTGGTTCAGTTAGTTAACTTTGGGACTCTTGATTTCCACCCAGCTCATGATCTCTGGGTCTTGGAATCAAGTCCTGCAGAGGGCTCTGCCCTTAGTGCTGAGTCTGCTAGAGATTCTCTCTCTCCCTCTACCCCTACCCCCTGCTCATACACAGGTGTTCTCTCTCTCTCTCTCTGTCTCTCAAATAAATAAATAAATTTTAAAAAGGAACAAAAAAGGAATAGAAAGGAAAGGAAGGGAAAGGAAGAAAAGAGGAGAAAAGGAAAGGAAAGAAATGAAAAGAAAAGAAAAAAGAAAAGAAGAAAAAAGAAAAGAAAAAGAACTGGCTAAGAGAACAGGGAATACTGGGTTGGGTAATAAAAGAAAAGTTCCAACTACAACCCTATATTCAGATGCAGACATGACTGCTGTAACAACTATACATATTTTTCCTTGATTTATTATTAGATTTGAATATATTGACCAGTTTCCCCTTCATCTTATTTCCTTAATATTTTATATAAGATGTTCTAGTATTGGCTATGCCCATAGTTTGCTTTTTAAGTTAAAAGATCTTTCACAAGTGGAATTGTGGCTAATCTAATGAAGGAATTAATATCATTTAGATATATATGACTTATGGACCATTGCAGTCCCCCTTTTAAAAATCCAGTCATGCTTACTTGTTCAAAGAATGGTAGAATTATGTTGGGGAAAGATACAATGTTGCTTTTTTAAAATTAAATTTGAATAATATGTAAAGCAAACATATCCATTATTAAGAAATGTACAATTTGATCCATTTTGACAGTTATATGCACCATGAAACTATAATCATATACCCTCGAACCAATATTTTTAAAACCTTAATGACAATCAAAATACTCTCATCTCATTTGAAGTCCATTTCTTCCTCTGCCCACAGCCTGAGACAACCATTGATTTATTTTTTATTGGTATGCTTTAGCTTGCATTTTCTAGAATTTTATATAATGTAATAATTTTATATGTAACTTGTGTGCCTAGGTTTTTTTTTCCCAGTATAATAATACCAATTGTCGTTGGAAGTTTTCTTTCCATTTCTATTTTTTGGAACAGTTTCAGGAGAATAGGAATTAGTTCTTCTTTAAATGTTTGGTAGAATTCCCCCGGGAAGCCATCTGGCCCTGGGCTTTGGTTTGTTTGGAGATTTTTGATGACTGTCTCAATCTCCTTACTGGTTATGGGTCTGTTCAGGCTTTCTATTTCTTCCTGGTTCAGTTGTGGTAGTTTATATGTCTCTAGGAATGCATCCATTTCTTCCAGATTGTCAAATTTGTTGGTGTAGAGTTGCTCATAGTATGTTCTTATAATTTTCTTTATTTCTTTGGTGTTAGTTGTGATCTCTCCTCTTTCATTCATGATTTTATTTATTTGAGTCCTTTCTCTTTTCTTTTTGATAGGTCTGGCCAGGTGTTTATCAATCTTATTAATTCTTTCAAAGAATCGACTCCTAGTTTCATTGATTTGTTCTATTGTTTTGTTTTGTTTTGGTTTTGTTTCTATTTCATTGGTTTCTTCTCTGATCTTTATGATTTCTCTTCTCCTGCTGGGTTTAGGCTTTCTTTCTTGTTCTTTCTCCAGCTCCTTTAGGTGTAGTGTAAGGTTGTGTATTTGAGACCTTTCTTGTTTCTTAAGAAAGGCTTGTACCCCTATATATTTGCCTCTCAGAACTGCCTTTGCTGTGTCCCACAGACTTTGAACCATTGTGTTTTCATTATCATTTGTTTCCATAATTTTTTTTTTTCGTTTCTTCTCTAATTTCCTGATTGACCCATTATTTCTTTAGAAGGATGCTGTTTAGTCTCCATGTATTTGGGTTCTTTCCAAATTTCCTCTTGTGATTGAGTTCTAGCTTCAGAGCATTGTGGTTTGAAAATATGCAGGGAATGATCCCAATCTTTAGATACTGGTTGAAACCTGATTTAGGACCCAGGATGTGATCTATTCTGGAGAATGTTCCATGTGCACTAGAGAAGAATGTGTGTTCTGTTGCTTTGGGATGAAATCCTCTGAATATATCTGTGATGTCCATCAGGTCCAGTGTGTCATTTAAGGCCTTTATTTCCTTGTTGATCTTTTGCTTGGATGATCTGTCCATTTCAGTGAGGGGAGTGTTAAAGTCCCCTACTATTATTGTATTATTGTCGATGTGTTTCTTTGATTTTGTTATTAATTGGTTTATATATTTGGCTGCTCCCATGATAGGGGCATAGATATTTAAAATTATTAGATCTTCTTGTTGGACAGATCTTTTGAGCATGATATCGTGTCCTTCCTCATCTCTTATTATAGTCTTTGACTTAAAATCTAATTGATCTGATATAAGGATTGCCACTCCTGCTTTCTTCTGATGTCCAGTAGCATGGTAAATTGTTTTCCGCCCCCTCACTTTAAGTCTGGAGGTGTCTTCGAGTTTAAAATGAGTTTCTTGTAGGTAACATATAGATTTATTTATTTATTTATTACTTATTTATTTACTTTTTATCTATTCTGATACTGTGTGTCTTTTGATTGGGGCATCTAGCCCATTAACTTTCAGGGTAACTATTGAGAGATATGAATTTAGTGCCAATGTATTGCCTGTAAGGTGACTGTTACTGTATATTGTCTCTGTTCCTCTCTGATCTACTACTTTTAGGGTCTCTCTTCACTTAGAGGACCCCTTTCAATATTTCCTGTAGAGCTGGTTTGGTGTTTGCTAATTCTTTAAGTTTTTGTTTGTCCTGGAAGCTTTTAATCTCTCCTTCTATTTTCAGTGATAACCTAGCTGGATATAGCATTCTTGGCTGCATGTTTTTCTCCTTTAGTGCTCTGAATAGGTCATGCCAGCTCTTTCTGGCCTGCCAGGTCTCTGTGGATAAGTCTGCTGCCAATCTAATATTTTTACCATTGTATGTTACAGACTTCTTTTCCCGGGCTGCTTTCAGGATTTTCTCTTTGTCACCAAGACTTGTAAATTTTACTATTAGGTGACAGGGTGTGGACCTATTCTTATTGATTTTGAGAGGTGTTCTCTGCACCTCCTGGATTTTGATGCTCGTTCCCTTTGCCATATTAGGGAAATTGTCCCCAATAATTCTCTCCAGTATACCTTCTGCTCCCCTCTCTCTCTCTTCTTCTTCTGGAATCCCAATTATTCTAATGTTGTTTTGTCTTATGGTGTCACTTATCTCTTGAATTCTCCCCTTGTGGTCCAGTAGCCATTTGTCCCTCTTTTGCTCAGCTTCTTTATTCTCTCTCATTTTGTCTTCTATATCGCTATTTCTTTCTTCTGCCTCATTTATCCTAGCAGTGAGAGCCTCCATTTGTTATTGCACCTCATTAATAGCTTTTTTGATATCCACTTCGTTAGATTTTAGTTCTTTTATTTCTCCAGAAAGGGCTTTTCTATCTCCCGAGAGGGTTTCTCTAATATCTTCCATGCTTTTTTCGAGCCCAGCTAGAACCTTGAGAATCGTTATTCTGAACTCTAGATCTGACATATTACCAATGCCTGTATTGATTAGGTCCCTAGCCTTTGGTACTACCTCTTGTTCTTTTTTTTTTTTTGTGGTGACTTTTTCCGCCTTGTCATTTTGTCCAGATAAGAGTATATGAAGGAGGAAGTAAAATACTAAAAGAGTGACAAAGACCCCAGGAAGATGTGCTTTAACCAAATCAGAAGAGACTCCAAATCGTGGGAGGGAGAAAGGGGATAAAAAGAAATTAAAAAAAAAATTTTAAATGAAAACAAATAAATTAAAAATAGAAAAAAGAAATATATATATATATATATTAGATAAACTAGTTAACAAAACGTTAAAAAAGAAAAGGGTAAATGTTGAAAAGTTATTTAGCAGAAGAAAAATAAATTAACAGCAAGACTAAAGAATCATGCAGAGAAAGCCACGAGTTCCGTGCTTTGCTTCCTCCTCCACTGGAATTCTCCTGCTCTCCTTTGTAGGTGAACTTGTTCCTGTCTGGATTTCTTATTGATATTCTGGGGGAAGGGTCTGTTGTAGTGATTCTCAAGTGTCTTTGCCCGAGGTGAAATTGCACTGCTCTTACTAGAGTTTGGCTAAGTAATTTGCTTTTTGCTTTCGGGAGCTTTTGTCCCCTGAACACTTTCCATAGAATTATGGAGGACAAAAATGAAAATGGCGGCCTCCCAGTCTCCGGACCAGAGGAGCTGAGAGCTTGAGGCCCCATTCCTCAGTACACCCTCAGAGAAAAGAGCCCAATCACTCCCATCTCCCTGACCTCTGGCCACACTCCAAGCTCACCCAGCCTGCGACCTGTTCAAGGTAACCCCGAGCTGAGAGCTCACTCCTCAGCTCTGTCTCTGTAGCCAGCTTCCCTGTTCTAATACCTGCAGGTTCTGTGACACTCAGACACCCCTGATCCTTCTGTGACCCTGCGGGACCTAAGGCCACACTGGCCCCATGTGGGCTTCACCCCAGTTTAGCCTCTGGAGCTATGTCCCTCAGTGGAGCAGACTTTTAAAGGTCCCTATTTTGTGCTCCATTGCTCCACCACTTGCTGGGAGCTGCCCCCCACCCCCCCGCAGTCTATATTCCTGTCGCTTTGGATTCACTTCTCCGTCGGTCCTACCTTTCAGAAAGTGGTTGATTTTCTGTTTCTGGAATTGCTGTTATTCTTCTCTTTGATCTCCCATTGGATTAATAGGTGTTTGCAATAGTTTGATAAGCTATCTAGCTGATCTCCTGCTACCTGATGTCCTCTCAGCCTGCTACTTCTCCGCCATCTTGACTCTTCCCATAACCTTTATTTTTATCTTGCTTTATTGACATGGCTAAAACCTCCAAAATAATGTGCAATGCATGTGGTAAAATCAGGCATCCTTATATTGTTTATACTGTTTTTTTAAATATATGGATAAAACAAAATACATGGATCTAAATTACCCAAAGCAGTAGATTGTATTGCATATCATAAGTTGAACCATAATACCATCCCAGACCTTCTAAGCATTTCTCTATACCTCAGAAGTAGAAAGCATGATAAAGGAACTTTTCACTTTCTTATCAGCAGAAAAGCTGGCAGAAAGTCCGGCTAGAACTTGCTGGTGAGGGACACAAGCAAAATTCAAAAGATGATGTTATGGACTCTATGTTTCTGTACACCTGGCCCCCAAATTCTTATAATGAAGCCATAAAATGAAATGTGATAGTACTTGGAGATGAAACCTTTGGAGAGTAATTAGGATTAGAGGAGGCCATGAGAGTAGGACCCTCATTATAGAATTACTGACATAAGAAGAGATAGAGATTATCTGTCTGTCTGTGTGTGTGTGTGTCTCTCTCTCTTTCTCTGCCATGAGAGCAGCAGAGAGAAGGTGACTATCTGCAAGCCAGAAGAGGTTCTCACTGGGAACTGTATCAGCTAGCACCTTTATCTTAGACTTCCCAGCTTCCAGAACAGTGAGAAATAAATTCCTATTACTTAAATTACCCAATCTATAGCATTTTGTTATAGCAGTCCAAGCAGAGATAACAAGGGATTTGTTTTTTTACTGGCAGTTACTGTGGGTAGGTAGCTGAATGACTGTCTTTCAGCAGCTCCAAAACAATTTGAAAATCATCTCGTTTGGTCTTTAAGCAGGTGGATCCTTCTGGCAGTCTCTTGGAGCTTTCTAAATTACCAGGTTTACTTCCTGAAATTTGTTTTGCTCTCCTTTGCTCTTTCAGCCTTCTTATCAATTACTTAAGTTCTTATTTACCCATATTAAATCACTTCTTACTTAAAATAGCTATGGGATTTAAATTTTCCTTTCCCAGTAATACATTTCTACACATAAAGGTATTTGGAAGTTTATTATCTTGCATCAAGCACACAGCTGCCTAATTGATGTGTGTGGTGCAATGATGAGGAGGAGACACGAGTCACTTCCACACCTGACATGTGTTCATGTGTTCGACCTTGAGTATACTTTGTTAAAAAGTTGTTTTTGTTTTTTTTTTTTTTAATTTTGTAGAGGAGGCTGGGGGAGAGAGAAGCATTTCTGGGCTACTGTCATTCATCAATACATTGTTTCTATATGAAAATAGCTAATTTACAAATTCACTTAAAAATAAAAAAAACTTACAAATTACTTTTAGAACATGGTATTTTGGTAAAATTGAAATAGCCTTTTTAATTACCATATAACCCTTTTTAATAGACTAGATGATATATTCAATATGGACATTTAAGTGAACATTAATCCAAGTTAGTCTTTCAGATACCCCATTTCTCCATTTCCTGTCACATTATTCTCCCTGAATTAGTTCTAATTATGATATTGTTCATCCTTCCAAACCTTAATTGGATTGGATTTTCATTAACACACACACACACTGTTCATAGTAGTTAATGTTTTCTCATGAATCAACTGGTAGTTCAGAAGATAGCCTGGTCGAATGAGCTTCAAAAGGACATCATTCAAGAAGTCCTCCTTCAGGGAGTGAGGCATCCCCAGTGTATTCCAAAAGAAATATCTAAGAGAGGATACAGATACGTATCTACCTTGATAATAAAATAAAGACACAGATAATACATAACAGATAGATTGTAGTTAGATAGATTAAATAGGTAGATTGATCAGTGTTGATATAGATATATAGATAATCGTCATAAGGAAGTGACTCACATAATTATGAAGGCTGGGTGACACCCAAGATCTTCAGGGTGATGTGCATCAAAGCTAGAGACCCAGAAACCCTATGGCACCACTCCAATCTGAATCCAAGGTCTGAGATACAGGAACGCTGATTGTGTAAATCTAGCCTAAAGGCTGACAGGCACAAGACTCAGGAAAACTGTTTCAGTTCCAGTTTGAAGGCAGAAAAAAGTAAAAGTTGTAGTTCAAGGTCCAACAGGCAGGAATAATTATTTCTTGGGAGGAAGACTTTTGTTATATTCAGGTCTTCAACTGATTGGATGAGCCCAAACACATTAAGAAGGGCAATATGCTTTACTCAGCCTACAGATTTAAATGTTAATCTCATTCAAAATCACCCTCAGTGAACCACCCAGTGTAATGTTTGACCAAGTATCTCTTCACTGCATAGCCTAATAAAGTTGACAAAATTAATAATCACATAGTAAGCAGAAATAAAGGCTTACTCCTGGATGTGGACACTGACTGGTAAAAAAATTAGGACATGAAGAGAAGCCAACCACAATGTGCCTCACATTCTTCCAGTCAGAGAGATTTCTCAGAAAAGCCTAAAACATGAAAGAGGTAAGGGAGCAATAATTTAGACATCAAAAGAGCACCAACACTAAATCATAAGTTTACAGTCAATTAAGAATTGTTCTTTATTCTGAATGCCATCCCTTCAAGGTGTGTAAGAACCAGAGATAGTGTTGTTCTGCAAATAATTTCTGATATGATTGTGACACAGGTGAAAAGAGAGCAGAGGCTTTAAATCAGACAAGAAAAGGAAATGTTACTGGTGGAATGGATTTGTGTTTTAATCACTGAATAAGCAGCCAGTTGAGTCAAAGAATGAATCTCAGAATTATAAAAAGTCCATTATCTTTTGCTTTGTACCCAACTTTAGACCAACTTATTTAGTAATCATGGTATATATTCTTTTTTTTCTCTTACTATATGCTTCTTAATTACAAAATCAGTGATATCTATATGTTTGTCTTGTGATTGATTATCTTATGTATTAAAAATATAAAAGCCTATGTATAAGATGAAATTTATGAAAGACTAATAAAGATAATGATCATTTCAGCTTTTGCTGCTGCAAAGTTCTCCTATCATCCCTAAGGATACATTCACCTCAGTAGATAAATTATCTTATAACTTGCTCTTCTCTATCTTTGTTACTAATACCACATGACGATATCCAAGGCTGAGCTACCTCATATTGACTCTGTTTCTATAAGGATTCTCTTCATTATCCTTTACTGTATACCAGGCAGTCATGAGGACGTTAGGGGTACAAAATAAAGTCCTGATTTTAAGATACAAACATATGAGAGTTAGCTATATGAAGAAATAATCATATTAGAGACTGATTACAGTGATCAAATAAAGCCTAATTAGTAATTAAATATTACAATGCAGTGTGAGTGTTGTTATAGTTACGAGGACTACAAAACAAACCTCTCTGTAACTCAGTGGACTAAAATAGTTATTTAGTTGATAAGTATGCAATCTGAGCAGGAATTGTTGATGAAGGTCTCTTGCCTTTACTCTTGCCTTCTGAAGTTGTGTGGTCCAGGAACGAACAGCTGGGGACTGGAACAGTTGGAGCTGCTCAGTCATCGCCATCTCAAGACCAGAGGCCCCTCTAGCATGGCCACTTTAAGCAGGGGCAAACTTCTTAGAGTTGCAAGACTATGAGTGCATGGTGATACATGTCACCAGTGAGTCTTGTGAAAGCTGTATTGCTTTTATAGCCCTGTCATGCAGTGCCACTTTTAGTGTAATTCAGCTGTCTGGGTAGAAATTACAGACTTCACCTCACAATGGAAGAGTGTTAATAGTAAGAATTGTAATTCCACATTGTAAGAATATGTGGACTGGAATATTAAATTTGAGAATGCAAAAAACTACAGGTGCTGCATAGAGAAGGCAGAACGACTCAGGACTGGAGAAGTCAAGAAAGTCATCCAGCGGTGGGAGACAGGAATCTATGTTTAGGAACCACTCAGTTGCCCTGCATTTAGTCTCTCTTGTCTACATTGCTTCTTAAACAGATATGGATGCCATCCAAATGCCTAACACCAAGCAGTTGTTTCCAAATCTAAAGAAATTATATCAGCACTGTCACATAGAAATTACTGTCCATTACAGTAGCTGCTAGCTACGTGTGGATACTGAGAATTTAAAATGTGACTATTGCAACTGAAGAACTGAATATCATTAAAAAGATGTGGTCAGCAGTTGACCTGTGAGCTGATCCTGGCATTTGGATGTCCCTCACGCCTCTACCTCTCCCGTGTCCTTGGTGTGGATCCTGCTTGTCTTTCCCCACTCCCAGAAGCTGCTCCTAGGATATGGCTTTGAGACAGTGTTGTGGCATTGAGAACATCTTCACAGCATACAGGCTAGATCCAGTTATGGCCTCCTTACAAACTTTTAAGATTTGGCAAGTGGGTTCAGAGATCCATTGTCTTTCTGGCACCCAAGACATGTCTCATATGTAACTTCTCTTTGCTTATTAAAACTGACACCTACCAACCTGGAGTGGCCTGCCTCTTTGGTCTCTCCCTGCCCAGGTTTGAGACACCCAGGAATCTCCTGAAAGGGTTATGAAGCAGTAACAACTGAGTAACATTTTAAATGGCATAAGCATTCTGAGATAAACTCCAAAGTCCTTGAAGTTATCTTTTTGAAATCCTGTACCATCAAGGTGCTGTGTTATCACACTCTTTTAAAGTAAAGAAAACTGAAATAAAACAGAAATAATTTCTATTTAAGATGGTACATTATGGGGGTGCCTGGGTGGCTCAGTTGGTTAAGCGACTGCCTCCAGCTCAGGTCATGATCCTGGAGTCCCAGGACGAGTCCCGCATCGGGCTCCCAGCTCCACGGGGAGTCTGCTTCTTCCTCTGACCTTCTCCTCACTCATGCTTTCTCTCACTATCTCTCTCTCAAATAAATAAATAAAATGTTTTAAAAAATAATAATAATAATAATAAAAAGATGGTACATTATGCATTGTAAAACTGAAGTTACTATTTGAACCTGGGATAATGCAAGAATTGAGAATTATATACAACATTCAGTATAACTAGAAGAAATACTTTTATTGGGATCTGCTTTACAGGCATTCTTTTTTATAATGTGACATTTTAAAACCTCACATACTCCAAGAGGTTGACTAACCATGAAGAAAAAAAAAAAAATCAAGGTTGTCCTCTAATCCTCTGTGCACTATTGCTGATTTCTAAATGTTGTTAATTTAATGTCACCCCTGCAAGACTTTATAAGTGATTACATTGTTCAGAGTCTACAGGTTTTGCATAACTTATTAGACCTATGCAGTTGGTCTTAGAAGCAGTGCAATTTTAAGCATTGTTAGTTCTCTTTAGATTACTTCCCCTGAACAAGGTAGTGAAATAGTCCCTCTACAGACCTTTAACAATATGGTGATTTACAGATCCTTTCTATGACACAAATTTAACTTGGAATTTTTCTTGAAATAAAAACATTTGGCCCAATATTTTTGACAGAATAAAATTCTCCTAAAATTGTCTAAAATTTCATATATACTCTGTGAGTAATATGTACATAAGAAAGACAACATTTATTATATCACTTTAATGAAAAATGAAGACACTCAATTGAAAAAAAAAAGGTCATATATTGAGTTAAGAATGGGCTGGAGAAGATCTGAGCATTCCCTTATACAGAGAGATATATTCTATTTTCTGGTCTATACAATCTGAGCCACACATTAGTCATCTTATTTTCAACTCACAATTTCCTTTTACATTTTCTGGATGAGAGATGAAACTTGGCAGGCAAGATGAAAAGGAGCAATTAAGATTCTGTTTATTCCATAAGTTTTAGTTCACAGTTCCTGCTGATTAGCAAAGACCAATATTTGAAAGGTTGACTGTTATTTTGACGTTTGTTTGCTACACTTAAGAATAACTTTTCCCATGTGTGGCTTACCACTGAATGCAAAGCAGCATTTTTATAAGACAGAGAAATATTCTGGCAAGGACCATAAATTTAAATATCCAAATTTAAATTCCCCGACCTCTTTTTTTTTTTTTTTGTAAACTAAGAATTTTTCCTACACAAGGGATAGTGATACACCTGTGGAGGTCAGGCCACACAGCTTTAGCAAAGTGTGTCCTCCAAACGTCCAGACTGACTAGAGCACACAGGTGCAAGGCAGAGCACAGAGGGAACCAGAATGCCCTGCAGCTGATGATGTTGACATCTGGGATTAGATGTTGGTTTTTACTACTATGTCAAGCTTGAGAAGACAAGAAACAGAAAAAGCAAGTGAGATACATTCTAGATAGATAAAGTTGGTGGACTACATGTTATTTGTTTTTGTTCATGAAACTGAGTAAATATTGCATTAAGTGATATAAGTAAATTTTTGGTTCAACTCTGCCATCAACTCAGTGATTTAGTCTATTTCGTCAGTTCACCTTCAGCCATCTGACCAGAAAAGAAGGAAAAACATAATAATGCCTAAATTATTGGCTTGCCTCAAGAACTAAATGGGTAATGCAAGTGAAATCACTTGTTAACTCTAAAGTAGTGCTTCTCAAGCTTGACTAAGTACCGGGATCGCCTGGAGAAATTGTTGGAGCACTGCTTTAAGGCATCGTACTAACTTAAAGACTTCCAATGACTTCAACTGACATCTTTGTATCTAATAGCAAAATTAAGTGCCTCTCACGCAGGATTCAATAATCTTTTTTTTTTTTTTCCATTAAGAATAAAAAAATCAGGAGTTCTTGGTAGTTCAGTTGATTAAGTGCATGTCTTTGGCTCAGGTCATGATCCTGGAGTCCTGGGATCCAGCCCTGCATTGGGCTCTCTGCTCAATGAGAAGTCTGCTTCTCCCTCTGTGATCTCTCTCTCTCTCTAATAAATAAATAAAATATCTTTTACAAGAAGAATAAAAAAATCATAGATTTTGTAAATGTATTTAGTTGTTTTCTAAATTGGGTCACCTATAAACAATTTTTTACAGTATTAATACAGGTAGTTACATAACCATTCTGATGCCACTTGATTAAAAGTAATGAATTAAATTTTCATCATATAACTATTAATTATTAAATATGGAAACAAATAGTTTTCCCTCTAAACATTCTCAGAAAATAACTGAGTAATATGCTTCTAGACTTTGAAAGAAATCATGGAAGTAGGTTTTATAGTGTTTCCCCAGAATTCATACTTACCCTGAATCTGAGACCATGACCATTTTTGGAATAGAGTCTTAGCAGATGTAACCAGAATTGAAATATGATCATACTAGATTATAGTGGGTCTTAAACCCTTATAAGAAAATGTCCTTATAAGAGACATAAAAGTACACAGACAGAAGAAGATGATGGATACAGAAAGTGTCTACAGGCCAAAAGATGTCAAGACTATGGGCATTCATTGAATCTAGGAGAAAGGCAAGGAAGAGTTTATCATACAGCCTTCCCAAACCTGCCAAAATCTTGATTTTGGATTTCTGGTCTATTGAAGTGTGAGAAAATAAATTTCTATTGTTTTAAGGCACAAGCTTTGTAGTAATTAGTTCCAACAGCCTTAAAAAACTAATACATCACTGTAGGTATAAAAGTAGACATACAAGATGTTTAAAGGATTTAGCTTCCATTTTATTTTGTTATCAAGTATTTTATTACATGTAGAGACTCTCAACAATATTGTTGAATCCCACTGAAAAGAGACATAATGTAACACAATAAAACATTCTAAAAATACGTAAATACATACATAGATACATGAATTAATCTTTAAAAAAAAAAAGAGAGAGAGAAAGAAAGAAAATACGCAATGCTTTAGCTGGTCATGATCTGATCCCTGAAAGACCTCTTCTTTTCTCTTTAATAATAACTCTCTGGTTGACTCATTTTCCACGTTGACCATTTAGTTCTTACACTACTCACTCTGCCACTACTCTTTCCACAACAAGGTTATGCTTGCATTTTCTTTCTTTTTTCTTCTGTCATGCTAAGCACAGACAGGATTTTTTATCTCACATAGTTTGCATTAGTTTTGAATAACACTTGTGGTTTCTGTCTCTGCCTAAGCATGAAAACAAATCTGCATGCAGATTTCAGGAGGCTGAGTAGTTTCTTAAGAACAACTCACCAACAAAACTACTTACACTCCACCTACACATGGACATGCACATGTATTTCCTACATTCTGAAGAATAGTTTTTGTCAGTACGTCTACTTTAACTTTATTGTTATGGTTTTCTGCTTTTCAAAGCTCCAATGAGAAATCAGTTCCTTAGCACAGCTGCTACACCAGCGAGAGAATAAAAAAGAGATGGCTTAAACATATGCTAATTGACATGGTGCTCCTTCAGTTTGGGCTACAAAATAGGCAATATTACAATACTCAACTGCTCTACTAAATAGCAATTACTAAACACTTTAAGGTCATATCAAAACTGTCCTTCCTGGTGGACTGGCATTACAGAGTCCCATCTGCATCCATCAGAAATGTGTGATTTATGCTATTTTAATTAGTTTATAAATAATTCATAAAAGAATGTGCCTGCTTACTAAGACCTAAGAACTGAATTCCTACAGCTTTAGATTTACCATTTGCCTTTTCCCTCATGATTTTTTTCATCCCTTTAGGGGATGAGCAACTATTTAAAAAGTGTAGTTTATTCCTGACTTAATCCTCATGTAACTTTGTGATATTGAATCAGAGCAATTACTGTACTAATATTTCTCTGAACTGGTTATAGAAACAAAATATGGTTTATTGGAGAATCATTGAAATAGCATGGAGTTCATCATGTTATCTGGGTATATTTAGACCATTGTTCCAATGCCTAACTAACTCCCCATCCCAATTTATTTATCCAGTAGTATATGCATTCATTCTACTCTTTAAGAAAAGTCTCTTTGTAAGGTCTTGTCGGAGCTTTAAATATGATTAACATATGGCACTCAAGATGCTTATATTCTACTATAGAAATTGGAAAATATTTGTGAGTTAAATATCACAGATCTCTTTGTTTTACCTGAACAGTGTTTTTGTTGGTGTTTTAAACTTGCATGGTGATTGTTTTTTAAAATTAAGCAACTGAAAGTTTTCACATAGTAATTTAGAATTACACCTTCTGTTGATAAAATATCCTTGACACTTAGGCTAGATGTGAATTCCTTTTGATTCATCAAATGTGCACTGATGTTTCACTCAAGTATTACCTTTGAGCATAATTACTGTTACCTTTAAGAATAATTGGAGAACAAATACATTAATGATGTGAGTTTGTAATGTTCAACTTGGTTAGTTTGAACCTTATCTCCCCAGATTCTCTCCCCTATTTCTTCCGGCTCAGGCAGTCTACAAGAGAGATTCCCGTGGAAGATGTGGAACTCAGAAGGCAAGCAGTGGTCACTTTGTAGCTCCCCTGTTGACTTAACTTGGTATGAATCAATGGCTTTTTACAACTGCTCTACCTTCCCTTGCATCCTCTTTAGGTCCTCCAACTCCTGGACCCGGTGTGTTTAGGTTTGAGACAAAGGGTCCCAGCTTCTGCAGGATACCTTCATTTCCAAGGTCAGAGGCAATACAATTTTACACAAGTTTCAGTCCATCTTCGTGAACTCCAGATTATACTTATGGGTTCCTGTTTGCTCTTACTCTTCCCAACTTTACATTAGTTTTCCCTTTTTTATTCTTGCTCTATGGACTTCAATCTTTAGCATCAGGTCTGAAGATAGCATCCTTACAAAGACTGGTTAATGAGCTCTTACAATTGAGTAACATTAAATCCCTTAGTAAATGTATGTGCGTGTGCGCACGCATGCACACACACACACACACACATACACACACACAGGATACTTTTAAAATAGTTTATTTGAGATACTAAAATAAGATACTTAAAAGATACCAAGAAACTTCACTGGTCTATATAATTGCTATTCAGATTTGTTCTGTGAAAACTGCCAGCAGTCTGTTGGCAAACTGTTACTCATCCATACTGAAATGATATGATCTGTTTATTATAACAATAATGCCTTGAAATTTTGAGAGCTTTTGTTTTATCTATCTTTATATTTCTTTATCTATCTTTCTTTATCTATCTTTATGTTTTGTTTTCTAAAAATATATTTGTACTTTACAAATTTATCAGGCTGCAATAGATTAAAAAGCAAGCAGACAAATCTGTTTATCAAAACAGATCATGTGGCAAGAACTGATCTAAGTGGTTTATACTTAGCCCTTCTAGGTATATGGATCTGTTAACCCTTTTTCAGTAGTAAAGATACAGTGTATAATGAATCAGGTTAAAGATGCATCATGTAAGAAATGCCATCAGAGTGGCAGAAGTATCTTTCTTTTGATTGTTAATAGGATACTTCTTGGAAGTGCCAAGATTTGAGTTTGGTGTCTTAAACAGGCAGTTATAACAACCATGTATCTTTCTCAGCATTTAATTTCAAATATAATATATTTTCAAGTTAGGGTGGTCATTTCTTTGTATATAATTGCTTCTGTGTTTATCCTGAATACATGAGTTCTTTTCATAAATTATGGAGTATGGTTCAGCTTTATTATGGAGTTCTCCCAGTATAAGTCTATGAATCTATGATAATAAGGTTATTTCATTTCAGTCGGCTATACACAGAAGGGTGATGAGTATTTACCTCTATAGGTAGTTCTATTTCCTCAGTAGTAGCTGTGTAAATGGTACTAGTTATAAAGCCATGTTCAGTATCAAAGACATGTCTGCTATTGATACAAGAAGAAGGAGTTGGAGCAGCTATGTTTAGAATTTTCTTTCTATGATATCCATAGTATCTGCATTATAGAAAAATCTACAATTCTTTTGACTGCCTAACTCCCAGAATTCTTTTGAAAATTTCTAAACAAGTTTGATGTGTTCTCTGTAAACCACCTATTTCCATATCCATATCCAGCAAGCAAAAGCTGACTGGTCAAGAAAATAGATCATGATCTATGGCTATTTTATTATTTGAAATACAAAGGGCTTATCCAGATGATCTCTTGAACTTCTTTGCATCTGTAAGTTCTGTGATTGATTGTTTTAATCATTCATTCTTTCTAAAGTACTTGTGGTTAGGCTACAGCTACATAATAGAGATTTCTATTCATGAGATTATAGACAACTTAAGACAAAGATGTGACCCTATAGTATTTTTTAATACACCCCCAAGCTCTTTAGATATTGCTGAGTCAAGCAATTATTTTGAATTTGGAAAAGATAAGATCATATTAAAAATTTTAATGGAATATGCCACTTGGGAAAATGTCATGGTCATATTATTTGCTAGTGCAATTTTTTTTTTTTAATTTTTTTTTTTAGCTCTCCCTTCTCCACATCGTGGAAATGCCTATCATGCAGATTGGGCCTCCCTTCTACAGGAGCGGACATATAACTAAAGCTGGGCTAATCTTCATCCTCTAGGGAAATTTGTTGGAATGATCAAAATATGGGGGGAAAATATTTTACTTTCTATATGATTTCTGGCTTTGATGACAGTGTATTCTTGCATCTACATCGTGTGTGTGTGTGTGTGTGTATACGTACATACATATATACATAAAGCCAAGAGAGAAATTTGAACCAAGAAAAGGGGAAAGACAATTTTCTTTGAACCTGTGGATTCAGCCTCCATCATTCTTCAGAAAGCAATTAGAAGGGCAGTATCACAGTGGGAGTAATAAGCTTCATTTGAGTAGCTTAAAGTAGGAGTTGGCCTAACCTTTGACTGCTCTTTGCAGGAATTACCTTACTTATTACCATTCTAACATGACTTACCTGCCCCATACCAAAGACCACACCTTGAAATTGACTTCTTCATTAGCAAAAAGGTCAGCTTCAAGGTTCATGTGCTTTTTTGTTTGTTTGTTTTGAGGTTGATGCTGACTGTATAACGTCCTTACTTACTGGCTGACCTTGACTCACAGCCTTCTGCAATCTCTGCAACATGTTTTCCCATCTCATTTCCCGCTTCCTCTCCTACCCTCTGGGATCTCTGCCTAAAGCAACTTTTATGAATATATACTTGATTTAATGCTCCTGGTTATGCTCCCTCATGTTGTGTTTGTAATTTAAACTGCCCATAGGCTCAGTATGACATGTACACTTTTCTAGTCAGGAAATCTCTGTTCTTTTGTAAAGGTAGCCTTACAGTCCATTATGGTGGGAAACTGCCCCATTAAGAAAATAATCTAATATCTGAACTTTATTTGGTTAGCTCTCTTCTTGCCACTGCACTTATATCATCCTTATTTCAAAACTTTTATGTTCTGATTAGCTGTCTTATTCTGTCAAAAAAAGCAATAGCAGTGATACTAGATTAATACCCCTGAAGTGTCCTTAAATAATAAAAATTCAAATGAGAATAAATTGAATGGTCAGTTTCTATGAGGAATAATATAGGTCAGTATTGTCAAAGCCATTTGGCTTGAGAACATTTGAAATCTCCTTGACCCCCATGTACCTGCAATTTAACTTTACTATGGCTAAGACTTTTAGACCAGCTGGCATGATAATTCAGATCAAGATCTTTGGAGTAACTAATCTTTCTTGATTTGAGGAAATTTTAGTCATTCCTTTTTAAAGCAAGCTGTTAAGCTCATTTTTTTTTCAGACTCATCATTCACACTCACATAGACACCCAAAGAACTTTTCCCCCAACACATATACTATTATATGACTTCTTAATTCTTTTATAAATATTCAAAAATATTAATTTGCAAACTATTGCTTAGCTTTTATTCTCAAAGTTCGTCTCTTCTGGGTTTTGGATTGAATTTCACCATGTCTCACAGTATCAAAATAGGTTTTTTGGGGAAATAGAAAATCATCAATGGCAGAGTGAGAATGAAGAAATCCAAAAGCACAGGTCCAGACCCTCCTATTATTCCATAGCAAAGGAGTCTGGACCAGGATATTGCTGGGCTTGCAGTGTGGGTCTGCATTTCAATGGAGGAACTTTGCTTCTTGTTGTTCTTTTTTGTAGTATAACATAACAATGCAAATTTATCAATATCAATAGTGTAATACATAGAGTCTGTATTTTATAGACCAGATGACCATAGAAGTTATCTAGAAACTCCAGCTGGCAAGGACATAGAGACTTTGGGGCTCATAAAGCTTGGCAATGCCTTCTGCTGAGATGGGCATGTGAGTGGGAAATGAAGATTCTCCCAGTTTGAAGGGAAGCTAACCCTGAATACAGCATTTCCTGCTACTAGAAGGGGAAGTCTTCTTCTGAATGTGTTTGGGCATCACAGAATCATTCTCAAACAATTCTGCATGTTCCACATCTTTCTAGGCAAAGCCTTTATTTAATTATTGCAATAACAATTAAAGCCCACACTGAAGCTTCACTGTGCCATTTTCATGGTTGTTGTTTTTTTTTTTTTTTTCTGTAGTAATGAGCTACAGGTTAGAGTCATGTCATAACAAGGATGTCTTTGATTCTACTACAAACCACCTTAGATAGAGTCCAAGATAAGCTAACTATAAATTGTCTACTCATTTTTAATTTTCATTATATGAAAGGATCCAGGTATACTAATTTTAATTCATTCTGGGCTTATATCAAGGTTCACAACTGAACTTTGTAGCCACGTCTAAGTCTCAAAAACTGACTTTTACTTTATATACATAGATATAATGTCTGGTATTAATTCATTTACTGTGTATTTACCATATGCTCCAGATATGTACTTGATATTGTGAGTGGGAATTGAAAATTAGACAATATATGTATCTGGTATTAAATACAAAAATTCTAAGCAGTCTGAATTTTGGAACACACCAATCTGTGTTCTGGATTTTGCATTTTGAAGGAGATTATTCACATTTTGCGACAGATCAATCACAAAATACCACTTAATTTTTGTTTTTATTAAAGCGTCTGTATTTCAATAAAAACTTGATTCAGAGCTGAATGGAAGCTGAAGTACTGTTACTAACTAGTAATTTTATGCTTCTAGATTTTACCCAAAGTAGTCATATTTCAGGGTTTTTTTTTTCATATTTTAGTTTAATGCAGTGTTTGAAGAATTATATTGAGGTTTTGTTTAAAAAGGCTTCTGTGACTATGCAAATATAAAGCACTGACAATATTCAAATGTTCAGCTAGGGGATTAACAGATAAAATAATAAATTCTGAACAAAGACATTTCATGTAGGAAAAACTAGACACATCAGAAGTTATGAATAAAATATCAAATAATAACATGCAACTATTGATTGACAGTCATAGAAATGTTTATATGTTTGCTGTGAATGAAACTTTTATGATGACATCAGAATATTTTTTTCACATTTCACTTGTAAACATACTAAGGAATTAATATTACCTGAAAGCTATGTGTGACTACTTATTTTTCCAGCACTGGAGTGACATATTTGTGTGCTAAAAAAGTCACTGTATCATCAGGGTGAATGATATGGAGGGGAGGAGCAGATCTGTTCTGGTCTAAACACTCTTTTTCCTCTTACTCAAGAGCTAATTTGCTAAAAGATATCCTTTTCATATTAGTCTATGAACACAAAACAATGTGCTAGAGATTAATTCTAACATTTTGTATTGACATTTTGACCAGATAGTATATATGTTAGACTCTGTGGGCCATAGAGTCTCTCTCCCAGTTATTCAACTCTGTCATTATAGTGCAAAAACGGCCATGGACTTTATGTAAATGAATAGACATGGCTGTATTCCAATGAAAATTAATGTATTTAAACAGACATCTTTCTAAGAACAATAGTTTGCCAATCCTTGGTGTAGAAATTGTCTTTAGTCAAAACTACTAGGTAACTACTGGGATATACAGCTCCTCCTGTCCTGCTATACACAAGGTGTACAAAGAAGAAATATGATATTCATCATGAGCTATCAATTGTTTGGTTCTATAATGCCACTAGTATAACACAGTTTTCAAGTTATAAGTTTGCTATATTTTAACATTTAATTTCTAAGTTATTTGTTTCTAGAAGGAGGAATCAGAATAGTTAAAAATATCATGATATATCAACTATGTGAAATACTATTCATCTAGTATCTGTTTAATAAAAAAGAGTGAGGTTAAATGTGAACTTAAGAAACAAGGCAGAGGATCATAGGGGAAGGGAGGGAAAAATGAAAGAAGATGAAACCAGAGAGGAAGACAAACCACAAGAGATTCTTAATCATAGGAAACAAACTTAGGGTTGCTGCAGGGTTGGCTAGGGATGGGGTAGTTGGGTAATGGACATTGGGAGGGTATGTGTTGTAATGCCTACTGGGTATTATAGAAGACTGATAAATCACAAACATATACCCTGGAAACAAATAATACATTATATGTTTAAAAAATTGTATTAATATTTTAAATATAATATCAATTACAAAGAAAAAATGTGTAACTATAGGAGAACAAGGATTGCATCTGCATGGAAGAAAAGTCATCTAGACAAGTAGGTAAAGCCTGTAAAGTGGTAATAAAATAATTAGAGATGATTACATTTTCTTAAGAATCTTCTCTAATATTATCGATATGTTATCTATTAAATAAAATATTTTAAAATTAAAAATAACTTTTTTGCTTAAAACCCAAAGAAATTTTAATATAAATTTAATAGACATGGTCAAACTTTTTTTTCTTTTAAAAAATATATTTATGTCTGTATATATTGCTAGGAAAATAAGATGTATACAACTAGACAAAAAAAATATGTTATTTTTTGACAGAGGTAAGAGATAGAAATTATAGAAGACTCATGGGCACCTGGGTGACTCAGTCGATTAAGCGTCTGAGTCTTGATTACAACTCAGGCTATAATCTCAGGATCCTGGGATTGAGCTCCATAGCAGATCTCATACTCAGCATGGAGTTTGCTTGGAACCCTCTGCCCCTCTCCCTCTGCCCAATCCCTACTCACACGCACTGTCTCTCTCTTTTTAAAAATAAATAGATATTTAATTTTAAGAAGACTAATAAATATAATGAAACAAGATTACAGATCACTTATTGATAGCAAGATATGACATAGACTATATAGACTTGTACAATTTTGTTTTTACTTAAAAGATTTAGAAATAATTTGACACTCTGTTCTATATATCTATCTTCACCTACAGAGGAAAATAAGAGAATTATCTCTGGTCTGTGTTTAGGTCCTACGCTAATTCTTTTTATTAACAGTTTGATGTATCAGTAGTTTGTCATGATAAATAAATAGTCATGATCAATATTTAGATAGCATGTGATGTGTTGTGCTTCTTTAAAAAATTAAAGTGCATGGGCCAGAGGTGCAGCTAACTAGTGAATCTTTGCTTCCCCCACCTGGTAGATATTTCTCAATGTGAGTAATTGAGATTTTAAGAAAATAAACCTGGAGTTTGCTCAGGGAATATTTATGGGTAAGACAGTCCTAATTCTCTTTTAATAGCAAAGACATAAGATAATAAAGATATGCTTAAACATCCAATCAATAGAAAAGAAAAGAGAGGGATATGTGTGTAGCTACTTAAACCAGCACAAATTTCAAAGAGAAGCAAATGAATTAGGAAAAATCATCTTCATTTTCTTGCCACGTTTAAAATATTTTAATCAAAATTCACACAAGTTTAGCAGAAAGGAAAACAACTATAAATATATTGGAAATAAATTAAAATGTAACATTTTTTCAATAGTAGAAATGTGGATGTTTGTCTTCTCTCTTATTTTAATAGTGAGCATATATTCCTATAAGGAAAAAAATACACTTCAAAAACTTCAAAGTGTGACCCTTTATTTTGTTTGTCTTCTGAAGCCAGTATACCTATTCATTTGATCTAGACAAAACGGTGTGGATGTTTTTTTAAAGATCTACTTTATGTGGACCAAAAATATATTGGCATTTATTTGAACATCTTTAATGTTACTTTAAAAATTTTTCTTAGTTGGGATATTGCATTTGGAATTTTAGTAAGGAAATGGGAAGTGGAAAAATATTTAGATATATTCCTACTTCTTCAAGTGTGTCTTATATACCTGCTTTCATGCTTGATCCTTTAATACTCTTCCCTTGACACATTCAGTATGATTTTTGTTGAGTCCAATTGAAACAGCAACTCCATTTATCTTTTTTTTCTTTTTACTATAATCCCAAGGCTAAATATCTTCTCTTTTTATTCTTCTTGACCTCAATGTTATCATTGTGATACAGTACAGCATGATTTTCCTTCAAACAGGAGAGAGATGATAGATACATGATTGATAGATAGATGATAGATAGATAGATAGATAGATAATAGATAGATGAGAAACAGATGATAGATAGATGATAGGAAATAAAATGACAGTATGGATTAGCTGAGAGGTTATTCTCTTCTAAGTCACTGGATTGGTTGATCCAATGGCTATGATAGAAGTATTTGAAGAAGTTTAGAAGAGCAATCAGAAGTTTTGAAAAATAATTTTCAAAGTAAGATTATTTAGCCTACAAACAATATTTATTTGAAAAATCTCTTAATATGTTTATCTATCTAATCTTCAATATGTTAAACAATTACTACTGGTGATGTAATGAGATACACTTGACTTTGGTTTCACATCATTCCTTTAAAATGCACTAAGTTTACTATGTAAGCTGGCTTTGTACTCTGCAGGCATACAAGATGAAACTGACATTTCAATTTTTGGCCATATGCATGGGCCATGGGCCCCCCAAGCATTTCCATAGCTGAGTACCTTTTTTTGAGTTCCCTTGATACAAGCAAATGAATGTCTTATCTGGGTAGTCAATGTTAACTTCTTGAAATTCATTACCACCAAATTCCTATGGCTGGATCTTCTAGCTCTCTAAAAAGGCCTATTATGCAGAGCAATGATTACTCAACTCCAGCTCTCCTTCTCTTTGTGTTCACAGAATATATTCACATGTCCTTGACTTTTGGGGGAAATTTTGGGAGAACAAATTTATCATATCAAGAATTAAAGAGAAAAAGCTGTCTCCTGACTCAGCCAGGAAATCAACTAGTGAAATTATTATTCTCCCTGTAGATTTTGCAGTTTAGCAGGAGACTAGAATGCAGAGTATCCCATCTACAGAGACATATCAATGTGTGGTGATGCTCACCACTGATACTCACTATCTTTAGAATTAAGATGAAGGAGGTAGCTCCCCAAACTTCTGAACCTAAAAGAATGTAGCTGTGGTATGCAGCATCAACTTTTTTTCTGAAGAAATATCTTTATATTTTTCTTTATTTCTCCTTTATTTGCCTAAAGTGCTGAGAATAGCAAGATTCATAAAACAGATTCTCTAAGGTGTGCCTGGATGGCTCAGTCAGTTAAGCATCTGACTCGTGATTTTGGCTCAGGTCATAATCTTGGGGTTGTGAGATTGATCCCAACATCAGAGTCCATGCTCAGTGGGGAGGCTGCTTGGATTCTCTCTCACCCTCTTTCTCTACTCCTCCTTCACCACTGGTTCTCCCACACCTCTAAAATAAATAAATAGATCTTAAAAACAAAAACAAAAGCAAAAAGATTCTCCAAGACTTATTTTGACAAAAATCAACATACAAGGAATATCTGCTTTATACTTATTCTAGTATCTTTTACCTATTGTATTGGTACCATGGTAGAAATAAGACACAAATAGTTTCATTTTCTGTGACACATACAAATAAAGCCATAGAAGACTTTTATAGAGTAAAAGACCTTAAGTACTGGGAAATTAAAAGATTTCCAGTTATTACTTTTTTGTGTAATTTCCCAGTACAATTCTTTAAAAGATTTCCAGTTATTACTTTTTTGTATAAAGAATTGATCCTGATTGATCCTGATGTGACAGAGTTGATTTGTATAGTTTACATATGTAAAGTCAGAGAGGACATTACTTTAAGCACTATAATTTTACAAAGTTGATTTCCATTTTATTGGACATTTCACAATAGTATAACATTATGATATGGTTAGTATATTATTGAGTTGGTGTTTAAGGAGGGACAGGAAATTAAAAGTAATTGCAAATTAGAGGTCAAGATGTTTTCTCCAAAAACAAATTATATCTAAAATGACATAAAGATGGATACTGTTATGTTTTCATTTTTTGAAAAAAATATTATTTTCTTTAAGCTCTGAATCACCTTTATTCCAATGAAAATTCCATGTACTCGTCACCCAGTTTCCTGCAATGGCTGTATTTTATATAACTATAGTACCATATCCAAAACAGGAATATTAGAGCGTCTATCTTCTTATGCTAATTTATCACATATATAAATTTATGTGACTATCACTGGAATCAAGATACATTACCACAAAGAGCTCCCCTTGTGTTACTACTCTATGTGCAAACCACACCCGCTACCCAGTAATCTGCTCTCTAGCTCCCTAACTTTGTCATTTGTAAGAATGTTATATAAATAGACATTTGGGGACTAACTTTTTCATTCAACATAGGACCCTTGAATATAGTTGGGGCATTTTTTTTAAATTCATTTACCAATGTATGTCTTTGAATTAGTATATTTAGTCAATTTATATTTGAGGTAAGTAATGATTTAGTAAGATTTAAGTCTGGTATTTTATTTTTTATTTTCAGTTTTTTGTTACTCTGCTTTTTCCCCTTCTTTTCTGTGTGTCACATAAACATTTTATTAGAATACTGTTTGGGTATATAGTATTTTTTTTTCTAACTCTTATATAATATTTTAGTGGTTTCTCCGAGCTTAGCATTTCACAGACATAACTTATCAGAGTCTACTGATAGACTTCGGAAAATAGCATTTTAATAATTTGTGTCTAATGTAGAAATCTTTCATTACATTAAGTCTCATAATCCTCTATAATGTATAATTGTCTTAAATATTTCCTCTATATATGTATAAAGAACCACATCAGAAAATACACATTTTGTTTCAACCATTAGACGTAATTTAGAAAACTTGAAAGGAGAAAGACAACCTTTTATTCCTTTCATTGTTCTTTTTTCCATTCTGATTTTCTTAGATTCCGTATTTTACTGTGTCTTTCTACTTAGAGAATTCCTTCTGAATTTTCTTTTAGAGAATATTGACTTGTGATAAATACTTTTAGTTTCCTTTGTATGCAAATGTCTTTATTTCCTTTTCATTTTTTGCTGGCTATAGAATTCATTGTTGACAGCTGTTTAAAGACTTGAAAAATGTTTTACCACTTTCTTCTGGGCTCCATGACCTCAAATGAGAAAATCCCTCATTTTAATTGTTTTTCCTTTATATCATTTATCCCTTACTGCTTACAAGATTTTTGTTTGTCTTTAGTGTTCAGAAGTTTGATTACAATGTGTCTTTAGGAGTTTATTTTTGAATTTATCTTGCTTAACATTCACTCTGTGTTTTGAATCTGAAATCAAATTTGGGAAATTATTGACAGTTTTTTCTTTGAATTTCTTTCAGTCTCCACTTATTTTATCTCCTTCTAAGACTCCAAGAATATAAATGTTAGGATTTTTGTTATGGTTCCAAAACTCCCTGATATCCTGCTCATTTCTTTTTTTTCTGGCCTATTTTCTCTTTGTTGTTTTGATTAAATAATTACTATTTTCCTATCTTCAAGTTTGCTGATTTTATTTCTTCTTAGAGAAGAATTTCTCTTTTCTCCAGCTTTATTAAGATATTATTGGCATAAAACATATGTAAGCTTAAGGTGTACAATAAGATGATTCAATACATTTATATAATGCAAAATGATTACCACAATAATATTAGTTAATACCTCCATCCCCCACACATAATTATACATAATTACATATTTATACAAATTATTATACATATATACATATTATACAAATTATGCAAGTATACACAAGTAGCTTTTTGTGGTAATAAATTTTAAGATTCACTCTCTTAATTTTCAGATAGGTAATATAGTCTTGTTTGCTACAATTATTATATGGTATGGTAGATCCAAAGAACTTATTATTTTATAGCTGGATGTGTATAGTCTTTGTATAACATGCTCCCATTTTCCCTACTCCCCAGCCTCTGGCAACTACTATTCTATTTTCCATTTCTATAAACTTAGTTTTTTAGATTCCACATACAATATATGACTTTCCTTGACATTTTTTTTAGCATTTTGGTCAAAAATCCCACCCATACTGTCTCAAATGACAAGATTTCCTTATTTTTCATGGGTGAGTAATATTCCATTATATATTTAATATATATAGAATATACAATATAATATATAGTATTTATATAACATATAAATATGATATATGTGCACATTTTATTTATCCATTTATCTGTCAATGGACATGTAGTTCATTTCCTTGTCTAAGCTACTGTAAATAATGTTGCAATAAACATGAGAGATATCACTTAGAGATACGGAGTTTACTTCTTTTATTTCTTTCACTTATATACCCAGAAGTGCATTTACTGGATGATACAGTAATTCTATTTTTTTTTTTAAGATTTTATTTATTTACTTAACAGAGATCACAAGTAGGCAGAGAGGCAGGCAGAGAGAGAGAAGGGAGGAAGCAGGCTCCCTGCTGAGCAGAGAGCCTTATGTGGGGCTCGATCCCAGGACCCTGAGATCATGACCCTAGCTGAAGGCAGAGGCTTTAACCCACTGAGCCACCCAGGCACCCCAGTAGTTCTATTTTTAACTCTTTGAGGAATCTTGATAGTTTTTTCAGTTGTGGCTATACTGATTTACATTCCCACAAACAGTGTATAAAAGTTTCTTTTTTCTCTACAGCCTCCCTAACACTTGTTACCTCTTGTCTTTGAAAATAGCCATCTCACAGGTGGGAAGTCATATTTCATTGTGGTTTTATTTGCATTTCGCTGATGATTTATAGTTTAGCATCTTTTCATGTACCTAGTGGTCTTTTGTATATCTTCTTTGAAAAAATATTCAATTCCTTTGTCTACTTTCAGTCAGTTTTTGTTTTTTTTTTGCTACTGAGTTGTAGGAATCCACTATATATATTTTGAATATTAACTCCTAACTTGATAAGTCATTTGCAAATATTTTCTCTGAACTATAGGCTGCCTTTTTCCTTTTTTTCTTTTGTTATGCAGATTTTTAAGTTTGATGCTGCCCCCTTGTTTATTTTTATTTATGTTGCTTTCTTTTGGTGTCACATCCAAAAAAATCCTTAATAAGAGCAATGTCAAGGAGCATCTTTCCAGGCTTTCTTCTAGTAGTTTTACAACTTTGGATTTTAAATTTAACTCTTTAATCTATTTTGAGTAAATTTTGGTGAGTGGTATAAGATAAGGGTCAAATTTCATTTTTTGGCATATAAATATATTTTCCCCAACACCATTTATTTAATGTCCTAAATGTTTATTCCTGGATTCCTTGTCAAATATTAGTTACCTTACATGTGGGCGTTTCATCTCTTGATGGTGTTCCAGAAGTCTTTGCATCTCTCTTTATGCCAATATTGTGCTATTTTGATTATATAGCTTTGTAATAAAGTTTAAAATCGGAAATTGTGATGCCTCCAACTTTATTCTTTCTTAGGATTACATTGACTATTTGGGGTCTTTTATGGTTCTGTATGAATTTTAAGATTTTTATATTTATGTGGAAAAATGTCACTGGAATTTTGATAAGTATTGTATTAAATCTGTAGGTGGTTTTGGATAGTGTGGAAATTTAATAATATCAATTCTTCTGATCCATGAACATGTGATGGCCTTCCATTTATATGTGTCTTTTAAATTTTTATCAATGTTTTATAATTTTCAGTGTACCAATCTTTTACCTCATTTGTTAAATTTATTCCTAAGTATTTTACTCTTTTTGATGCTATTGTAAAATGTGGTTGTTTTCTTTATTTCTTTTTCAGATAGTTCATTATTAGTGTTTAGAGTCCGATTGATTTCTATGTGTTGTTTTTATATACTGCAACATTACTGAATTTGTTGGTTAGTTCTAACAGATTTTCAGTGTCTTTAGGATTTTCTATATAAAAGAATATTATCTGGAAATAGATAATTTTACTTTTTCTTTCTGCTTTGGATGATTTTACTTCTTTTTCTTGTTTAATTTCTCTGGCTATGACTTCTAGTATTATGAGTATTATGTTAAAAAGGAGTGGTGAGAGTGGGCATCCTTGTCTTGTCTTTGATCTTAGTGTGGAAGCTTTCAAACTTTCATTATTGAATAAAATGCCAATTGTGTGCTTGTCATCTCTGGCCTTTATTACCCTAGGGTGCATTCCTTCTATACCCAATGTCTTGATAGGTTTTCTTATTGCAGGATATTGAATTTTGTTAAATGATTTTCTGCATCTAATTAGGCAATCATGTGATTTTTATTTTTTATTTTTATAATGTGGTATAAAATATTTACTGATATGTGCGTTCAGAACTACCAGTGCATCTAGGAATAAATTCTGTTTGACTATGGCATATGATTTTTTTTTTGTACTTTTTTATTTGGTTTGCTAGAATTTTGACAAGAAGTTTTACACCTATAATTATCAGGGGTATTATTTTCTTTTCTTGTAGTAGCCTTATCTGGCTTTGACAACAGAGTAATGCTAGCCTTATAAAATAAATATGGAATTGTTTCCTCCTCATTAATGCTTTGGAACAGTTTGAGAAGGAATGGTGTTAATTTGTTTTTTAAATATTTAGTAAAATTCACTAATGAAACCATTTATTTCTGAGCTTTTCTTTGGTGGGAGGTTTAATCTTATTATTGGTCTCATCAGTAATCTCATTATTGGTCTTTTCAAATGTTTTGTTTGTTTCTTTCTTCATGTGCCAGTTTTGGTAGGCTGTGTGTTTCTAGGAATTTATCCCTTTTTTCTAGATTATCCAATACTGGTGCAAAATGATTCATAGTAATCTCTTATGATTCTTTATATTTCTATGGTATCAGATGGAGTATGTCCACCTTCATTCCTTATTTTATTTTATTTTTTAAAGATTTTATTTATTTGACAGACAGAGATGACAAGTAGGCAGAAAGGCAGGCAGAGAGAGAGAGGGAAGCAGGCTCCCTGCTGAACAGAGAGCTCAATGCGGGGCTCAATCCCAGGACCCTGAGACCATGACCTGAGCCGAAGGCATAGGCTTTAACCCACCAAGACATCCAGGCGCCCCTTCATTCCTTATTTTATTTGTTTTCTTCCTTTTTTTTTTTCTCTTTTAGGTAAAGATTTGACAATTTTGTTTATCTTTTATATTCACTGATTATTTTTCTTGTTTTGGGGGGTCTCAATTTCATTTAGTTCTGCTTTGATCTTTGTTATTTCTTTCCTTCTACAAATTTTGGGCTAGTTTGTTCCTTTTTATGAAGTTCCTTAAGGTGTGAAGATTTTAATGTAGGCATTTATTGGAGTGTATTTAACTTCTGCATATTTGAGATTTTTTCAGTTTTCTTTTCTTATTATTTCCTAGTTTCATATCACTTAAGTTGCAATAGATACTTGGAATGATTTCAATCTTCTTTAATTTGCTAAGGCTTGTTCTGTGACTTATCACATCTCCAGAAGACATTCTGGAGAATGTTCCATGTGTACTTGAGAATAATGGGTATTCTGGTGCTGTTGGGTGGACCATTCTGTAAGTTTCATTTTGTCTAAAATGAGATTCAAGTTTAGTGTTTCGAATTGATTTTCTGTCTGAATGATCTATCTGTTTTTGAAAGTGTGCTATTGAAGTCTCCTACTATTAGTTCTGTGAGTATTTGGTTAATATACTTGGGTGCTTCACTTCTCTCTCTCTCTCTCTCTCTCTCTCTATATATATATATATATATATATAATTTCAATTGTTTTATCCTCTTAGTGAACTGAACTCTTTAGCATTGTGCAATAACTTTCTTATTCTCTTGTTATAGTTTTTTGTGGGTTTTTTTGTGTGTGTGTGTTTAAAGATTTTATTTATTTGACAGAGATCACAAGTAGGCAGAGAGGCAGGCAGAGTGAGAGGAAGAGAAGCAGGCTCCCCGCTGAGTAGAGAGCCCGATGCGGGGCTCAATCCCAGGACCCTAAGATCATGACCTGAGCAGAAAGCAGAGGCTTTAACCCACTGAGCAACCCAGGCACCCCTCTTTTGTTATAGTTTTTGAATGAAAATCTATTTTGTCTGGTATAAAAATAGGTATTTCAGCTCTCTTTTGTTTTCACTCTCATAGAATATTTTTCCCCATCCCTTTACTTTGAACCCATGTATCTCTTCAAAACTTTTGGTCTCTTGTAGGTAACATATACTGGTATCTTGATTTTTAAACCATTTAGCCACTTTTATACTTTTTGATTGAAGAATTTAATTCATTTAAATTTAACATAATTATTGGATGTATTGGGACATATTATAATTACGTATAACGTAATTATTAGGGACCATCTTTATTACCATTTTCTGGATGTTTTGTTTTTCCTTTGTTCCTTCTTTCCTGCTATCCTTTTGTGAATTGATGTTTTTCTGCAGTGGTATGCTTTGATGCCTTGTCTTTATCATTTGTGCATTTATCTTTCCTACCCTCTTCAATATGTTTTTTCTATTTATGTGCTTCACCCAGGAGCTGTATTTCTAACCTGGAGTCCTTAGCTCTTGTAAAAGTATTATTGTGCACAGATATCTTAACTGATGCTTCTAATGGGAATAGGAGTGCTAGAAATTCCCATCCTGCCATTTTGCACAGTTCACTGAATTTTTGTATTTTTATTGTATTGCTGAAGCTTGTTCAGTAAATTTTTATTTCAGTTATTTTTTTAGTTTAAAAAATTAATTTTATTTTTCAGCTTTAAAATTTCATTTGTTTCTTAACATCCTCTCTTTGCTAAGACTTTTTTTTTTTTTATGTCAATCATGCTTATAATTGATCCTGGAATCTGTTTATGCTAGCTCCTTTAAAATCCTGTCACAATCCAAATATCTATCTCATCTCAGTGTTGGCATCTGTTGATTATCTTTTTACATTCAAGGTGAGACTTTCTGTGTTTTGGTAGAATAAATGACTTTTCATTGTTTCCTAAACAAAATCCTGTAGTATTTTATTATTATTTATTAATTATTATTATTATTTACTTAAGAAAGGAGGCACAAAGAGAAAGGAAGAGACTGCCCATTAAGCACAGAAATGAACAAAGGGCTCTATCTCAACACTGACATCACAACCTGAGCCAAACAACAGTTCGAGGCTCAACTGACTGAGTCACATATGTGCCCCTACAAGTATGGGATTAAAAAACAATGGATATTTATTTATTTGTTTGTTTGTTTAACAGAGAGACAGAGAGAGCACAAGCAAGGGGAGCAGGAGAGGGAGAAGGAAGCTCCCCACCAAGCAGGCAACCCAGACATGGGGCTTGATCCTAGGACCCTGGGATCTGACCTGAGCTGAAGGCAGAGGCTTAGCTGGATGAGCCACACAGGCGCTCTGACACTGGTTTTTATTTAAATCTTCTATTTTAATAAGTCTTCTCTGATATTGGGCCAGGGAAAGTAGGTATGGAGAGTACTGCCTTCTTACTTCTAGATGAGAGTGAAAGTTCAGTCTCCTTACTAGGCCCCTTTGATACTATTGGTGGAGGATGGTTACTCCACTGAATGGATGGAGCTTGCTTTCCGGGTTTCCACCAGGTCTTCATTGATGCTTCACTGACAGTACCTTCCCCAGGAGAGAGAGAAACTCCTGGTTACTGCTTCCTAGACAGCCATCACTGACACAATGGGAAGAGGGAATACTCATTATAATGACACAATAGTGAAAAGTTTCAGCTTCCCATTCAGCCTCCTCTAATATAGGCCATTGAGTAAAAGTGGAGACTTATGGCAGTTAGATTATAGGATCCCCACTGTTCTCCACTGATACTGCAAGGTGGGGGACCTTGTTACCCCTAGACTGGGATGAAAGCTCCACCTTTCTCTCTGTCTTTTCTAACACCAGACTGGGAACAGGTTATAAGGGTTGACATCTTATAGCGCAGAAAGAATGGAGTCTAGGGTCCTTATTTGGCTTAGCTGGTGGGGATGGGGTGGTACCATGAGTACTTTTCTTCTTGTTCACTGGGGGTAAAAGATTATTTCTAAAATTTCTGCCCTGTGAAATTGCCTCTGGCAGGGTTCTCTTGCGACTATTTTGTTGCTTTTGTTCCCAATGGCTTTTTAAAATTGTCAGCTTCTATAGTATCAAGTCTGCGATACATGAGACAAACAGAAAACTTAGATGTAGTGCTCAGCTCAGCCTTATGTGTCAACATGACTAGGCTATAGTCTCCAATTATTTAGTGTAATATTAATCTAGGTGCTATGGTGAAGGTATCTTCTGTATATTACTAAAGTCTGTAATCTTTTTGCTTAAAATTATATTAGATAATTTGGGTGGGCTTGATTTACTCAGCTGAAAAGAATTAAGATCAAAATTGAAGCTTCCTTGAAAACAAGCAAACAAAAAAAATCCTGCCTGTAGATGCAGCTTCAGCTTGTGCTTGACTGCTCTAGTCTGCCTTTCCTGATGGTCTGCTCTGTGGATTTTGACCTGCAAAGTTAGTCCTCACAATCACACAAACCAATTTCTTTCAGTAAATATTTTGGTACTAGGAAGTGTTATGCTGCTATAAGAAATACCTTATGGAAAAATATGGAAGTGCCTTATAACTGGATAATAGGTAGGTAGGGGCTGGAAGAATTTTAGGAATCGTGATATAGAATGCCTAGATTGCTGTGAAGATATTGTTGGTAGAAATAGAGATGTTAAGGACTGCTGGTGAGGCCTCAGGAGGATGTAAGGAGCATCATAGAGAAATCCTCTATTGTATTAGAGAATACATATACCATCACAAATAGAATGTTGGTAGAAATATGAATGTTGAAGGTTGTTCTGATGAGGTCTCAGTAGGAAATGAGGAATGTGTTATTAGAAACTAGAGGAAGGGAGATCCTTGTTATGTAGTGGAGAAAACTCAGCTGAATTGAGTCCTATATTTAATTCAGGTTTTTTAAAATCCCACAATGAGCAATGTGTCTGCATTGGCATTTCAGTGCATCACAAATAAACTATAAGTTCTCAGCTTTTAAGCACCTGTCTCTGTTCCTACCTGCCATTAAAATTATTGCTACAATTTCCTGGTTTGATCTCATGTCAAAAGTTAGAATACTTTCTTACAGATTTGTGTCTCTGGATTTCCTTTTCCCATGTTTTCTCTTTTTAAACTAATTTTCATGCTGTTGTATTTTTTGAATATCCTTCAATTTATCAATCATTTGGGAAGTCTTTCCTTCCTATTTCAAGAAGAGTTTGAATAGATTTCTCTCAGAAATGACTCTTTAGACACATTGCATGGATGGATTTAGAAACTATTATTTCCTCAGTCATGTTTTATGTCATCCTTCTTAATATTTAGTCTTATAAAGTTTAAATTCAAATTTTAAATTTATTCTGTGTTTAGATGTTATTATGGGCTGAATTGTGTTCTCCTCTATTATTTACATATTGAAGTCCTTAACCCCTAGTACCCAATAATATGACTATATTTGGAGATAGGGCCTTTAAAAATATGATTATGATAAGATGAGACAATATGAATGGGTGGGCCTTCCTCCATAATGATATTCTTGCAAAAAGAGAAGGTTAGAACACAGACAAACACAGAAGAAGGACAATGTGACAATACAGGGAGACTATGATGATCTACAAGCAAAGGACAGAGGCATTTTTGAAATTTTTGTATGAGTAATGCAACATTTTTAATAAGTTTCTACAAAATGCATTGTCTATCCCCCCCACCCCCCGGGGGAAAAGTTTACCTTTGTAGAACAAAGATTATCATTATCTGCCTTGATCAGTGAGCTGTGTACTTGGTTCCATGAAAAAGCAAATATATAATACAAGAACATTGATTGTTGCTGATCCCAATTTCACTCTAATTTCTATTTAGATGAAGGTTTTTCACTTCATTATTTTGCCCCCTTAAATGATAAAGTGTTCTTAACCATTAATTGAAGACCTAGTTCCAAATGGCCAAATTTTAATTATTCAGTATAGTTGATATTAATAGGATGTTCTGGAAAGATTTTTTTTTTTAATGTCAACAATGTTGTACAAGCAGTTCTGAATTAATCCATAAGTAGACAAAACATGTCAATGAAGGAACACTGTTTTTTAATGTAAAACTTCTGAACTTATACAAAAATATACAATCACATTATTTAGGAAGTATTTTAATTTTATATACATGCAATTTTGTTTTATTTTTAATATTATTTTTCTTTTGAATTAAAGGAGAAAAAAAGGGATAGTGGAATTTCTTCGATGCTTAGTTTTTTCTGAAATTCCTGACCTAGTCCTGAGTGCAAATTATCTATTAGTGTACAAAATAAGAACAGTTTTTAGTCTTTTGTTTTTAGTTTTTGTTTGTTCCTTGCAAAATTTGGGATTATGTTCCAAGAGAAGTAACTATCTTACTAGTATATTGTACTTCTCTCTTTGATTCCATTACTTCTAGCTTAGTCCTATAACTTTAAAAAGTCTTTATTTTTTTCAAAACTGTCCTCCCATAATTGTCAGAGTAATCTATTTATATGATAAACCTAAAATGTTAACAAGACTTGTCCCCCCTTAGACCTCTTCAATAATTTGTATTGCTTATAATCTTCCATCTCAAACTCTGCTGAACTTCCTGCATACCCCATTCCAACTCAAACCTCTCTGATTGCTAATATGATTTCCTTTGTGTTCATCTTTTTCTACTCCTTATCCTATATTTAATTGTCATTTATTTTCTTCTTTGTTATAAAAAAAATTTAAAAAATCAAATATCTTTCCATTTTATAATGGCCTCTCTTCTCATAGCCATTGCCTGTGGGTTAGAGAACTGCTTTATTTGTTTTCTCCATTTATAACTTTGGTATCTTATATCATCTGATATTGCAAATAGCTCTCTCCTTTTCTGTCTCACCCTTAACTTATTGAAGATAGTGACCATATTTGACTGCTTGTTTCTCTGTTAAATAGTATAACGCCTTTGCATAGTAGCCACCCAATACACGTTTGCTGAAATAAACTTAAAACTATAAAGTACTCATGAAAGAAACTGAGGAAGACACAAAGAAGTGGAAAAATGTTCCATACTCATGATTGAAAGAACAAATATTGTGAAAATGTCTATGCTACCTAAAGCAATCTACATGTTTAATGCAATCCCTATCAAAATACCATCAATTTTTTTTTCAAAGAGATGGAACAAATAATCCTGAAATTTGTATGGAACCAGAAAAGACCTCAAATAGTGAGAAGAATGTTGAAAAAGAGAGCCAAAGTTGGTGGCATCACAATTCCAGACTTCAAGCTCTATTACAAAGCTGCTGTCATCAAGATACTATGGTACTGGCAGAAAAACAGACACATAGATCAATGGATCAGAATAGAGAGACCAGAAATCGACCCTCAACTCTATAGTCAACTAATCTTTGACAAAGTAAAAAAGAATGTCCAATGGAAAAAAGACAGCCTCTTCAACAAATGGCATTGTGAAAATTGGACAGCCACATGCAGAAAAATGAAACTGGACCATTTCCTTACACCACACACAAAAACAGACTCAACATGGATGAAGGACCTCAATATGAGAAAGGAATCCATCAAAATCCTTGAGGAGAACACAGGCAGCAACCTCTTTGACCTCAGCCACAGCAACTTCTTCCTAGGAACATTGCCAAAAGCAAGGGAAGCAAGGGCAAAAATGAACTATTGGGACTTCATCAAGATCAAAAGCTTTTGCACAGCAAAGGAAACAGTTAACAAAAGCAAAAGTCAACTGACAGAATGGGAGAAGATATTTGCAAATGACATATCAGATAAATGGCTAGTATCCAAAATCTATAAAGAACTTAGCAATCTCAACATCCAAGGAACAAATAATCCAATCAAGAAATGACTAGAGGACATGAACAGATATTTCTGCAAAGAAGACATCCAGACACATGAAAAAGTGCTCCACATCACTCAGCATCAGGGAAATACAAATCAAAACCACAATGAGATACCATCTCACTCCAGTCAGAATGGCTAAAATTAACAAGTCAGGGAATGACAGATGCTGGCAAGGATGCGGAGAAAGGGGAACCCTCCTACACTGTTGGTGGGAATGCAAGCTAGTGGCAGCCACTCTGGAATACAGCATGGAGGTTCCTCAGAAAGTTGAAAATAGAGCTTCCCTATGACCAAGCAATTGCCCTACTGGGTATTTACCCTAAAGATCCAAATGTAATAATCTGAATGGGCACATGCACCTGAATGTTTATAGCAGCAATGTCCACAATAGCCAAACTATGGAAAGAGCCCAGATGTCCATCGACAGATGAATGGATAAAGAAGATGTAATAGATATATATATATATATATAGATGATATAGATATAGATATAGATATAGATATAGGAATACTGTGCAGCCATCAAAGGAAATGAAATCTTGCCATTTGCAATGATATGGATGGAACTAGAAGATATTATGCTGAGCAAAATAAGTCAATCAGAGAAAGACAATTATCATATGATCTCCCTGATATGAGGATTTTGAGAGGCAAAGTGAGGGGTTTGAGGGGTAGAGAAGGAAAAAAAAAATGAAACAAGATGAGATCGGGAAGTAGACAAACCATAAGAGACTCTTAATCTCACAAGACAAACTGAGGGTTGCTGGGGGGAGGGAGTTATGGAGAGGATGGTTGGGTTGTGGACATTGGGGAGGGTATGTGCAATGTGAGTACTGTGAAGTGTGTAAGACTGATGATTCCCAGACCTGTACCCCTGGAGCTAATAATATATGTTAATTTTAAAATATAAAAACAATTGTATAGTCTATAATATGCAAACATGCTATCACATTTCTTAAAAAAATATGTCTATATAATATGCTATTATACCGCAATAACAGAAACTTTCTTAATTTACTATAGAACACATTCAGTTTACTCAAATCTAGGTACTTATGGAGTGAAAGGTGGCAAGAGTTAAATAGAAAATAGCCAAACTTTGTAGTTTGTGGCATAAATGTTGAGAAGAAACTGTTTCTTGTTGTACATACACAGAGAATTTGGGTTGCTAGACTATCCTTAGTTAGATTGGAATTGGGCCATGGCATAGGCTAACCATCATGTTCTCTAGCAAAATGTGTCCTGGGAGGCTTAATGAGCACAAATGGTCAGGACTTCAGCTTTATGTCTCATTCAATAAAGTCTCTTGTCTCTCAAGAAACTAAAATGAAGAGTGAGTCATAAAGAAATCAATAGTGTTATATTCAAACAAGGCTATTTAGACCAAAACACATTCCATTTTCTCATTAACCATGGAGCCAAAGCAGGGAGGGGAAAGAATTTGTATTTGTTTGAAAATGCACACAGATGGAATTGTTGCTTCCCACTGCCTGGTGAAGGCTCCAAAGTGCACACAATTAAGTGTATTTTATTAAAACTAACTTTAAAAATGGATGCTGTTTCCTCTCATTTACTTAATAATTGATTAATTACAGCCTGCTTTACTTCTTTTAGAGACATTTTTCAGATTTATTTGCCCATTACATTTTTGAAGTTTTGTTGGCTTTGACAATTGTATTTTAAAAGATTAGAGGAAATTCATTTCCTCAATTTTTTAAAACCTTTAGTTGGGAGATATCAATGTATTATTGCTCATGTTTTATGCTTTCTAATGCAAAACAGAAGTCTTACAATTGGAAAGGCACAATGGTTGCTTCTATTTCTTCTTGACCCCTTAGGACATACTCTGGTGTTAAACAATGCAAATATAATGAGTCACATATATAATTTTAAATGTTCCAGTAGCCACATTAAAAAGTATAAAAAGATTGGTGAGTGCTGTGAAGTGTGTAAACCTGGCGATTCACAGACCTGTACCCCTGGGGATAAAAATATATGTTTATAAAAAATTAAAAATTTTTTAAAAAGTATAAAAAGAGGTGAAATTAATTTAGTGCTGTATATTTAGTCTTTAACTTAGTGTATCTAAAATGATACCAATTTAACATGCACTCAAAATTAAATGTCATTAGTGAAATATTTTACATTTTTTAGTGAAATACATTTGAAATCTGGTGTGTACTTTATAACTACAGCACACCTACATTTGCACTAGCCTCACTTCAAGGGTTCAAAGTAGCTACCATGTGTGATATTGTGACTCTACTTGATCTAACATGACAGTGATACAAATCCCTTTGGAAGTTGTCTCCTCAGAGTTCAGCTTCATCCAAATATTAAAATCTCTTGAACATTTCCCCCTCCCACCATCACTACCACCACCAAAGCAAATACCATTTTACTTCAAATGTCTACAAATTGTACAGGATGTGGTAGGTTTATGATCAGTGCTCAGAGAGCAATTGGCATTTGAATTAAACCACATGAAGATAACAACAGGCGATTACCCATTTTAACAGCTGCTAAGTGGTGTTAATTGCTGGCTGTAGACCACAAGCTGAGCAATTTTCTCTGTATTGTACAAACTGAACAAAGCAAAATAGAAGTTAAAAGAAAAAGTATTACCCTTATTATAATAATGTATAGTACTTGGTAATATAATGTATTCTCATAATCTATGTTATTTATGAATTTGACAAGGAACAAGTATAAAAAGAAATGATAATATATATAATTCTGTGATTTTATTTTCAAATAATAAATATTTGAAATATTTATACATGCATACAATTAGAAATGTTCTAAACATTTTGTAAGTTTATAAAACTGTCAGTGGATGGAATTCTTCATGTTCAAATTAATTAGAAGATGTGGTTAAATGTTGAAGGAAGCTGGAAAACATAAAACATGGTTAAACTAGTTCTATTAAAAACCATCCAAAAGAAATGGAATTTATTAGATCATTGCACTATGCTGACTGAGCTGAGTTCTATCAATTTTACTAACATTTCAGCTTTTTAGTTCCTAAAATGATGGCTACAAAAATATTCCATTTCAATTAATGAAACAGTAAAACAATAAACTGATCACATGGAGAAATTAAAAGTGCTTGATTATTTAAAATAGTAAACATAATCATTATAATTTATTCTTATGGATGTGTACTGTTTAAATAAACATGGATTTGATATAGAATATTTCGTGGCCCAGTTTAGGATATAAATTGATATTATTTTGACAAAAGCTACTTCCATACAGAATTCCCTTAATTTTTTATGCTGTATAATCATCTATTGATACTTCAGCTTTAGGATATGAGTTTTTAGGCCTATATTGTACCATGTACTTTCAGAAGGAGCTAGACGGGTTGTGACATTTATCGCTTGATACCTGCAGGAACTTTGTTTTTCTGCCAGGTCATTTCCTAATGGTATCTGGGTTATTAACTATTTCTCCAGATGGATTCAATATTTCCCTTGACTTGACCAAATTTTATACAGGTATCTTCTCTTCTAGAGGCCACTTCCCCTCCTTCACTTAGAACACTTACTTTAGAAAACTTGAAATTATAAATTCTTTCTCTCCCCCTTTGAGATGTAAATATTCTTTCAACCTCCTGCCGGTTTTACCATCTAAAAATATTTTTCTCAATGAATTAGGAGACTTTGAGATAGTCATAAAAAAAAATAGGGTCTTTTTATGCCATTTTCAATGAGATTATAAAGGCCTAACTTTGATAAACACCAATTAACAAGTACAGATGGCCTAATTATATTGACTAACCTGTCCCATAATGTCCTCCAGTACCTCTCCAGCAATTCATACACTTTTAAATTCTTCTCCCTTCTGTTTCAATGGAGTTCACTCTTTATCCTCAACTGTTGCAGTCTTAATTCCTACTATAATGATTTTGTATAAAATCTTCCTACCTGTTTAACTCTATTCTGCTTAATTCTACCTGGGAAATTTTTTCTTTGACACTATCAAAAGCCCCACATCTGGAAAAAGAGACGGAGACCTTGGAAATTTACTTTGTCTAATTAAGCCTTGCACTGACGATATTCTAGAATCATTGTACTTAATCTAGTATTATACAGCTTTCAAAAAAAAGTTTCCTTTGTATAGGATTATAGGATCATGGAGTATGGTATGTACAGAAATGTCAGCTGTTGCCATGGTTACTTCAAGGATATGCAGGTGCTGAAAGGAAAAGAGGATAAAGCTTAACTCCTTTATGCTATCTTTTGTATTTTTTTTATATTCTAAAATTTGCATTTGTTACTCTTGTAAGTAAATACACACACATGCACATGTAAAAACAAATCTCTCAAAAATAAGAAAAAGATCTGCTCAAAAATATCTCTGTTGGGGGGCACCTGGGTGGCTCAGTGGTTTAGGCTGCTGCCTTTGGCTTGGGTCATGATCTCAGGGTCCTGGGATCGAGCCCCGCATCAGGCTCCCTGCTCCGCAGGAAGCCTGCTTCCCTCTCTCTCTCTCTCTGCCTGCTTGTGATCTCTGTCTGTCAAATAAATAAATAAAATCTTAAAAAAAAAATATCTCTGTTGGTAGTAATTTGTTAGACAAAATGATGGTTATTCATAAATTACAGATTTTAAAGTTAATTTAGAAAACATTTTTAAGGGGCGCCTGGGTGGCTCAGTGGGTTAAGCCGCTGCCTTCGGCTCAGGTCATGATCTCAGGGTCCTGGGATCGAGTCCCACATCGGGTTCTCTGCTTAGCAGGGAGCCTGCTTCCCTCTCTCTCTCTCTGCCAGCCTCTCTACCTACCTGTGATCTCTCTCTGTCAAATAAAATAAAATAAAATAAAATCTTAAAAAAAAAAAAAAGAAAACATTTTGAAGGTATGAATTGTTAGGAAATATTCAACCCAGACATCTCTACAAAGGTGAAGGGGCCAAAAATATTGTTGGATGAATATTAAACTAAAAGACTGCAAAGACAAAAAGAAACTTCACCTTTTTATATAGGCAGATTCAATTCATTGCATATATTTTAAATGCTCTCAAGATAAACAATAACTCTTTCTCTCAAGAGGACATGATACCATTATTTGTCACAGGTAGTTCATCCTGAATTCACTTGGTAACTCAGTTGGCCATTTACAGGAGTTAATTGGTTTTTTGCAAAGGAAAAATAAACTTCTTATACTCATGACAGGAAGTAGTTTTGCAACATGGAGCCAAGAGCCTTTTGAAGCTAGGCTCCTATCCTTGCACAGAAACTGAGAAATAGAGTCATTATCTTTCTTAGATGTTAAGTTTCCAAAGCAGTGGTTCCCAGGTCCTTCAGAAATACATCCCTGCTCATAAGGCTGGCAAAAAGCTTATTTAGTTTTTAAGAGGATTTACATATACTTCAAAGTGACAGAAAAATAACTTACAGGTTTCCTAAAAGAAAATTCTCCAAGTAAAGGGAGAACAGGGGAAAGTTTCTTTCCTTATTTTTGCCAGGGAAAAATAAGTTTCTTATGTTTAACTTGTATTTGCCCTTACAGTATCACTATTCTCCTTAAAATAAACAAACAAAAAAGCAAAAACACAAAACAAAACAAATCAAAACAAAAACCTCTACCAGAAATCTTGAGTGTCATCTACGTAGAAATTGAAGGCATACAATTTGAATGGAATTATCCTGACCTAGTTGACCTGTAAGTATCCATATGGCTGAATGCTTATGTCCCCCTCAAAATCAGATGTTGAAGCCCTAACTCCCAAAGGAATGGTATTAAGAAGGAGGTCCTTTGGGAAGTAATTAGATCATAAGGATGGAGCCCTCATAAATCGTCTTCATATACTATAAAGCTCATTTTCTTCTCTCTTTCTCACTCTTCTCTCTTGCTTTCACATAAAGATGCAATGAGAAAGTGGCAATCTGCAAACCAGAAAGAGAGCCTGTACCCAACTGGCTATGCTGGCACCTTGATCATGAACTTCCCAACCTCTAGAAGAGTGAAAAATAAATTTCTATTGCTTAAACTACATAGTCCATGGTGTTTGTTTGTTTGTTTGTTTGTTTGTTTGTTTTTAATCAATGGGGTTTTTGTTATCACAACCCAAACGACTAAGATGATCAAGTTGGAGATTTTCAGTTGCCTAGAACACAGTTCATGAGACATGACTACACTAACTCATACGTTTTTGGTTTAAGTAATATAATTTCCTTTTTCCTCTATTTATTCTATAATATTTGTTGAGGCAATTTCTAGAAAATAAATCATACCTATAAGGAAGAAAATTAAAAATAATTTATAATCAAAATTGTTAACATTTCTATTGTATTTTCCAGTAATATTTTGCATTTATACATTTTAATAAACCCTAAATCTAGTTTATATATTTTTGTTAGTCTTTTTTTTTAAAAGATTTTATTTATTAATTTGACAGAGAGAAATTACAAGTAGATGGAGAGGCAGGCAGAGAGAGAAAGATAGGGATGCAGGCTCCCTGCTGAGCAGAGAGCCCGATGCGGGACTCGATCCCAGGACCCTGATATCATGACATGAGCCAAAGGCAGCGGCTTAACCCACTGAGCCACCCAGGCGCCCCTTTGTTAGTCTTTTAAATGCAATGTTATATATATTTAAATGTGTGCAGTTAACTTCAATTTTTTTTCCATATGGACAATGATCATATTATCTAAGCTATACTCTAGAAGCTCTAATATCTCTACTTTATACTCTAGGGGCTGCTAATTCCCTTTTTTAAATTCAGTAATTCTCACTTTAGAAAGAGTTGGCATTTTATCAGCAATCCCACACTACAGAAGCTGCTACAATGAGTAATCTAGCTATCTGTATGCCCCATCTGCACCAGCTGCTTTATAAAATGTATGTTAGAACAGAGTGTTTATTGGTGAAATTACTTAATTAGCAAAATGAATGTTAGAAATGGTATTGAAGATAGAAAGGATTATCTGGAATATTGTAGAGACACTTCCTCATCTGTCCAACTATGGTATAAAAATTTAGGAAGCACCTTCACAGGTAATTTTAGATAGGTTACCTAGGCTCATTTCCTAAATGGTTAATATGCTGTTTCTTGTTCTGAAAGTGCCTAGTTACATGACCCTGATAGATGGTTAGATGAATACTGTAGCTAGAATATGGCACTATTTCCCTCAGGTGAACCTTTAATAGAGGATGTTTTGAGAACTCCAAAAAAGGCATAAAAATTCTAGAATGTTTTGTTTTACTTTTTTTTTAATTAAAACTTGTTTAAAATAAGTCAGCATATATAGCAGAAAGGGTCAAAGACTTGTTTTCATCATATCTTTTTAGTGGGATAATTCTGAAAGAGCAACTACCCCTCACCCGAGGCTACTAAAAATGCTAGCATAAGTTATATTTGTCTAAAACTAAATTGGGTAATGCCAGTTTGGGATATAAATATCTATTATTACATTTCTTTACAAACCCTATTTTCTCAACCTTTTGTAAAGATATACCACTGTCTACCTAATCAGAATCAACTGATAGACATATGAATGAGAAACAATGTAGCAAAGAACATCTTTGTCCATGTCTTTGAATTCCCAACTACTTCACTGTGATACAATGTCAGAAGTCATATTACTTCTTCAAAACATGATTGCAGTTTTTTACACAGTAGCAAGTTGTTTTCCAGAAAATATGTGCTAGTTTATAATCCCTCTACTTCTCTGAAAGTTGGAAAGTTTCCGTAGCTTTCTCATGTTTTGTTTTGCATGTGATGGAAAAGGGGAAAAAAGACAAACCTCCCCACATTTCAGGACAATCTATCTTCAACCATTTCTTTCTCCTATTTCTGCTCTCCATACCTACTGCACGCATACACTTGGATAAGCAGTAATATATGGGAAAGGAGGGGATTAGAGGGACATCATTTTAATCACTAGTATGATCAAGGAATAAATTTTTATTTTTTCAGTTAAGAAAAACCCAAACATGCACCTAGGATATTTTTACCTATCTGGAAAGAGCAATAACTAGAAGAAAATATCAGAGTATTAAATGTATAGAAGCCAAGTTATCAGTCATCCCTGAAAGAAGTAATAAACAGAGCACACACACACACACACACACACACACGAAACAGCACACTAAGGAGAATAGACTGAACCAAAAAGTGGGTACTTACCCTAAGTTGTAAGATTTGGAAAAGATATCCATACATGTTTTATGAATGATATTGTAAACTATACTCCTTAGAAAAACTTACGATTTTATAGCCAACAAAATATTAAAGAGACTTATTTGTGATCATGGCTGATTGGGGATAGAGAAAACAATGAGAGAACTCACCAGAGATGAGGTTGTTTCTCTGTGTGTGTGTATGTTGTTATCTGTGCTGATTTAGGGTTGGGTCCTGTACTGAGGAAAATATGTCCCCTCTGTGAATTATCCCTCTGGTTATGCTTTCTCTGGTATGACTATTGAATTTTGTGATGATGTCCCTAAATGTTTAATGCAGAACTGAGGATGGGAACTGAGTATAAAGTATAGAACTTAATTCCTTCGATGTCCTTTGTAGTTTTATTTTTTTTTGAGATTTATATTTATATTTGTTAATCTTATAACTAAACAAAGTAATTTATATTTATAAATTTATAATTTATATTTGTTAATCTCATAACTAAAAAAAAGTAAACCAGAAAATCTTAAGCCAGAAACTGAATAGTAATTAAAATAATTATACTAATGCATTAAAAAGTAGGACACAAGTAGAATAATTGAATAAATGAAAATTTTTAATAATTTTTAACTGGGTTTACATTTTTTGTGATAACTATCTAGCACAGGGTTTTAGAAACACTGTGGTGATCAAAATAAAATCACACCATGAATATCCAAAAATAAAATTGATGACCTTTGGCAAGTTGTAATTGCACTATTTTTAACAAAAGAGTAATTATCAGTTAAGAAAAGTAAAGTCTGAACCAGTGAGGAAAGTAAAGGGCTAAACTATTATCAATTAATTTGATTAAAAAAGCAGAAGAATAAATATTGTGAAAATGTCTATGCTACCTAAAGCAATCTACACATTTA
>NC_081557.1:71290075-71305393 GCF_022355385.1 Mustela nigripes | reverse complement strand
AGACAATAGACAGGGATAAGAGGAGGAGCTCATTTATATGTAAATGACTCTGTAAAGAAGTAATAGAGCATGTATTGCTCCTTGTTATAAAAACATTCAGTACCCTGAAAAATAGTCTTGTTACAAGAAATTAACTTAAGGAAAGGAAAACACAATATCTTAATGGGTGAAACAATTGTCTGGCTATCTGATAAGCATGAACATTTCTGTGAGACCCAAATGCAACCACTTAGACTAACAAGAAGGAATCTGATCAAAGTCTTATCATCCACAAAATACTCAGAGCTATCATCTTCCCTAACAGCAACTATCAAAGTACTGTTAGACAAGTATATTTTATAAGCCAGACCTGAAAACCATGGTATATACTATCATTATTTATTAGAAAAATATATCTCCAAAATAGTATAATAGTTGCATTGAAACAGAGTGAACATGCTTAAAGAAATTTTTTTAAATATATATTTTTATTTACAATGAATAAGTTCTTCAGTTAGGGAACTAAAGTAGTTGTAAAACTTTAAAACTTGGGTTCTAAAGCTAATGTTAGATGAAATGAATGGCATATCATTTATCTATTTATATATCTATGTATGGATATCTGTGAAAAATTTGTAACACTGAATCTTTACCCTGATGTAATCACAAAGAAAAGCCTGAGATAAATTTTGATCATTGTGCTGAGGAAAATAAGTCATAGAAATGTAAAGCAACTAGGATAATTACATCTTAAAAGAAGGTATCAGAATTCAGTATTTTGAAAATCCTAATATAGCTAAAATAATATTTCTAAAAGATGACATTTCAAATGTCAAATGAGAAAAGCTAATGATAAAGTATATGACATTATTCATCATTTTCTTTAAAAAAAATCATTTTTCACTCATAAGCATCACACATGGACCCCAATAACCTGCATGCCTTTGATGGACTTGCATATGGTAATATCTATAGGAAATTATTTTACTAGAAGAGCTTATCCTATTCCTTGCAAAGATGCATTACCTAGAAAATTTCACAACTTAAATCATAAATACCCTAATAGTTTCCAAACGAACAAACAGAATATTAGGATACCTAAAAATGAATAACCATCAGACTGGTAGTGCTTATCTCATTACAATCATGGATCTAGAACAAAATGAATTAATGTCTTTACAATTATGATAAAAAAAAATGTGAAGCTGTTATCCAATGTTCAAGTTATCCATGAAGTATAAGAGCAAAATAAAGTTTATTTATCTCAAGTTTAATACTTATGGATCTACTAAAAAATTACTGAAGAATGTATGCTAACCACAAAAGTATTCTCAGAAAGAGGGCAAAATTGGATACATTTGACACAAATCTCAAGTAATTGAGTAAGATAAAAATTAAAGAAATCCAGAAAGAAATTAAATGTGGATACATTAAAGGCCCCTGGGTAGTGCAGTCGATTAAGCAACCAGCTTTTGCTTTCAGTTCAGGATAAGAGCTCAGAATTCCAAGATCCACCCCCACCTCAGCCTCGGTGCTGAAGTCTGAGTCTGCTTGGCCTTCTCCCTTCCCCTTTCCATCCCCCGTCTTGTGTGTTCTCTCTCAAATAGATACACAAATCTTGTGTGTGTGTGTGTGTTTATGTATCTTTTTATTTTTTTTTTTAAGTGGGTGCATTAGATCTTGATACAACAAGATTTTCTTTGGGGTTACCAATTTTATAAGATGGTATTTCATCTTTCTGTTGGTACTACAGTGAAAATATCTATAGAAGCATATTTAAATAATTATTTTTTGGCTTAACTTTAAAACAACTATGGGGCGCCTGGGTGGCTCAGTAGTAGGTTAAGCCTCTGCCTTCAGCCCGGGTCATGATCTCAGAGTCCTGGGATCGAGCCCCACATTGGGCTCTCTGCTCAGCAGGGAGCCTGCTTCCCCCCCTCTCTGCCTGCCACTCTGCCTACTTGCAATCTCTCTCTCTGTGTCAAATAAATAAATAAAATCTTAAAAAAAAAAAAAAAAACTACCTGAGGAAATAGTTACAAATGGATAACCCTACTACCTCATTGCAGATCTGCTTAACTGCATTCCTAAGGTAGGCCTAAGAACCTGCATTTTACTGAGCAGACCAGGATTTAGGTGACTCAGTAAACACTTCAGTTTAGAAATTCTAACATAACAAATAGGGTTCTTAATTAGCATTGCTGAATAAAATGCAAATAGAAATTCTGATTACATAAAATATTGAAATAATTAATAAAACTTGGGCAACTAAAAAGCCAGAATATGTGAAAAGAGGGATAAGTCATGTCTTAATGTTCATAGTAAGGAGTGATCAGATTTATCATCTGAAGGAGATGAATTAAGAAAGACATATTATTTAAAGATATACAATAAAGTTATATAATATTTATTATTTATTTATTTATTTATTTGACAGTCAGAGATCACAAGTAAGCAGAGGGGCAGACAAGAAAGGGTGGAGGGAGGAGCAGACTCCCCACCGAGCAGATAGCCTGATGCGGGGCTCGATCCCAGGACCCTGGGATCATGACCTGAGTTGAAGGCACAGGCTTTAACCCACTGAGTCACCCAGTAATCCCATATTTACATTTTTAATGGAGATATGTGGTGACCAACAATAGAAAACAAAATGGTAGCTAGTTCTAGAAGAGGGGAGGGATATTGCTGATAAATGAATAAAAGGTTTACTTTCATTTTATACCTTACAATCATACTACTTTGATTTAAAATTTTGACTTCAATATATAATGTATTTTCTGCTTTCTAGAATTTTTACAAATATAAGCACATCCTTCATTTATTTTGTTTTAATCGTTCCCCCTCTTCTCTAGCTTTTTGGTGGGAATTAATCACTTATGCTATCACTCTCCATCCTTCATTCTCTTCATAATTTGCTGTCGGGACTGTATTTTGTTCTGGAGAAATTAAACCAAATATTTAAGAAGGAGTTATAAATCAACACTTAATGGTTTTAAAGAAGATATTAGGACAGTTTTCAACAATGGTGCAACAATTTTCATTTGCTTTGTGAAAGATATAGCATTAGCCTTCTTGTATCTTTGTTTTCTTCTTAACAACTATTAGGAAGAGCCCTTTGTTCCATCCATGAGAGTTGTTAGCACATCTTTCTATAATGTCTGAAATCCACCAGGGGCCCCTTACTTTTCATTAAAGAATACTAACCAACTCTTTTTTTCTTTCTTTCTTTTTAATGAATTTCAAATGCACATCTGGATAAAGTAATTTCCTCTATAGGAAGCACTCCACAATGAATTGCCAACATCCACACTTTTATACTCAGTGAGCTTGACTCATGCACAGTATATTCATTCTTCCAAGTGTTTCTCAGACCAAAATAGCAGATGATGATCTCGCTTTGAGGGATGCCATGAAAAATTGCCTTATTAAATTACCTCCACTTTTATGCTCTAATAAACATATGTATTGTGCTGTTTCTTATGTATAGTTTGTATTGTTTTAGAACATTGTGTGTTAGTTGACAGCACCCTTTTAAAGCAGATATCCAAGTGAAATTTCTAATTGTGTTATTACTGAGTGACTAATTCCAAGACTTTTTATTTACTTTATTTATTCTTTTTTTTTTCCTTTTTCAAGTTTGTATTTAAGTTCTAGTTAGTTAATATACAGTGTAACATTAGTTTTAGGTGTAGAATCTAGTGATTCATCACTTACAAACAATACCCAGTGCTCACCACAATGAAACTTTTTAAAGTACCATGGAATGGGGGTGTCTGGGTGCTCAGTGGGTTAAGGCCTCTGCCTTCCGCTCTGGTCCTGGGATCGGGCCCCGCATCGGGCTCTCTGCTCTGTGGGGAGCCTGCTTCCCCCTCTCTCTCTGCCTGCCTTTCTGCCTACTTGTGATCTCTGCCAAACAAATTTGTGTGTGTGTGTGTGTATATATATATATATATATATATATATATGAAGTACCATGGAATCCATAACATACATAACTGTCTTGACTTTATCGTTTTTTTGTTTATTTTTAAGGTCTAGTACAACTTATGGCCATTAATTTTGAAAAGGTAAAGATTTGTGTTATACAATTTAGGTTAATTCATGGTTTAATTTTATATCAATTTCTTGTATTTCTACCTTCACTTTTCCCTACTTTTAATTCATTCTTCTTGACTGTTGAAAGGAAAAATAATACTTGTTTTGGCATCAGATCTTTTTAAAGCAAGTAATTATCTCTACATCCAAGCTGTAGGACTAGGGAGAAGCTACTTAACCTATGTAAACATTGGTATCTTCATGCTTACACGAGTTATTAGTAGTGTCTAGCTCATTAGATTTTGGAGAGGATTAATTATAAACAATGTGAATATGGCAGATAGCATATGATCTGGTGTGTAACAATTATTAGCCATCATTGCTATTGTAACCTTCCTTAAATATTATTCTGTATAAAAAAATCAGTCTATCTATTTAAGTATATTTGTATATATATTTAAATATGTAATATTCACATGTATATATGTGTGTATACATATATATAGTGTGTGTGTATATATATGTGTATATATATAAATATATACATAATTTGAACCACAGATATTTTGACCATTGCATCATCTCTTTACAATTTTACTTCCTATTATATTTCCATAAATCCAACACAGCCAGTCTTAAGAGAGAACCTGATAGTGACACCCAGCAGAGAAAATATATTCAAGATAATGCTCACAGCTTGCTATAAATGCATGCCTATGTAACATAACCTGATGCAACCATAAAAAATGTTTGCAGAGAAATACAGGAAGTGAGAGGAATAATGGAAAATATAAGTATATTCTAATTGGTTTCTAGGAAAATGGAAATGTGTGCATGAAATACTACTAAACTGAAGTCTTATGCATATACGTCAAAATATATTCTATGTTTTCTTCTGAAGTTCAAGTAGCATTCTTTTCTTAGAAATTACTTTTATTTAAAGTGTCTCTTTTTCCCATGCAACTCCATGGGAAATAAAAGTGAAATCACTTTTATTTTGTGAAAATAAAATACATTCTCTTAGAAAGCATGTTCCTACTATTATTTGTTTTAACTAGTTGGTACTATTCCAAATAAAATGGAAAGTACTCCCCAACCAAACTCTGTTTTCTGCCTTACCACCTTCCTGTGCATTTCTTTTCTCTCTAGTTGCTTTATTTCCTTCTTCTCTTCTCAGCTTTATGTATTTTCTAATGCTTACTAGGGGCATATATATGTGTGCACAGCTGTGCCTTTTTTTTTTTTTTAAAGATTTTTTATTTATTTATTTGACAGAGAGAGAAATCACAGGTAGGCGGAGAGTCAGGCAGAGAGAGAGAGAGAGAGAAGCAGGCTCCCGCCGAGCAAAGAGCCCGATGCAGGGCTTGATCCCAGGACACTGAGATCATGACCTGAGCCGAAGGCAAAACAAGAAGGGAGGAGTTCCTACCCTATGTTATTTCTAATCCTGAAACTTTTCCAGTTTATTAATTATATACTTCTGACCAAGATCTATACTTTCCTTATAAGGAAGATAAAGGGAATAAGCAAATTGCTTTATCTGCAATGTAAGTTCAACAATCAGGGTCTCCAATAAAGAGGGTGCTTTGGATTTCACTCTTATCTATCTACCACATACTTCATAAAAGTCATAGCACTCAGCATAGTTGAGAGACAATCCATTACTCAGGAAAGATACAGGGTAATTAACAAACATCAACTCTATTGTATCTATGATGTATCTCTAATTTCTACAGTCTACTTCCTCATGCCATAAAGTCAATGGCAAAATTCCTAGATGCTAATTCATGTTGTTTAGCCCTGAAATTTTTGAGAGAAGCCTGGTACCAGCATACTGGTCTGCAGACAAACAGCTATGACATAAAATATATTGAGAATTTTTTTAATGCTGTTTGTTTGTGACTATGGTTTAGAACTCTAAACAAGATGACAACAGGCATAATTCTAAAAATTGCTCTTAAAATCATTTTTTTTCCTGCAAATACATAAGAATGGCTTCTGTTAAAATTAAGAAGGAGACATAATTACAAACACTAGCAGCAAAGGTTTGAATTATCTATGTATTTGGGATTTTGAGAGCACATTTCAGATATAGAACTCCAATTCTGATTGAGATTATGCATTAATGTTTAATAATTTGTTTCATAGACAGTTAAAAGGTAATTTCCATAACAGCTTGAGAAAATTATATCTAAACAAGACATATATTTAGCTTCTTTTTCATTTGAAATTAATTTCATTTAGCATATACTGTATGGATACTACTACAGAATATGTAAACACTTTTTTCAAATAAGGAACCTAATTAAATTTCAAAAAAAATTAATATTTATTCCCTATTTCAAACTTCAGTGATATCCCTGAATAAAACCCACATATTAACCTTGAAATAAATATTATTTTAAAGTAGTTAATATATATAGTAACACCACCTCACTTATTTCAAAATCAGCTATATGGGGACCAGCCATCCCCCCACCCGAAGATTTTATTTATTTATTTGACAGAGGAAGAGAGGTCACAAGTGGGCAGAGAGGCTGGCAGGGAGAGTAGCAGAAGAACACTCCCTGCTGAGCTGATCCCAGGACCCTGAGGTCATGACCTGAGCCAAAGACAGAAGCTTAAACCACTGAGCAACCCAGGAACCCCCAGCCATCTTTTTGAAACTAGATTGGGATACATGTAAAGAAAGGGTGTAGACAAACAGCTCTACATTTTAACTTAATAGCCAAAAATTACAGCACAAGAAATATAAAAACTAGAGCCTTTATTGCCGATGATTGTGTAACCCTGTATATTTCAATCAATCATGATAGAGTCCTTGAGAAGTGCCTTAGAGAATATCATTTAAAATATTTATAAACATTCATTATTTTCCTTTTACTTCTTTTTTTTTTTTTTAAAGATTTTATTTATTTATTTGACAGAGAGAAATTACAACTACACTGAGAGGCAGGCAGAGAGAGAGAGAGAGAAGGAAGCAGGCTCCCTGCTGAGCAGAGAGCCCGATGTGGGACTCGATCCCAGGACCGTGAGATCATGACCTGAGCCGAAGGCAGCGGCTTAACCCACTGAGCCACCCAGGCGCCCCATCCTTTTACTTCTTTTTTAAGCCACCAGTGATTATAAAGGTCATGAAGACAGAAAGCATGTATATCTTATTCTTCTGTGTATCCTTAATACCTAGAAGAGGACTTGTATGTTTGATTACTAGATAAAATACAGGATGCCTAGGTAAGTGTTGCTTTGGGGCATACTTACACTAAAATATTAGTAGTGGTTTACCTGAAATTTAAATTTTACCTAGCATTCTGTATTTTAGTTGCTAAATTTTCAGTATTTCATATATATTGAGTGAATTAAAAATAAACATTTTTAAAAGATTTTCTAATCCCAAAACATTATAATGAAGAAATATGTGAATATCTTCATTTTAGAATAATTTCCACTTAAACTAGTTAATATATGAAGTAATCTGTGCCTGTAAAAATAAGCATTAAGGTATACAGTCCAGATAAATACTTTTTCTCTGAAGTTAGACATTTTAGATTTTCCTATGTATTCTCTAAAATATATTTCCACAATATTTCTAAATAATTTATTTACTTTTTATTTTTTAGATATATGAATAAAAACAAGACAAACTGAGATAAGAGGGAACAGAAGCATCACTATTTCCCATTCATTATTTTATAACTTCTTCCTGATAATTGAATATCTGAAGTCATTAGAGGTTTTAATTTGTTTATCGTTTCTGTGGGCTCTCATTCATAGTGAATGGATCCTTTGTGTTTGGAATATTTTATTGTACCTCTTGAAGATAATCTGACACATCATGGGGACTTACTGAGGTAGCTTTTTTCTTTAGAAAATGAATTACCTTTTTTCACACAAAGCCAGGGAGTGCTACTAATCTGGGATTATGCTCTCTGCATAAAAAAAGTCCTTGCTTTAATGTGAGAATTTCAGGTTCAAGTTTCCTAACTTGCTTGGGTCTCAAGGTTTAATCTGTATCACATGTTCTTATCAGCAACCAGGGCAATGGTGACTTTTGAGTTTTCTTACTGCTATGTCCACCTGATCAGTTTTCAGTTTCTGATTTTTTTATTTTTTTGTTAAGTCCAGCAGTATCTTAAATTGCATTTGCTAACTACAAAAGGAAGCTTTAGAAATACTTGGGAACACCCTGGACGTTGTAGACTGTCTGTTTAATCATCCCCCATTGTAAAATAGTGCCAGAAATGAGGACCCCAGCTAATGGCTTTTTTCTTTTTTTTCATTGAAATGAAAGAGGCAGGGTTTAGTTAGAAATGGAGTTAGCTAAAACCTCTGAAAAGGATTAGTTTTCACGACCTATTATTCTACTTAACTCTGTATTAAGAATTTAACTATTATATAGCTAAAAATTTTCCCACAAACTTTTCCTTGTTTTCCATGGAAGCAAACATCCTCATTTATGTTCTCTTAACAAGATAATATTTCTCCCTCTTTAAATTTTCTAAAGTACTTTATCCGTAGCACACTTAGGATATTTAATATAATTAGTTACTTATTCATTGTCCCATAACTGCCCATAAATTATAAGCTAAATGAAGGTAAGCAGAGTCTCACTTATCTTTTTAGGTACTTAACCACACATTCAAAAGAAAAAGAAAGAAAGAAAGAAAGAAAGAAAGAAAGAAAGAAAGAAAGAAAGACTGTAACAAAATTTACCACATAAAATTTTATCTATAATGTTAAATTTTCCTCCCTTCTTTCGTAAGAACCACAGAGTTTGTAATGTCCTGTTAACTTACTGACAAATGATTGGGTGGTAAGTAATATTAGCTTTTTGTTTTTCTACTTCATGTGTGATTTTTTTTTTCTTTAGGTCAATTACAAGACAGCTATTTGCAAAAGCAAAAAAGTTTAAATTATTTTCCTTGAAGAGCTAAAGGTGTGAAACACTCAGATTATGACATCTCTCTTATCTGTTTAACCTATTAATTAACAATTCTCTTGACACTGTAAGAAAAAAAAATTATAAGTTTTATGAAAATAAGAATAAGCTTATCCTCTGAAAATGTACCCAAAGCCTTGATCTGACTTGTTTTACATAAATTAGAGCTGTTATTGTGACCTCCAGATGTCAGTATTTCTAAATCATCATTTTAAACTGTTTGGAGGACTGTGATCATGAAGAAAATTAATTGAGTAAGGTTGAATTTCTGAGAGGTCATAAATTCTTCTGGCACTAACATTTATAACAGAGAAATTGTTTTCTCTTTCTTCCTTTTCTATTTTTCTTTCTTACTTTTCTTCCTTTTTTTTCTTCATTCCAATACTGTTTTTCTTTTCTTCCATCTTATATGTTTTCCAGAATTGCTTAGAAAAAAAATATATATATAGAGAGAGAGAGAGATTGAGAGAGGCACAATCAACCTCTTGGAAACTGAAGAAACTTTTACCAGCATAATGTCAATTTTTTTTCTAATTAACTTTTTTTTTTTTTTATAATATTCAAGCCCCCAACATGGAAGCATCAAGACCTGAACTGAGATCAAAAGTCAGAGGCTTAACTGACTAAGTCACCTAGGTTCCCCTTAAGTTTGTTATTTAAAGTGTTTATTTATTGTTTCCAAAAGTCCCCTGAGGACTGACAAGGAAGAATCATATGAAAGATAGAACCATATGATAGACTTAAGTGTAAAAGTTCCTACTCCCCACTAAGTATACACAAGAACAAGGAAACTCTCTCTTTCTTTAATGGTAAAGAGACTCGATGTCTTGTTTTGTTTTTTTTTTTTTAAGATTTTATTTATTTATTTGACAGACAGAGATCACAAGTAGGCAGAGAGGCAGACAGAGAGAGAAGAGGAAGCAGGCTCCCTGCTGAGCAGACAGCCCTATGTGGGGCTCTATCCCAGGATCCTGGGATCATGACCCCAGTCGAAGGCAGAGGCTTTAACCCACTGAGACACCCAGGTGCCCTGAGACTCGATGTCTTAGTGGACACTCTCTGTGCCCAGATCAGTAAAGACAGAGTCAGTCACTGAGCACAACCTTGCTCTCAAGTAGCATAGTGTTAACTTCAAAGATATAGAAAATATATAGAAACCCAATAAAATTGTATTGGAGAGAGTGAAAAATAGGTTCGAAGAATATGAAATATATTGTGACTTAGGGGTAGAAGAGGAGGAGGAAATTTATTTAATAAATTTTGAAGAAAAGATACAATATTTATAGGTGAATGCTTAGGTAAGGAATTTTCTAGGTGGCAAGGAAAGAAGTTTTAAATAAAGTTTCATGATGGGGCACCTGGGTACCATAGTCAATTTAGCAACAGACTCTTGGTTTTCACTCAGTTGGTGATCTCAGGGTTGTAACATTAAGCCTCACTCCTTTCGGGCACATACAAAATCTGCTTAAGTAATTTTCCCTCTTCTCCCGACTCTCATGCACTCTCTCTTACAAATAAACATAAATCATAAAAAATAAATTCCATGATGAGTGAAAGCAGGATTATTTAAACAATATAGTAGATATTTATTCCAATATTTAATTTATCTTCACTCTCTTCATCTGTGGACTGAATTTTAATAGCATTTATCCCGCAGGATTTATGATAATTAAATGAGAGAATGAATGGTTGGAAAGCACTTAATACAAGTCATGGAACATAGTGAATGTTAAGAAAAAATAGTAACTTTTCCTAAGAAAATATAAGAAACAGTATAAATGTGAAGACTATAGCTAATTTTGGTTAGATGTTTGTGAATAGATAAAGTTATGAGAGAAAGTACATAACAATAGGTTGAGAGGAGAATCTAATTTGAGTACTTCTGGAAAAAGAAAATTAAGCCTGCGCTTATTAGATTAGGGTGTCTACTTATTATGTTCATTTTCAGTTATATGGTTTTCTTAATATAATATTTTGTAAAACAAGTTCTATGTTTTATAGTATTCTGTGAAATTTTTAAAAACTGCATATGTGGTCTATTACCATATTAGATATAAATATGTACACACCCTACTATAGCAAAATTACTCTTATTAAATGCCAGAGTGGTCATAAAATCAGAACTAATTATATAATTGTCATGAGACAAAATACTGGGCATTATTAAGTATGCTGATAAGCTTTAATATTTAAAGGAATAAGGCAAAATACTTCATTTAAAACTTGACTTGTGGAGTGTTGTAGAAATACTATTTATAACTTAATTTGGTCTCCAAAGACCTTTCGAAATTCATGCATGCTGAAAAATAAGCACTCTTTAAAAGTTGTATTTAACTTATTTTATGACTGTATTTTTCATGTTTTATATTAGAAGTTATAAACCTTTTCCCCACTGATATCATAAATTAAATGTCATCCATTTTGCAAACACATAGAACCACTTATACAAGCTACACAATTCTCAGCATTCTATTGAAAACCCCACTGACTTCTCTCACACTCAATAAAGTATATGAAAATTGGGCGCCTGGGTGGCTCAGTGGGTTAAGCCGCTGCCTTCGGCTCAGGTCATGATCTCAGGGTCCTGGGATCGAGTCCCGCATCGGGCTCTCTGCTCAGCAGGGAGCCTGCTTCCCTCTCTCTCTGCCTGCCTCTCTGCCTACTTGTGATATCTGTCTGTCAAATAAATAAATAAAATCTTAAAAAAAAATAAATAAAGTATATGAAAATGTAAATAAATAAAAGATATTATTTTAAGGAAAACTTTGAGGGCATGACTTCTTTACCTTTGACTATTCCTACTTAACATCTGGACAGGAAAATTGTTATTTGAACAACAGTGAGGTTAAGTAGGAAACTTTAGTATGGAGAAAAAAAATTTAAGGCAGAAGTGAATTTTATTCCAATATTTGCATGACGGATGAGAGAACAAAGAAAACTAGTTTTTTTTTTTTATCCCAGGGTAGGTCTATTTTTACTTTTTTTTTTTTTATAATTTTTTTAATTTTTTATAAACATATATTTTTATCCCCAGCGGTACAGGTCTGTGAATCACCAGGTTTACACACTTCACAGCACTCACCAAAACACATACCCTCCCCAATGTCCATAATACCACCCCCTTCTCCCAAACACCCTCCCCCCAGCAACCCTCAGTTTGTTTTGTGAGATTAAGAGTCACTTATGGTTTGTCTCCCTCCCAATCCCATCTTCTTTCATTTATTCTTCTCCTACCCACTTAAGCCCCCATGTTGCATCAACACTTCCTCATATCAGGGAGATCATATGATAGTTGTCTTTCTCCGCTTGACTTATTTCACTAAGCATGATATGCTCTAGTTCCATCCATGTTGTCGCAAATGGCAAGATTTCATTTCTTTTGATGGCTGCATAGTATTCCATTCTGTATATATACCACATCTTCTTGATCCATTCATCTGTTGATGGACATCTCGATTCTTTCCATAGTTTGGCTATTGTGGACATTGCTGCTATAAACATTCGAGTACACGTGCCCCTTTGGATCACTACATTTGTATCTTTAGGGTAAATACCCAATAGTGCAATTGCTGAGTCATAGGGCAGTTCTATTTTCAACATTTTTAGGAACTTCCATGCTGTTTTCCAGAGAGGTTGCACCAGCTTGCATTCCCACCAACAGTGTAGGAGGGTTTCCCTTTCTCCGCATCCTCGCCAGCATCTGTCATTTCCTGACTTGTTGATTTTAGCCATTCTGACTGGTGTGAGGTGATATCGCATTGTGGTTTTGATTTGTATTTCCCTGATGCCGAGTGATACGGAGCACTTTTTCATGTGTCTGTTGGCCATCTGGATGTCTTCTTTGCAGAAATGTCTGTTCATGTCCTCTGCCCATTTCTTGATTGGATTATTTGTTCTTTGGGTGTTGAGTTTGCTAAGTTCTTCATAGATTTTGGACACTAGTCCTTTATCTGATATGTCGTTTGCAAATATCTTCTCTTTTGATTTTGTTAACTGTTTCCTTTGCTTTGCAAAAGCTTTTGATCTTGATGAAATCCCAATAGTTCATTTTTGCCCTTGCTTCGCTTGCCTTTGGCGTTGTTCCTAGGAAGATGTTGCTGTGGCTGAGGTCGAGAGGTTGCTGCCTGTGTTCTCCTCAAGGATTTTGATGGATTCCTTTCTCACATTGAGGTCCTTCATCCATTTTGAGTCTATTTTCATGTGTGGTGTAAGGAAATGGTCCAATTTCATTTTTCTGCATGTGGCTGTCCAATTTTCCCAGCACCATTTATTGAAGAGGCTGTCTTTTTTCCATTGGACATTCTTTCCTGCTTTGTCGAAGATTAGTTGACCATAGAGTTGAGAGTCTATTTCTGGGCTCTCTATTCTGTTCCATTGATCTATGTGTCTGTTTTTGTGCCAGTACCATGCTGTCTTGATGATGACAGCTTTGTAATAGAGCTTGAAGTCTGGAATTGTGATGCCACCAACTTTGGCTTTCTTTTTCAATATCCCTTTAGCTATTCGAGGTCTTTTCTGGTTCCATATAAATTTTAGAATTATTTGTTCCATTTCTTTGAAAAAGATGAATGGTACTTTGATAGGAATTGCATTAAATGTGTAGATTGCTTTAGGTAGCATAGACATTTTCACAATATTTATTCTTCCAATCCAGGAGCATGGAACATTTTTCCATTTCTTTGTGTCTTCCTCCATTTCTTTCATGAGTACTTTATAGTTTTCTGAGTATAGATTCTGTGTCTCTTTGGTTAGGTTTATTCCTAGGTATCTTATGGTTTTGGGTGCAATTGTAAATGGGATTGACTTCTTAATTTCCCTTTCTTCTGTGTTGCTGTTGGTGTAGAGAAATGCAACTGATTTCTGTGCATTGATTTTATATCCTGACACTTTACTGAATTCCTGTATAAGTTCTAGCAGTTTTTGAGTGGAGTCTTTTAGGTTTTCCACATATAGTATCATATCATCTGCGAAGAGTGATAATTTGACTTCTTCTTTGCCGATTTGGATGCCTTTAATTTCCTTTTGTTGTCTGATTGCTGAGGCTAGGACCTCTAGTACTATGTTGAATAGCAGTGGTGATAATGGACATCCCTGCCGTGTTCCTGACCTTAGCGGAAAAGCTTTCAGTTTTTCTCCATTGAGAATGATATTTGCGGTGGGTTTTTCATAGATGGCTTTGATGATATTGAGGTATGTGCCATCTATCCCTACACTTTGAAGAGCTTTGATCAGGAAGGGATGCTGTACTTTGTCAAATGCTTTTTCAGCATCTATTGAGAGTATCATATGGTTCTTGTTCTTACTTTTATTGATGTGTTGTATCACATTGACTGATTTGCGGATGTTGAACCAACCTTGCAGCCCTGGAATAAATCCAACTTGGTCGTGGTGAATAATCTTTTTAATGTACTGCTGAATCCTATTGGCTAGTATTTTGTTGAGTATTTTCGCATCTGTGTTCATCAAGGATATTGGTCTATAGCTCTCTTTTTTGGTGGGATCCTTGTCTGGTTTTGGGATCAAGGTGATGCTGGCCTCATAAAATGAGTTTGGAAGTTTTCCTTACATGTCTATTTTTTGGAACAGTTTCAGGAGAATAGGAATTAGTTCTTCTTTAAATGTTTGGTAGAATTCCCCCGGGAAGCCGTCTGGCCCTGGGCTTTTGTTTGTTTGGAGATTTTTAATGACTGTTTCAATCTCCTTACTGTTTATGGGTCTGTTCAGGCTTTCTATTTCGGTGTTACCTTGAACCGGTCGCAGGCTCGGTGAGTTCAGAGCGCGGCCAGAGGTCAGGCAGACGGGAGTAACTGGGCGCGGTTCTCTGAGCGTGCACTGAGGAGTGTGGCCCTGGACTCTCGGCTCCTCCGGGCCGGAGACCAGGAGGCCGCCATTTGTATTTCCGTCCTCTGGAACTCTATGGAAAGCGCTCAGGGAACAAAAGCTCCTGAAAGCAAACCCAAGCGGATTACTCACCCCGGCCCTAGGTAAGGGCGGTGCAATTCCGCCTGGGGCAAAGACACTTGAGAATCACTACAACAGGCCCCTCCCCCAGAAGATCAACAAGAAATCCAGCGGAGACCAAGTTCACCTACCAAGGAGTGCGGTTTCAATACCAAGGAGAGCAGCAGAATTCTAGAGGAGGAGAAAGCAAAGCACGGAACTCATGGCTTTTTCCCGGTGATTTTTTTTAGTATTTCAGTTAATTTAATTTTTTTCTTTTTCATTTTTTGTTTTTTTTCTCGCCTTCTGGTAAAAATTTTTTTTTAACTGTTACCTTTTTCTTTTCTAACGATTTTTTACTAGTTTATCAAATACATATATTTTTTCTTTTTTATATTTTTCTTAGGTGTTTTCTTTTTTTTTTA
>NC_081557.1:71241990-71289675 GCF_022355385.1 Mustela nigripes | reverse complement strand
GGAAAAGAAGTCTGTAACATACAATGGTAAAAATATTAGATTGGCAGCTGACTTATCCACAGAGACCTGGCAGGCCAGAAAGAGCTGGCATGATATTTTCAGAGCACTAAATGAGAAAAACATGCAGCCCAGAATACTATATCCAGCTAGGCTATCATTGAAAATAGAAGGAGAGATTAAAAGCTTTCAGGACAAACAGCAACTGAAAGAATTTGCAAACACCAAACCAGCTCTACAGGAAATCTTGAAAGGGGTCCTCTAAGCAAAGAGAGAGCTTACAAGTGGTAGATCAGAAAGGAACAGAGACCATATACAGTAACAGTCACCTTACAGGCAAAACAATGGCACTAAATTCATATCTCTCAATAGTTACCCTGAATGTTAATGGACTAAATGCCCCTGTCAAAAGACACAGGGTATCAGAATGGATAAAAAAAACAAAACCCATCTATATGTTGCCTCCAAGAAACTCATTTTAAGCCCGAAGACACCTCCAGATTTAAAGTGAGGGGGTGGAAAAGAATTTACCATGCTAATGGACATCAGAAGTAAGCAGGAGTGGCAATCCTTATATCAGATCAATTAGATTTTAAGCCAAAGACTATAATAAGAGATGAGGAAGGACACTATATCATACTCAAAGGGTCTGTCCAACAAGAAGATTTAACAATTTTAAATATCTATGCCCCCAACATGGGAGCAGCCTACTATATAAACCAATTAATAACAAAATCAAAGAAACACATCAAAAATAATACAATAATAGTAGGGGACTTTAACACTCCCCTCACTGAAATGGACAGATCATCCAAGCAAAAGATCAGCAAGGAAACAAAGGCCTTAAACGACACACTGGACCAGATGGACAACACAGATATATTCAGAACATTTCATCCCAAAGCAACAGAATACACATTCTTCTCTAGTGCACATGGAACATTCTCCAGAATAGATCACATCCTGGGTCCTAAATCAGGACTCAACCGGTATCAAAAGATTGGGATCATTCCCTGCATATTTTCAGACCACAATGCTCTAAAGCTAGAACTCAACCACAAAAGGAAGTTTGGAAAGAACCCAAATACATGGAGACTAAACAGTATCCTTCTAAAGAATGAATGGGTCAACCGGGAAATTAAAGAAGAATTGAAAAAAATCATGGAAACAAATGATAATGAAAATACAACGGTTCAAAATCTGTGGGACACAACAAAGGCAGTCCTGAGAGGAAAATATATAGTGGTACAAGCCTTTCTCAAGAACAAGAAAGGTCTCAGGTACACAATCTAACCCTACACCTAAAGGAGCTGGAGAAAGAACAAGAAAGAAACCCTAAGCCTAGCAGGAGAAGAGAAATCATAAAGATCAGAGCAGAAATCAATGAAATAGAAACCCAAAAAACAATAGAACAAATCAACGAAAGTAGGAGCTGGTTCTTTGAAAGAATTAATAAAATTGATAAACCCCTTGCCCGACTTATCAAAAAGAAAAGAGAAAGGACCCAAATAAATAAAATCATGAATGAAATAGGAGAGATCACAACTAACACCAAAGAAATACAAACTATTATAAGAACATACTATGAGCAACTCTACGGCAATAAATTTGACAATCTGGAAGAAATGGATGCATTCCTAGAAACATATAAACTACCACAACTGAACCAGGAAGTTTTCCTAGTTTTGAACAGCAGATATGACAAATAGGTAGAATTGTAATGATATAGATGCTTTTTATGCTAAGGTAAAGGTTAAATAACAATGAGTGGGCTCAAAGGTAGCATGATCACTTTAGAACCTAAAGAGAATAAGTATTCTCTATTATTTTCTACCTTTGCCTATTTTTTAGTCTCAGAAACTGCTACTCATACCAATAAAACATCTATAACAACAACAACAAAAAAAAACAATTATTACTGTATAAAGCAATTAGAGTTATAGATATCTATAGAACATTATACCATACACTGACCAAATAAATACTTTTTTAAAGATTTTATTTACTTATCTGAGAGAAAAAGAGCATGAGCAGAGTGAAGAAGAGGGGGAGAAGCAGACTCCTTATGGAGTAGGGAGCCCAATGCAAGGCTCAGTCCCAGGACCCCAGGATCCTGACATGAGCCAAAGGCAGACACTTAACAAACTGAGCCACTAAGGTGCCCCCAGAATAGACATTCTTAGTAAGGGTACACACTACATTCATCATAGTAGACCGTGTAAGAGGTCATAAAAAAAAAATCAATAAATTTCTAAAGAATTGCAGTAATACAAAGTATGTTCTCTGACCATAATGAAATAAAATTAGAAATCAATAACAGAAAGACATCTGTGAAACTCATAAATATGTGGAATTTAAATGAGATACTCTGAATAACCTGTGGGTAAAAGAAGTCAAAGAAGAAATTAGTACATATTTCCAAACATATGGATGCAGCTAAAACAGGGCATAGAAGAACATTTATATCTGGAAATATCTATATTGTAAAAATCTCAAATCAAAAATCAATTTCTAAAGCATTGGAAAAAGAAAAGGAAACAAAACCTAAAAGAGGGAGAAAAAAATAATTTTTAAAAAAAGACTGGAGTAGAAATTATTGAAATAAATATAAAAAGAAAAACAATAAAATAGAGAAAAAAGATAAAACCAAAAGTTATTTGAATAGATTAACAATTAGAAAATTTTTATCTGCCTAACCAAAAAAAAAAAAAAAAAGGAGAAAAGACTCAAATTACTGGAAAAGGGAATAAAACAAAGAAAGGGATATCCCTACTGACAATCCCCGTACTGACTTTAAAGAAATAAAAATGATTATAAAAGAGTCGTACACACAAGAACACACAATTGTCCTTTTGATAGTTGTCACTCTAACAAGTATGGGATGATAGCTTATTTTGGATTTGATGTGCATATCTGTAATGATTAGTGGTGTAGAGGATTTTTTTTAATGTGCTTGTTGGTCATCTGTATGTCTTTTGTTCTTTTTTTTCTCACTTTAAGGTTCCCTATTTTTTTTAATTTAATTTATTTTTTTCAGTGTTCCAAGATTCATTGTTTATGTACCACACCCAGTGCCCTTCTTAATACCTGCCCACCAGGCTCATCTAACTCCCCACTCCCCTCCCCTCCAAAACCCTAAGTTTGTTTCTCAGAGTTCACAGTCTCTCACATTTCCTTTCCCACTCTGATTTTCCCCAATTCACTTTTCCTTTCCTTTTCCTAATGTCCTCTGTGTTATCCCTTATGCTCCACAAGTAAGTGAAACCAGATGATAACTGACTCTCTCTGCTTGACTTATTTTACTCAGCATAATTTCCTCCAGTCCCATCATGTTGCTACAAAATTGAGTATTCATCATTTCTGATGGAGGTGTAATATCCCATTGTATATATGAACCCCATCTTTTTTTTTTAAGAATTTATTTATTTATTTGATAGAGATCACAAGTAGGCAGAGAGGCAGGCAGAGAAAGAGGAGGAAGCAGGCTCCCTGTTGAGCGGGGACCCTGATGCGGGGCTCAATCCCAGGACCCCGGGATCATGGCCTGAGCCGAAGGCAGAGCTTTTAACCCACTGAGCCACCCAGGTGCCCCAGGATCACATCTTTTTACCCATTCATCTGTTGAAGGGCATCTTGGCTCTTTCCAGAGTTTGGCAATTGTGGCCATTGCTGCTATGAACATTGAGGTACAGAGGGCCCTTCTTTTCACTACCTCTGTATATTTGGGGTACCCAGTAGAGAAATTGGAGGGTCATAGGTCATAGGGGTCATAGGGTAGCTCTATTTTTAATTTTTTAAGGCATCTGTATGTCTTCTTCAGAAAAATACCTATTCATATCTTCTGCCCATTTTTTAATCAGATGGGCATTTTGTTTTGTTTTGTTTTGTTATTGAGTTACATGTATGCATTGAGAGAGAGAGAAAGAGAATGAGTGGGAGGGGCATAGAGAAAGGGAGAGAAAAAATTCTTAAACAGATTCCACACTCAGTGTGGAACCTGATGCAAGGCTTGATCTCATGACCCTGAGATTATGACCTGAGCCAAAATCGGGAGACACTTAACACTTAACCACCTAGGTACCCCTCAATAAAATGTATTGCATAATTTCTGAGTTTTAAATGCATACTCTGGTCAGGCATTAATATAGCTATTTAGCCTATAGGAGTGAACAACTGAAGTAAAATTATAGCCATAAAATTACATTTTAGTGAGACACATAGGCCATAAACTAGGTAAGTAGTATAAATATTATGCTAGATAAATTATCTAAGTAGAAAAAAAAATTAGGGAAGGAGGCATTAATCAGGCACAAAATTTTAGATGGTATAGTCAGTGAAGTTCTCATTGAGAAGACATCATTTTATTGAAGACAGGAAGGAAATGAGGAAGAGAATCCTTGATCAGAGGAAAGAGAAAAACAGGAAACAGCCAGGGTGAAAACTGTATCTTCTAGAAACCATTAAAAGCACATTGAAGGGATGCCTAGGTGGCTCAGTCAGTTAAGCCACTGCCTTCAGCCCAGGTCATGATCCCAGGGTCCTGGGATCAAGTCCAACATTGGGCACCTTGCTCATAGGGAGCCTGCTTTTCTCTCTGCCTCTGCCTGCCACTCTGCCTGCTTGTTCTCTCTCTTTCTCTCTATGACAAATAAATAAATACATAAAATCTTTTTTTTTTTTTAAGTACGTTGAAACTGTAGCATAGTGATCAAGGGAAAAAATAGTTAATGAATTTAAGAAGAAAATTTTGCAAAAAAACATCATACAGAGATTTTTGCGTTATGAAAGTTTTAGATTTTTTTTCTAGTGGAAATAAGAAAATACTAGTAGTATTCATTATAAAAGGGATACCCTATAAATTATATTTTAAAGTAATTTATCTTGTTTTCATTATAAGTATCCTCTGTAGCAGGGTAAAGGAGTAAGCAAGACACCAGTTATAAGTTGCTTTGTTTTTGTTTTTGCTGTTTGTTTTTTGCTTTTTTTTTTTTCAGTAAAAGTGGCAAAGGATAATAAGAGCTGATATTGAGGTTATGATAGTAAACCCATCACATAGAATACAGTGTGAATGGTGGCACCTGGAATCGTGCCACATGAAGGCCTTGGTTAATGCAGTTGGTGTGCAAGTGTCAAGTTCAAAATGTATTTTGAATGTAGAACTGACAAGATTTATTGACAGATTACCTATGGAGGGGTTTGCCAAGAGAATAAAAAGTATAAACTATGATTTCAGGTCTTTAGTCTGAGCTCCTAAAGTAATGGAGTTGCCATTTCTGAAATAGGGAAGACTGTAGAAGAGCCACATGTGCACGTAAGTTTTGTGCAAGCTAAGTTTAAGAAGTCTATTAGACAGCCAAATGGAGTTGTTTTTGCAATTGATAGATGACATTTAGGGCAGGAGTCAGTCTGAAGATAATGTTTTTGAGTTATCAGAGTCATGCTATTTCAAGCCAGAATGAGAACATACTGTTTTTTTTGTGTGTTTTTTTTTTTTACTTGTTTCTCAATTTATCTCCTCCTCTATTAGAATCTCTCTATGCCTCCACGCTGTGTGAGATGCCCCATCTATGTACTTTCTTAGTACATTTCTTACTACACAGTACATTTCAATGTCATAGCATTTTAATATGTTAAGTGTGAGGTGGGGAGAATCCCCATCACATTATTATACATCAGGGTGGGTTTTATTTCTGTGTTGCTTTTCACAGGATAAAGTATTTATAAATATGTATATAACTGATAAATGGAAGAATTTTCAAGTAGTATACAAAATCTAAGATAAAAAGATGACTCTAAGAAATAAGTTTCTAATTAACATAATAGATTTCCTTATGAGATTATGACAATCTCAGGGAGTGCAGGGGGCTCAGTCAGTTAAACATCCAACTCTTGATTTTGGCTCAGGTCATCATCTCAGGGTTGTGAGATGTACCTCCACGTTGGGCTCCATGCTCAGTGTGGAGCCTGCTTAAGATTCTCTCCTTCCTTCTCATTCAGCCCCTCCAACCAACTCACACACTCCCTTTCTCTAAAAAAAAAAAAAAAGATTATGAAGATCTCATCACTGAAGGCTCCAAGTGACATAGAAACTATGTTATTTCCATTGAGTGTCTTGTGAAAGGGAATCCTGTGCACGATGATCAGGACCTGAGAACTCAATCAATTCTAATATCTTCAATTCCTTGAATTCAATACATTTATTAGTGGAGTAAAGAAATAAATGAATAATAAAAATGTAGGAAGACCCACTAAACAAAATGTGATGATGGTTAAGGTGTCACCTGCATATTCAGCCATCTGATGGAAGATGAGTTTGGATAGACCAAGAAGAGCTATGTTCAGAGCTATCTTCACCAAAATAGTGCTAAAACATTGTTTTCGTTTTTGTTTTTTAAGCACAGGAGGCACAGGGAGGATAACATCTTTTTCTTTTAATATTAATATTGAATGCAAGGTTAAAAATAACACAGGTCATGATCTCAGGGTCCTGGGATTGAGCCCTGCATTGGGCTTTCTGCTCAGCAGGGAGCCTGCTTCCCCCACTCTCTCTGCCTGCTGCTCTGCCTCCTTGTGATCTCTCCCTCTCTCTGTCAAATAAATAAATAAAATCTTTTAAAAAATAAAAATACCACATTTAAATCACAATTCCAGTAGTTAGATGAAGGATTACATTGGAAATTTAATTCCTTAGAAGTATTCCATAAATGTTATCCTATTTTTTGTTTGTTTGTTTGTTTGTTTGTGGGCAGATCTTGCTTTGTGTTCAAAGCCCCTTTATTTCCTTAAATATATTTGTGCAGGATCCATTCATATGGTGTTGGGTCATAAGAGTGTGAATAAAAATCATTTCTTCATTTGTGAGAAAAAAACTTTTTTCTTTGTTATACTTTAAAAAACAGCTGAAACTATATAGCTCTAGAGTTGGCAAGATTGCAGGTTTTGGGTTTTATTTTTAAACATTTCACTTATTTATTTGACAGATAAAGAGATCACAAGCAGGCAGAGAGGCAGGCAGAGAGACAGGGGGAAGCAGGCTGCCCACTGAGCAGAGAGCCCAATGCAGGGCTTGATCCTGGACCCTGAAACCACACTCATGACATGAAAAAGAAACATAATGTGTCTCTGTCTTTTTTGAACATTATAATTTATTTAGGTATACAAAAGATGTATAAAAAGTAAACAGTGTAAGATAGAATATATTTAAATATAGTTAAGGTCATACAACCTTAAATACTATAAACAAATTAATGAGGGACATATGAGAGCTGGTATACTCTACCAAGTCTAATGGACTGGGTGAGACCTGATCCATTGCACAAAATTTGAGTTCTTAAAATTTAGAAGCGTAGAGGAAATATCATTGTCAACATTCAGATTTTCCCTAGAACACTTCTTACAGGTATTTCCTTTCTAGATCACTACATAATCTTATCAGATAGCTAAAATCACCCATTTTTATCTATTCCCTCAACTGTGGCATAAGTAGTCATGATAGTATTCTCCACATCTGTGTTCTAGCCCAATCAATTCCTAAAATTACTCACCATGGAAATTGTATGTTTGTACATACTTAAGTATGATATCTCCAGGAGACTAAATCTTTTTCAGGACAATGCCAAGTCTGCACCTTCAAAAAAACTCTGTGTTCTCAAGAACTAGCATAGTTTGTGATGGTTAGTCAATAGGATCCCCAATAAATGTGTGTAATGGATCAAAAATACATCACTTTATTTCTGATTTCTTCTTTAGAATATGGATAGCAGGAAATAGGGTTACTCCAAAACTCAAACAAACTGAAGCCAAAAATATCAAGACTAACATCCACTTTGTGGTTTATTTAAACAGACCAGAGAATTGAGGTCACATGGCCTTTATGTGGCCCAAAGTCTAAGGAGGAACAGGTGACTTCAGTGGGACAGGAATTCAGGAGAGCTCACTTATTCTCAGTAAACACATCTAGACATAGAAGGCTTTAGCTAGAATAGTTGACTAGTTTGATGAAGGCCAAGTACAGGCTACAGGGATACGTGAAACAAGGTAATTACAATAGGTAAATGCAGACTCCAATGCACTAAGCACTATCTGAATAAAAACACTCACACTTAACTCAAATCCTAATGAGAATAATAGTAACTTTTCACTTATGGCCTGGTCGAATGGGAAGATTTACCTATTTTCAGACATAAAAACTATTTACCTCAGTTTCTACTGACCTACATGAGTTGTCCATCTTTCAGTAAAATATCATGAAACTACGAAAAATCAAGAAATAACACACCGTGAGAGAGACAGGGCAATCAACAGAATGAACCTAAGAGGTGACATAGAAGTTGGAATTTTCTGACAGGGAATTTTAAATAATGATGATTAATATGATCAAGTTGCCATGGAAAAGATGACAGCATATAAAATCAGATGGGTAATCTCAGGAAAGTTATGCACCCAATGAGAAAAAAATCAAACTGGAATGTTATAAGTGCAAAAAAACCCCAAAAGCACAAAAAACAAAAAAACAACTTGGTAAAAAAGGTTTCAATGGTTTCATCAAAAGATTTGATAAAAATGATGAAAGAGCTATTAACATGATAATAGGTTGATATAAATTAGCCCCAGTAAATTAAAAAGGGAATAAACAGTGAAATAAAACAAAATGAAACATCTAACAGGAGTAGGACAATATTAGATGGCCTAAAACATGTACAACTTGATTGCCAGAGGATAAAAATAGAAAAATAAAGATTAAATAAACTATATCTGACAATTTTCCAAAATTAATGACTGACACCTATATTCACTTTCACAAGTGAAGAGATAACCAAAACCTTTTTTATATAAATAAAAACTGAGATAATTCATTATTAGAAGATCTATTCTATCAAATTAGGAATTTAATACAGTATATTGGTTACTCAGATAAGAAAACTATAGATAAGTCAAGTAGTGAAGCAACCCAGAGTTTAACAATGACACTGCTACATTTTCAAGGCCGAAGAAACAACAGAAGATCTTGCATCACAAGAGCAAGGAAACTGCTGTCTAGTGGGAGCTAGAGCTCTACATAGAATGGGTTCTCCAGCAGCATCTCGAATCTCAGAGAAGCTGCAACCACACAGAGAGAATTCCTAAAATAACTACTCTGTCAAGGAATTTAACTGGCTAAATCTAGAAGAGAGTCAGCCTGGCAATTGAGGGCAAGATAGCTCAGGAACAGAGACTATAGCATCCAGCTTTGAGTGAAGAAGAGATCTGAAAGAAAGAGACCAATGACCCCTTCAGTTTACATTGAAAAACAAAACAAAACAAACAAACAAACAAAAAAAAACTGCAGCCCTTTCACCACAGTACTCCTTAACTCCCAAACAAAACATGATGCCTCTGCTTCACATGGCAAAGTATGTTACCTAAAGTACAACTACTCTTCCTTTCTCCCCAAAGTCTCCTCAGTTATCGCAATCATTTCAATAGTCCAGGATCTCCAAGTAGTATGAAGGTTTCCCCATCAAATCCACATGTGGGTTTTTGTGGTCTTGGGACATATGGACTCAACTGTAAATTTTAACACCACTCAAACTATTTATACAATATAACAGGATAAAAAAGAGAGGAGACATAATTGTTTAATATATGGAGGTTTATGTATGTAGATAAATAAATTCTCTCACTCTCATACACACACACACACACAGAGTAAAACTGATAAATTCCTATCACATATTACTTGTCTCTTGCCCTAAACGATTGCTTCACTTGATCACCATTTTTTTTTTAACTTTATGAGAGTTAAACATTCTTGAAAGGACTACATGTTTAGTTGTCTTGGTTTTACTGAGTTGATGTACTTATTACTGAACATTTAGTATTGAACATGACAGTAACCAGGAGGGCTCTAGTGAATCTTCTGTGTCCCAAATATAGACTCCCAATTGCCTTATAGTAACAACAACCCAATTTCTCCCTGATAATCAAAATTAATCATTCCAGTCAGTATAGAACTTGCTTTCCACCTCTTGAGTATCAGTGAAATAGTATAAGTACCTGAGGAAAATAGGCTTCTAATCCCAATTTAAGGAATCATTCAAATAATAGTAAATGTTTCTAGTTATGTACTAGGAACTTTCATTAGAAACACTGTTGATTAAATATATATAGTAACTCTAACATTTAGAATATTAACTTTGATATTTCTTGACTTTGATTTTTTATTAGTAAGCCTTTAGTGTTGATCTGGTATAACCCTCATTTTGGAGCCAGTTAAAGCAGACAAAATTGTATAAACTAATAAATATCTCTCTTTAAGAAAGTAATGGCAATCTATAGAGACTTCAGAGAACACTGTTAGCTGTGAAAAGCGTGGCTTCCAGAAACCTTAATCGGTCCCTCTTATTGACAACCATACTAATTGGGTTATCTTTAACTGTTGGCATTAGTTGCAGCTCTCTTAATTATGTCAGCTTAAAAGTCACAGGGAGAAATATACTGGATTCCATTAGAAACAGATGTTTAAATAATGACCAAACAAATGTCATGATTAAACAGAAATAAACTACCTGAACTCTCAAGATAAGATGACTTTTGATTCCAGAAATGTTAGAAGTCCACAAAAAATAAAACTTTACATGATTGCATTAAGTGGTGGCACCTTAAAATGATCAAATTTTAAATAATTAAAAAGTAGAATTTATGAAAATAAGTATATTGAAATTAATTTGTTTCCTATAATTTTTGAGAAAAAATAATTTTTCATTAGGTAATTTAGACTTTACATGAGTTAGGGTGAATAATAGTTAAAAAATGTTAAATCAAAAAAATGTAAAATCAGGGGGAGGAGTCAAAATGGCAGAGAAGTAGCAGGCTGAGACCATATCAGGTAGCAGGAGATCAGCTAGATAGCTTACCAAACCATTCCAAACACCTACAAATCCAACAGGATATTGAAGAGAAAAAGAACAGCAACTCTAGAAACAGAAAACCGACCACTGTCTGAAGATAGGACCAGCGGAGAAGTGAATCCAAAGTGATGGGAAGATAGAGAGTGGGGGGAAGGGCCGGCTCCCAGCAAGCAGTGGAACAGAGAACTTTTAAAATCAGAACTTTTAAAAGTCTGTTCCACTGAGAGGTATTGCTCCAGAGGCTATACCAGGGTTAAACCCATGCAGGGACAGCATGGTCTCAGGTTTCGTGGGGTCACTAAAGGTTCAGGGGTTTCTGAGTGTCACAGAGCTTGCAAGTATTAGAGCCAGGGAAGTTGGCTACAGAGACAGCACCGAGGAGTGAGCTTTTAACTTGGGGTTACCTTAAATTGTGATCCGTGGTGCAGGCCACTGCTCTGTAAGCAGAGACCCCACAAGATCCGGGGATACCCCCCTGAAAGAGTGTAGGGATCTGTGGGGTTTGGGCACTCCAGGCGGGGTTGTGTGCCAGAGACAGATATGCTTGGTCATAGGCTGGGTGAGCTCAGAGCACAGCCAGAGACTAGGGAGACAGGAGGGATTGAGTGCTTTTCCTCGAGGGCACACTGAGAAGTGGGGTCCTGAGCTCTTGGCTCCTCTGGGCTGGAGATTGGGAGGCCACCATTATCATTCCCATACTCTGGAACTCCACAGAAAGTGTTCAGGGAACAAAACCTCCTAAAAGTGAACCCGAGCAGATTACTTAGCCCAGCCCCTGGTAAGGGTGATACAATTATGCCTTGGGCAAAGACACTTGAGAATCACTACAACAGGCCCCTCCCCAAGAAGATCAGAAAAAAATCCAGCCACAACCAAGTTCACTTACCAAGGAGAACAGCAGAATTCCAGAGAGGGAGAAAGCAAAGCATGGACTTCATGGCTTTCTCCCCAAGATTCTTTAGTCTTGCAAAGTTAATTAATGTTATTTAATTTTTTTTCTTCAGCTATTTTTTTAACTTTTACCCTTTCCTCTTTTAATGTTTTTTAACTAGTTTATCTTAACAATAAGATAAAAAAAATTTCAAAAAAATATTTTTGAACCCCTATTATTATAGTCATACTTTATCCTTCATTGTATCTAACTTTATTTTTTGTATACACATAGGGTATTTTTATTCTAAAAAATTTAGGGTACAACTTCCAATAGATCAAAATGTACCCTATATCTAGCATAGGACTTTGTTCTAGTCTCCAGCCTGAGCAAATTCTCTCCACTTTCTTTTTCTTTATTCTCCCAACCAACTTATCTTATCAATGCCTTTTTTAGAAATTAAAAAAAAGTCATCTTTATAGTCACATTCCATTACTTCATCATGTTTACTCTTATATATGTTTTCATTATTTAAAATTTTGGGAGGTAGTTTCTTCTAAGAGACCAAAATACTTTCCAAATTAAGTGGGTAACCCTGTCCTATTCACCAGTCTAATATATATGTATTTTCTTTTTTATATTTTTTCTTTTTTTTTTATTTTTTTTTTCTCTGAACTTCATTGTACCCCCTTACTTCCCCTCACAATTTGGTGTCTCTTCTGATTTGGTTAAAGCACATTTTAGTGGGGTCTTTTCTGTCCTTTTAGAATTTTATTTACTCCTTCATCTATTATTATCTAGATAAAATGACAAGGTGGAAAAACTCACTACACACACACACACACACACACACACAAAGAACAAGAGGCAGTACTGAAGGTCATCAATACGGACATTGGTAATATGTCAGATCTAGAGTTCAGAATGACAATTCTCAAGGTGCTAGCTGGGCCCGAAATGGGCATGCAAGATATTAGAGAAATGCTGTCTGGAGAAATAAAAACCCTTCCTGGAGAAATAAAAGAACTAAAATCTAACCAAGTTGAAATTTAAAAAAGCTATTAATGAGGTACAATAAAAACAAAATGGAGACTCTTACTGCTAGGATAAATGAGGCAGAAGAGAGAATTAGTGATATAGAACACCAAATGACAGAGAATAAAAAAACTGAGCAAAAGAGAGACAAACAACTACTGGACCACGAGGGGTGAATTTGAGAAATAAGTGATATGACAGGACAAAACAACATTAGAATAATTGGGATTCCAAAAGAAGAAGAAAGAGAGAGGGGAGCAGAAGGTATATTGGAGAGAATTATTGTAGAGAATTTCCCTAATATGGCAAAAGGAACAAGCATCAAAATCCAGGATGCTCAGAGATTCCCCCTTAAAATCAATAAGAATAGGTCCACACCCCATCATCTAATAGTAAAATTTACAAATCTTAGTGATAAAGAGAAAATCCTCAAAGCAGCCCAGGACAAGAAGTCTGTAATATACAATGGTAGAAATATTAGATTGGCAGGAGACTTATCCACAGAGACCTAGCAGGCGAGAATGAACTGACATGATCTATTCAGAGCACTAAAGGATAAAAACATGCAGCCAAGAATGCTATATCCAGCTAAGCTATCATTGAAAATAGAAGGAGAGGTAAAAGTATTCCAGGACAAACAAAAGCTAAAAGAATTTCTAAATACCAAGCCAGCCCTACAGGAAATATTGAAAGGGGTCCTCTAAGCAGAGAGAGTCTGAAAGTAGTAGACCAGAAATGAACAAAGACATTATACACAACTGAATCCAGAAGAAATAGAAAACCTAAACAGATACTTAACCACTAAGGAGATTGAAGAAGTCATCCAAATCTCCCAACAAACGAGAACCCAGGGCCAGATGGCTTACCAGGGGAATTCTACCAAACACATAAAGAAGAATTGATTCCTATTCTTCTAAAACAGTTCCAAAAAATAGAAATGGAAGGAAAACTTCAAAACTCATTTTATGAGTCCAGCATTACCTTGATCCCCAACCAGACAAGGATCCCTTCAAAAAAGAGAATTACAAACCAATATCCTTGATGAACACAGATGCAAAATTCTCAGCAAAATACTAGTCAATAGCATCCAACAGTTCATTAAAAGGATTATTCACCACAACCAAGTGGGATTTATTCCAGGGCTGCAAGGTTGGTTCAACATCCACAAATCAATTAATGTGATACAATACATTAACAAAAGAAAGAACAAGAACCATATGATACTCTCAATAGATGCTGAAAAAGCATTTGACAAAGTATCCCTTGACAAAGATCCTTTCCTGATCAAAACTCTGCAAAGTGTAGAGATAGAGGGTACATACCTCAATATCATCAAAGCCACCTATGAAAAACTTACAGCAAATATCATTCTCAATGAAGAAAAACTGAGAGCTTTTCCATTAAGGCCAGGAACACAGCAGGGATGTCCATTATCACCACTGCTATTCAACATAGTACTAGAAGTTCTAGCCTCAGCAATCAGAACAAAAAGAAATTAAAGGCGTCCAAATTGGCAAAGAAGAAGTTAAACTATCACTCTTTGCAGATGATATGATCCTTTAAGTGGAAAACCCAAAAGACTCCACTCCAAAACTTCTAGAACTTGTACAGGAATTTAGTAAAGTGTCAGGATATAAAATCAATGCACAGAAGTCAGTTACATTTCTCTACATCAACAAGACAGAAGAAAGAGAAATTAAGGAGTCAATCCCATTTACAATTGTACCCTAAACCATAAGATACCTAGGAATAAACCTAACCAAAGAGGCTCAGAATCTATACTTAGAAAACTATAAAGTACTCATGAAAGAAACTGAGGAAGACACAAAGAAGTGGAAAAATGTTCCATGCTCATAGATTGGAAGAACAAATATTGTGAAAATGTCTATATTACCTAAAGAAATCTACACATTTAATGCAATCCCTATCAAAGTCCCATCCAGTTTTTTTTTTCCAAGAAATGGAACAAATAATCCTAAAATTTATATGGAACCAGGAAAGACCTCGAATAGACAGAGGAATGTTGAAAAATGAAGCCAAAGTTGGTGGCATCACAATTCCACAATTCCGGACTTCAAGCTCTATTACAAAGCTGTCATCATCAAGATACTATGGTACTGGCACAAAAACAGACACATAGGTCAATGGATAAGAATAGAAAGCCCAGAAATAGACCCTCAACTCTATGGTCAACTAATCTTTGACAAAGTAGGAAAGAATGTCCAATGGAAAAAAGATAGCCTCTTCAACAAACGGCGTTGTGAAAATTGGACAGCCACATGCAGAAAAATGAAACTGGACCATTTCCTTACATCACACACAAAAACAGACTCAACATGGATGAAGGACCTCAACATGAGAAAGGAATCCATCAAAATCCTTGAGGAGAACACAGGCGGCAACCTCTTTGACCTCAGCCTCAGCAACTTCTTCCTAGGAACATTGCCAAAAACAAGGGAAGCAAGGGCAAAAATGAACTTTTAGGACTTTATTAAGATCAAAACCTTTTGCACAGCAAAGGAAACAGTTAATAAAAGCAAAAGTCAACTGACAGAATGGGAGAGGATATTTGCAAATGACATATCAGATAAAGGGCTAGTATCCAAAATCTATAAAGAACTTAGCAAACTCAACACCGAAAGAACAAATAATCCAATCAAGAAATGAGTAGAAGACATAAACAGATATTTCTGCAAAGAAGACGTCCAGATGGCCAACAGACACATGAAAAAGTGCTCCACATCACTCAGCATCAGGAAAATACAAATCAAAACCACGATGAGATACCATCTCACACCAGTCAGAATGGCTAAAATGAACAAGTCAGGAAATGACAGATGCTGGCGAAGGTGTGGAGAAAGGGGATCTCTCCTACACTATTGGTAGGAATGCAAGCTGGTGCAACCACTCTGGAATACAGCATGGAGGTTCCTCAAAAAGTTGAAAATAGAGCTACCCTATGACCCAGCAATTGTGTTACTGGGTATTTACCCTAAAGATACAAGTGTAGTGATCCGAAGAGCACATGCACCCGAATGTTTATAGCAGCAATGTCCACAATAGCCAAACGATGGAGAGAACCTAGATGTCCATCAACAGATGAATGGATAAAGAAAAAGTGGTATATATATACAATGGAATGCTATGCAGCCATCAAAAAAAAGGAAATCTTGCCCTTTGCAACAATGTGGATGGAACTAGAAGGTATTATGTTTAGTGAAATAAGTCAATTGGAGAAGGATAACTATCATGATCTCTCTGATATGAGGAAGTGGAGATGCAATGTGGGGGGTTTGGGGATTAGGAAAAGAATAAATGAAACAAGATGGGATGAGGAGGGAGACAAACCATAAGAGACTCTTAATGTCACAAAACAAACTGAGGGTTGCTTTGTGGGGGAGGTAGGGAGAGAGTGGTGGGGTTATGGACATTGGGAAGGGTATGTGCTATGGTGAGTGCTGTGAAGTGTGTAAACCTGGTGATTCACAGACCTGTACCCCTGGGGATAAAAATATATGTTTATAAAAAATAAAAAAATAAAAAAAATTTTTAAAATGTTAAATCAAAGAAAATCTGTCTAATATAAATAATAATTTGCTAGTTTTCTGTAAACATTTTTTGCATGAAGTTTTCTTGAACTGGAATATACCAGTAATCTATATATTCTATTTCTATATAATTTAGTTACTGCATATCAACTTAAAATTTGTTTTTCTATTTCTTGTGAATATTCCCACACATCTAATGAACTGGAATGAACATAAAAGAGTAGCCTTTAATTAAGAGATCAAAGGATGCATTTCCTAAAACAAAAGTATGTGGCAAGATTATTGATTTCAGTTTGCCACCAGCTCAGCACATTGGCTGATGGTATTGATTGCTGAAATACTAACAAATAATGGGACCATAAAGAAATTCAATTATCTATTGCTATACCAGCATCAAGATATTAAAAGCAGGCTAGTTGCCTTTGGGTCATTTCAAAATTATAACAATCAAATATATTCCATCAGTGATCTACAATGTAACTAGGTTTTGTTTCTAGGGCTTATATTACTTTGCTCTTCAATTTAAAAAGATATTTATATTAGAATGTTTGCAATTTGTGTGAAACATATAGGCTTCAAGTACCAACTACTTAGAATTTTGTTGCTACCAGAAAGATAGAAAATATTAATTTGAAATATCACCACTTGATTTCTTAATGATCTTTTGTTCTCTGCTGCTAATTATAGATTCCAGTAGGAGAAAAAGCTATAAAATGAAAACTTCTTCCCACCATTTTCAGATATTCATGAGTTTCATTTTATTTCATAAATTCTATAAAGAAGAAAATGGTGCTGTAAAAACAGACCCACAAAAACAAAAACATTATACTGAGATGAAAACAAAGTGAATTTTGGACTGTGTATAGAGACCCTAGACCCATTCCTGTATCTCTACAGGTCTTATATGAAGGCTCATTCAGGAACTTAATCTCTCATGCCTCAGCTTTCTCATTGTAAAATAAAAAGTTTGCCTTTACAGACTTCTGGGGAGATTGCATGTTCTAGTCATTAGTGAAAAGAAATTGATGTTTGTATTTAAATACATTTACAGGGGATTCCTCCTCTGTCACATACCATCTCTTATTTATTTCCACTTAATCTTGGGAAAGTTACTGTTTCTAGGGATCAGTTTATTGTATCTCTAATAAGGAGATGTAAGTAATTTATCATATTAATAAATAAAAATGCTTTGCACATTCCAGACAATAATGAATAACATTTTACTTTCTTATATGATCTCTCTTCCCTTTTAAAGCTTCTTCTAGTTCATCCTATGATTCTGTACTATGATTCTAATAAATACAAAGCATATTAAATACATCTAGTATTAATTTGATCATGTATCTCAGCAATATTTTCATGAGCACAATCATCCTACTTGCTTATTTAAGATATTCCAGTCAAATAATTTGCAAATTATGCATAAAAGTAACCTTCACATTAAAGAACTCTGTGGTTAAGGGTTTCTAAAATTAACTACTTGGTTTAAAAAAAAAAGAAAAAGAGTACAAGTAGCATAATACTTTCTATCAAAAATATTTTTTCAGGGGCACCTAGGTGGCTCAGTTGTTGAGTGGCTGGCTCTGGCTTGGGCTCAGGTCATGATCTCATGGTGATGAGATGGAGACCCCCATCAGACTCCATACTCAACATGGAGTCTTCTTGGAATTGTCTCTCTCCACTTCCCTCTTCTTCCTCTCGATTTCCCTGAATGTGCTCTCTCTCTAAAATACATTCATAAATAAATAAAATCTTTTTTAAAAAAGGTTTATTTCTTTCCTTAAACAAATACTCAGAATTTACTGTACTTTTTCAGAGTGCTATACAATATATTTTTTTCCTATTCCGAGAAACTTTAAGGGTTACCAATTATAGGGTTGCATGTTATCCACTGAAAAAAGAAAATTTTTTGTTCAGTGCAAAGCCTAGGGATTTTTTGTTCATTTGTTTGTTTTTTTTTTTGTTGTTGTTTATGTTTACTCCCAAATCCAATTTAAAGGGAAAAAAAAAACTTAGAATGTATTTCATTTTTCTTTCTGACAGTGAAAAACTTAATCCCCATCCCCATATACCTCCATGTTCTGTGACCAATAAGACCTATGTCTCGAATGTTTGAGAATTTTCCCACTTAGAGGATGTGAAAACACTGATCCTTGTTCAAGGGACAGAGTTAAGGAAACCAAGAGACTAGCCTATCTTCCTTCCATAGATATATTATTTTTCAAAATAAACACTTAAAGGCTTAACCTACAATGTTTTCAACAATATATTATTGATTATGAAAACCTTTTAATTTCTTAAGGGAATGAATATTTTTTAAGTGCCTATAAACTAATCATCATTTCACATCCTACATATTTTGGAAAATTATTTAAATTACTACCATTATTTTGATGTTTCCAAAACATAGAAATCTTATGTGATTTGTGAAGATGTGCTACTTTATGGTAAAGTAACGTAAGATATTGAAAAGTACCACATATGTGTATTTGAGGGAAAATAAGAAAGTAATACACATCAAGCAAACCTGTTAAAAAGAAAAAAAGTAATGTTTTGACAAAATATAGGATGGGATCAATGTGTCTGTTCAAATTATCTTATGAATAATTATTTAATTTTCCCCAATAATGGCAAAATTATGTCTATCTTAAGACTTAAATTAGAATTCGGTCAAAGAGAAAACCAAACTTTTTCAGGTTCCTTCAATTCTTCAGGAGCTAAAAAGGTTTGGCCAAAAACAAATGGAGAGACAATAAGATCAGGTCATGATCCCAGGGTCCTGAGATCAACCCCTGCCTAGGTTTCCAGGTCTCTCTGCTCTGTGGGGAGCCTGCTTCACTCTCTCCTGCTCCCCCTGCTTGTGTTCCCTCTCTTGCTGTCTCTCTATCCCTCTGTCAAATAAATACATAAAATCTTAAAAAAAGAAAAATAGAGAAGAAAAGAAATCCCAGCCCTTCTTCCTTCTAGCTGTCCTGCTCAATTATTTTTGATTTCTAAATTCAAGGGTTTTTATTGTGAAAATTAGGATAATAATAATATACACTTCACACACTTATTTTAAAAATTAAATGAGTTGATATATGTGAAATGGTCATTTTCAAGCATTTATTAACTGAAATAAAAGAACACAAACAAAAAGCATGGCAAAATGGAAAAAATCTAAGTTTTCCAAAGTGTAGTCAGACACAGCAGGATTCTCACATGTACAGAAGATGGCAAGGTTTTGAAACATTTTTAAATCTATACAAGGCTTTGAAATGTCTGTTCTCATCTATTATGTAGATAAAAAGGTGAAGTTTCCAAAGGCAGATTTGACAATATGTAACAAAGGAGAAGAAATAAAAATTGGGAAACATAAGAGATTATTTCAATTTGTTCAAGAGTTAAACTTAGAGCAGAAAACATTATTTAAATTGCAAATGCCCAAAATTGGTGAGAAAGAATTTAGAAATAATATTTTAACACATCCATGCTGTAATAATAATTGTTAATAAAAACTTGTCAGAACTTTCCATCTTGTGAAAAAATGAATAGATAAAATTATCCTGATCCAACAAGGTCTATAATATCAAGCCATGATCAATAAAGGACTTGGAAATATCAAGGAAGAATGACTGAGCAGAGCTGGGCTCTCTTATCCTTGACCTTATTTTAAAAATCAGTTAGACTTATTTATTTTTTTTAATTTAATATAATTTAATTTTTTTCAGTATTCCAAAATTCATTGTTTATGCACCACATTCAGTGCTCCATGCAATATGTGCCCTGCATAATACCCACCACCAGGCTCACCCAATCTCCCACCTCCCTCCCTTCCAAAATCCTTACTTTGTTTCTCAGAGTGGATAGGCTCTCATGGTTCATCTGCCCCTCCAGTTTCCCCTAACTCATTTCTCCTTTCCATCTCCCCATGTCTTCCATGTTATTCCGTAAGCTTCACATATAAGTGAAACCATATGATAATTGACTCTCTCTGCTTGACTTTTTTCACTCAGCATAATCTCTTCTAGTCCTTTCCATGTTTATACAAAAGTTGGGTATTCATCCTTTCTGATGGAGGCATAATACTCCATTGTATATATGGACCATATTTTCTTTATCCATTCATCTGTCGAAGGGCATCTTAGTGCTTTCCACAGGTTGGTGACTGTGGCCATTGTTGTTATGAACATTGGGGCACAGATGGCCCTTCTTTTCACTACATCTGTATCTTTGGGGTAAATACCCAGTAATGCAATTGCAGGGTCATAGGGTAACTCTATTTTAATTTCTTAAGGAATCTCCACACTGTTTTCGAAAGTAGCTGTACCAACTTGCTTTCCCACCAACAGTGTAAGAGGGTTCCCCTTTCTCCACACCCTTTCCAACACATGTTTACTCTCTTGTTAACTTTGGCCATTTTAACTGGTGTAAGGTGTTAGCTCAAAGTGGTTTTGATTTTAATCTCCCTGATGGCTAATGATGATGAACATTTTTTCATGTGTCTGTTAGTCATTTGTAGGTCTTCTTTGGAGAAGTGTCTGTTTGTAGTTTATTTCCCATTTTTTGATGTCATTATCTGTTTTGTTTATGTTGAGTTTGAGGAGTTCTTTATAGATCCTGGATATAAGCCCTTTGTCTGTTTACAAATATCTTCTCCCATTCTGTGGGGTGCCTCTTTTTTTATTGATTTTTTCCTTTCCTGTGCAGAAGCTTTTGACCTTAATAAAGTCCCAAAAGTTCATTTTTGCTTTTGTTTCCTTTGCCTTTGGAGACACATCTTGAAAGAAGTTGCTGAGCCGATGTTGAAGAGGTTACTGCCTATGTTCTCCTCTAGGATTCTGATGGCTTTCTGCCTCTTGTTGAGTTCTTTTATCCATATTGAGTTTGTCTTTGTAAATGATGTAAGAAAACGGCTGATTTTCATTCTTCTACACATAGCTGTCCATTTTTTACAGCACCACTGATTGAAGAGACTCTTTTTCACTGTATATTTTTTCCTGCTTTGTCAAAGATTATTTGACCATAAAGTTGAAGGTTCATATCTGGGCTTTCTACTGTGTTCCACTGGTCTGTGTCTGTTTTTGTACCAGTACCATGCTGTCTTGGTGATCACAGCCTTGTAGTAAAACTTGAAATCAGGCAACATGATGCCACCAGTTTTGTTTCTCTTTTTCAACATTTCTTTAGCAACTTGGGGTCTCTTCTGGTTCCATACTAATTTTAGGATTGTTTGCTACAGCTCTTTTAAAAACACCAGTGGAATTTTGATTGAGATGGCATTGAAAGTATAGATTGCTCTAGGCAGTATAGACATTTTAACAATATTTATTCATCCAATCCATGAGCATGGAATGCTCTTCCATCTTTTTGTGGCTTCTTCAATTGCTTTTATGAGTGTTTTGTAGTACCTCAAGTACAGATCCCTTATCTCTTTGGTTCGGTTTATTCCAGGTATCTTATGGTTCTTTGTGTTATAGTAAGTGGAATCCATTCTCTCATTTCCCTTTCTATATTTTCATTGTTAGTGTATAAGAAAGCAACTGATTTCTGTACATTGATTTTGTATCCTGCCGCATTACTGAATTGCTGTATGAGTTCTACTAGTTTGGGGGTGGAGTCTTTAGAGTTTTCCATAGAAAGTATCATGTCATCTCTGTGAAGAGAGAGAGTTTGACTTCTTCTTTGCCAATTTGAATACCGTTTATTTATTTTTTTTTCTCTGATTGCTATTTCTAGGACTTCTAATACTATGCTGAACAAGAGTGGTGAGTGTGGGCATCCTTATCATGTTCTTGATCTCAAAGGGAAGACTTTCAGCTTTTTCCCATTGAGGATGATATTTGCTGTGAGTTTTTCATAGATAGATTTTATGGCATTGAGGAATAGTCCCTCTATTGCTATACTTTGAAGTGTTTTAATCAGGAATGGATGCTGGATTTTGTCAAATGACTTTTCTGCATCAATTGAGAGGACCATGTGGTTCTTCTTTCTTCTCTTATTGATTTGTTCTATCATATTGATTGATTTGTGAATGTTGAACCAAACTTGCATCCCAGGGATAAATCCCACTTGGTCATGGTGGATAAACTTTTTAATATACTGTTAGATCTTATTAGCTAGGATCTTGTTGAGAATCTTAGCATCCATATTCATCAAGGATATTGGTCTGAAATTCTCATTTTTGGTGGGGTCTTTGCCTGGTTTGGGGATCAGGATAATGCTGGCTTCATAGAAAGATTCTGGAAGTATTCCTTCTGTTTCTATTTTTTGAAACAGCTTCAGGAAATTATGTATTATTTCTTCTTTGAATGTTTTCTAGAATTCTCCAAGGATTCCATCAGGTCCTGGGCTCTTGTTTTTTGGGAGGTTTTTGATTACTGCTTCAATCTCATTACTATATACTGGTCTATTCAGGTTATCACTTTCTTCCTGATTCAGTTTGGAAGTTTATAGGTTTCCAGGAATGCATCCATTTCATCTAGGTTGCTTAACTTATTGGCATATAACTGTTGATAATAATTTCTGAATTGTTTCTACTTCCTTGGTGTTAGTCATGATATCTACCTTTTCACTCATAATTTTATTAATTGGGGTCCTCTCTCTTTTATTTTGGATTATTTTTGCCAATGGTTTATTGATCTTATTGAGTCTTTCAAAAAACCAGCTTCTAGCTTTGCTGATGTGTTCTACTGTATCTCTAGTTTCTATCTCATTGATCTCTGCTTTAATCTTGATTATTTCCCTCCTTGTGTGTGAGATTGGCTTAATTTGTTGTTGATTCTCCAGTTCCTTTAGATGTAAAGAGAGCTGGTGTATTCTGAATTTTTCAATTTTTTCGAGGGAGGCTTGGATGACTATGTATTTCCTCCTTAGGACAGCCATTGGTGTGTCCCATAGGTTTTGGACCAATGTGTCTTCATTCTCATTGGTTTCCATGTTAAGTTCTTCTTTGATTTTCTGGTTGATCCAAACATTCTTAAGCAAGGTAGTCTTTAGATTCCAAGTGTTTGAATTCCTTTCAAACTTTTTTCTTTGGTTGAGTTCCAGTTTCAAAGCATTGTGATCTGAGAGTATGCAGGGAATAATATTAATCTTTGCTGTCAGTCGAACCCTGATTTGTGACACAGTATGTAGTCTATTCTGGAGAACGTTTCATGTGTACTCAAGAAAAATGAGTATTATGTTGTCTTAGGATGGAATGTTTTGTGTACATATATATGAGGCCCATCTGGTCCAATGTGTCATTCAGTACTCTTTTTCTTTATTGATTTTCTGCTTGGATGATCTATTACTGACAGCGTCATGTCAAGATCCCTTACTATTAATGTATTCATATCAATATTACTCTAGATCTTGTTTAACAGTTGTCTTATGTAGTTGTCTGTCCCCATATTGGGGACATAAATATTTACAATTGTTAGATCTTCTTGGTGGATAGACCCTTTTAGAATGAGGTAGGGTCCTTCCTTATCCTTTAGTTTTAAATCTAATTTAACTGATAATAGAAGCACTACCCCAGTTTTCTTTTGAGGCCCTTTGGCATGAAAGATGTTTATCCATCCCTTCATTTTCAGTCTGGATGTACCCTTAGGTTCAAAATGAGTCTCTTAGAGACAACATATAGATGTGTCCTGTCGTTTTATCCAATCCACAAACCTGTGCCATTTTATGGGAGCGTTTAGGCCATTCACATTGAGAGTGATTATTGAAAGATACTTTTTATTGACATCATGTTGCCTGTGAAGTCCTTGTTTCTATAGATTGTCTCTGTAAATTTCTGTTCTTTGACACTCTTGGGTTCTTTCTTCTTTTATAGAACCCTCCCTAATATGTCTTGTAGTGCCAATTTGGTGGTCCCATACTCTTTTAATCCTCGACAGTCTTGGAATCTCTTTATCTTTCCAACCATTTTGAATGTCAGTCTTGCTGGATAAAGTATTCTTGGCTACATGTTATTCTCATTTAGTGCCCTGAATATGTCTTGCCTATCCTTTCTGGCTTGCCAGGTTTCTGTGGACAGGTCTGATGTTATTCTGATGTACCTTCCTCTGTACATAAGGAATCTCTTCCCCCAGCTGCTCTCAAGAGCTCCTGTCTAAAATTATGATTCATCAGTTTTACAATCAGGTGTCTTGATGTCTTTATAGATTCTGTAATCTTGCATGGGGGAACGATCTTTCTATCTCTAGGACATGAATTCTAGTTCCATTCCCCAGTTTTGGAAAATTTTCATCCAGAATTTGTTCAACGATATCTTCTAGTCTTCTTTCTCCTCCCACTCAGGGATCCCAATAATTTTGACATTGGAACATTTCATGCTGTCATTTATTTCCCCAATTCTGTTTTCATGGCTTCTAAGGTGTTTTTTCCAGGCTTCCTCCTGATGTTTTTTTCTCTATCAGTTTGTCCTCTAGATCACTAATTCTATTTTCTATCTTGGTTACCCTAGCTGTTTGAGAACTTAGATTAAATTGGATCTCATTAATAGCATTTTTAACCTCTTCCCAGGCTCTGGATTTTTCCTCTGTTGGGCATTCCTCCTCCTAGTCATTTTGGTAAGAGGTGGTTGAGGGGATGTGTAGCTGAATATATCAACCATGATCCAGGCAAGGGGCACTCTGTAATGCTTCTGAGCAATTGGAAATCACCACCAAAAAGAAAAAGAGAGAGAGAGAGAGAGAGAGATAAAAAGAGAAACAGGGAAAAAAGAGAGAGAGAATACCCAGACAGAATGGGCCTCAAAGGTAAGATTTATAAGGTGTACAAACAAAACCAGACAAACAAAAAGACCAACAAAAATTAAGAAGAAAAAGAACGAACCCAGACAAAATGAACCCTGAGTATAATATTTATGTAATATCAGAACAAAACCAAATACACAGAAACACTGACAGAAGAAAAAAATGGGAGGGTTGTTATAAATCCTTAGTGTAGGCTAGGAAGGTTATTTTGTAACTTGATATCTTTATTAAAGGGCTCATCTTTCCAGAGATAAAGGAATATTAAAACTAGTTTATATATAGGGGTAGTATTGATTAAGGACAGATGATTACCTTGAAGCTTATATCTATATCTATCTATCTATCTATCTATCTATATAAATATTTTTTTAAATAGAAAATCAAAAGAAAAACAGATATATGTATGAAAAAAGTTCAAGATAAAAGGTTAGGGAATATTCTGTATTAAACCTCTAGGTATAATGGTAAGTAGGTTAAAAAATTAAACAGAACAAGAATAGTGAGAACGAATTAAAAATAAAAGTTGCATCTATGAAATATACAGATTTTAGGGCAGTACTGGGAACTTAATATATTGTTTTCCCCTGATATTGGGGTTTTACAGTTTTATGGGGACCCTGTAGTGTTTGTCCTCTTGTCCTTTTGGCTGGCTTTCTGGGCGAGAAGCCTGCCACATTGTTTTTTAGTCAGTCTTAATTGGGTTGAGTGTTCCTACCCCTATCAAGGGGCTTGGCTCTGTGGAACCTGGTTTTTCAGCTTTTGTTCTCTGGAGGTGTTTTTTTGTTTGTTTTCTTTTGTTTTGTTTTTCCTTTGGAAGGTTTTGTTTTTCTTTTGGCAGGTTTTGTGACTTTTTGGAGGTTTAGAGGAAAGCAAACTGCACCCAGACCTCAGTTGCAGAGAGAAGCCTCAGTCTGCTCCCCTCTGGATGGTCCAGAACACACAGACTCCACCTCTTCAAGCTCCGCTGAGCTGTGCAACCTCCCATAGGCAGAGCACATCCCCAGCCACCATCTCAGTGGCTGCCTTAAGTGCTGCTTGTTTCTGCACCCCCGTACTGAAACTCTGAGTACTAAAACCACAAACAATAGTGGTCCAGGGAGCCTGTTTCTGGTGGGTGCCTTGGCCAGAACTATAGACCTCAGGTTGCCAGCTTGGGTGGTTGCACTGAGGCTGGGAGAGTCCAGGCCCTTGGCCAGTCCTAGAGACCACTGGCTAGTTCAAGGATGGAGTTTTCTCAGGGCCGGCAGGCAGTGGGTCATTCCCAGGTAACACAATGTGCAAAAGTTCTAGGGAGCATAGGCTGGTGCTATCGTCAGTCTCCCTCACGTGAGGGTGGAAGTGGCTGGGAGGCAAGTTGCTCGCAATCATGGGGGCTCAGCTGCACTCTCTCTGGCACAGGTGGTTGCTGTCAGTGGCTGCCCTGGGTCTGTGGGCTTAGACCCTTGCCCGTGCATGATTCCACCAGGTGCTTCTTAAGAACTTTTGCTCTTTTTGAGTGCTTTAACCAGACTCCAAGATAATGCTGGTCCCCAATCACAGGGTGCTTTCATATTGGGGTATTATTTCCCAATGGGTCACTTCTGGTGGCTCCCTCCCTCTTCTTATTATCCTCCAATATTAGTCTGATCATTCCCAGTATGCTTTACCTCTTCACTGGTGTCCCCTGCCTCCATAGAGATCCAGAAGTGTATAATCCTACATCTCAGGCTGGTTTTATGGGTGTTCAGAGTGTTTTGGTAGATAATTGCTCACTTTAGAGACCAGTTGAAACAGGGTCTCCTACTTCTTGGCCATCTTACCCCTCATCCAGTCACGCTTATTTTTATAGGAAATAAAAGAACATTGTGATTTTATGCACAAAGATATTAGTAGTAAAAACATTTATGAAAGAAAAGAAACAATAATTTTGCTCACCTGATAATTTATCCACCTGATAAAAATAAAAGAAACAATAAATTTATTCACCTGATAATTTGTCTTCTAGCTTTCAGAAAAGTTGTTGTTTCTCAGGGATGGGCTTTGAGTCCAATATTATTTCACTACTTTTATTGAATACAAGTCAAACATTTTGTAAATTGTTTCCTCATTATAACACTGCTTGGGGTCTCTATACTCTGAAGACTCTAAATGTTAGTATTATATTATGAAAATTTCCTGATCTTTTTAAGAGTAAACAAATAGAATATTGCATTAGGTTGAATTATATTGAAATCTAGGGGTAGGCACCAGCCAATATGTACATATTACTGTAATTTCATCCACTTTTCTGTGTCATCCTTATTTGTAAACTCTCCAGGCAGCTGATTCTCTGGTCTCTGCTTAAAAGGAATTGCCTTGCTTCGTTTCCCTTTAGAGATTTATTGAGCAAATAATTTTTGCTTTCTGCTACTGTGCAGAAGCTGAATCTTTGCCATTTTCTCACTTCAAGGGGAACATGATTTTCTAGGGGTTTACATTATAAATACTAAGGAAGCAACACACAAAGCCGCTTATTTTTAACTTTTTTTCTCCCTCCCTCCTCATGCAGTGCTTTAATGAAAAACTCAGATTCATTCCCATGTCCTCTGTGGTAATATTCATTGCAAACATCATTACGGATGTGAGGTCTCTCCCTTAATTAAGAACTAAAAGGCTTCATTTCCTAAAACAAAGCATGTGGCAGGTTTTATTGATCTGGTCTGTGTCGCCAGCTGAACACATTAGCAGAGGTTATTGATTACTCTAGCGGTAATGAGCTTGGGTTCCTTGTCAGGTGAAGTCCACATTCCTTGGGAGCATTTTCTTGAAACAGGCTAATATGGAAGTACATGTTCACTATGATATATGATTCAGTAGACTTTTTAAACTTTATCACCAATGAATCATTCTTTAAAAATATAACAGCAGTCATTAAAAAGGTTATTTTCCAGTCATTATCTTTTTATAATTTCTTCTGAATGCTAATGATGCACTTATGAATAGATGCTAAGCCATAACAAGTGTAGCATTAAAAAAATGTGATCACATATGGCTCATACTGCTTTTAACAAGTTATCAAGTAACTATCATCATTACCTTCTGATGACCAGGCTGGGCAACTTAACTAGTTCAGCTTCAACACTATCAATAGTCATGATCTCCAGTGTTCAAGTAGCAATAGCAACTTTGTGAATTGATAACCAATAAGAAATGGTAACCTAGGTAGTAAATGTCTGGGAAATTTCTTAAGAAAAATGATAGCAATATCTTCATTAAGAGAAATGTTTTCAATGACTATTGCTAAAACGTATTTCACCCCAAGATTTCTATTTAGGTAGAAGACCAATATATTATTTAATCCACTGAGCCACCCAGGCGCCCCGACCAATATATTATTTATTAATCTGTTTATGTGGAACATTGCCAAATAGGATTAACAAAAGCAATAAAGGGACTTGTTCTCCTTTTGACAATACAACATAAAGGTGATACTTGGAATTCTTGGATTGTTATAATTATATATTCAACCAAAAGAAACTGAGTAATTAAAAAAAAATCAAAAATGCCTCTGGGAAATCATTAGACTATTTGAGTTTTAAATATGCTATTTTATTATAAATTCAAAGTGGCCTGAAGGAAGAAATTCTATCCTGATAAATGGAAGGTAGACATCTTGTACTAAGAAGTATAACCAGCAAGAGTACTAAGAGATATTATTTGGAAATCTGGAAATTTCAAGTTGTTTTTAGCAGTAGAGGAAAATTATTTTACTTGGAACCTTCAATCTTTTTATAGATTGCTGAGAAGTTTCTGTTCAGTCATTGAAATATGTTACAATGTCCTTTAGACCCACTGCCAGACAAAGAAAACATCTACATTTCACCTCTGACCATTTCTGCAATACCTGACTGGAAGAGTAAAATTGTTTCTGACCTTTGAATCAATCCAATCCCCAACCCCCATCACCCCATGAAAAATCTATACACAATACATTGATAACATATGTTGCTTTTATTTCTAGTAGATTTTAGAGTATGTGTGCAGCTGATGGAATGAGATATAAATTTAATACAGATGCAAACACAAAAACAAATTAATATGCTATTTATAATTTAGGGTCAAGTTCACCTTTGAAGATAGAGAAAATTTATATTTGGTGATGGAGAATCAGCTGCAAGTGTCAGAAGCCAGACTTATCAGGATAGCCATAGAATTTCAGTCTCAAATTCTTATCCAGATTAAATAAAAAATAAAATCTGTTGTAACTTGCTTACTTGGCTTATTTAAATCTCGTTTTATTTTAATTAGATTGCCATATTAATTGACAAACTTTCATCCAGAATGTTTTTTTTTCCCTAGATGACTTAGTATCTATTAGGCAGTATCAGTAACAACATCTTTCATAGTATAACAAATAGATTTACCTCATGCCAAAAGTACTACAATCTTTAGCATAGTTAAGTGTAACAGGCTATACATACATCCATTTTTTAAATAATTCATTGATTTTTAGCAGAGAGGACCCAAGTCTTGAAAATAAAATCTAAAATTTTAAAACTAATTCAATGACCATTAATACTTCATTATCGCCCTCGACCCACAAGAACGACAATCAGCCTGGTATGGTGTTAATACTTCATCCGTTTATTTCGTCAACTTCCTTAGCTTATATGCGGCAGGGTGACCAATAAGGGGCCAAGCAATGGGGAGAGCCAATGAGAGCCTTGTTACTATGCTGATTAAATTTGAAACAGCCAATGACTATATCCTCCTTTAGGCGGGCTTCACCAGAAAGTTCATTGTTTACTTGCAGTGTATTTTGCTGGCAGTGAGCCAAGAGCCATCTTGAAATGGCGGGGACTTCCCGGCCAGAGGCAGTCCCCGACACTTCATTACAACTCTCTACCACCTTTGAGAAAGAAGCTACAATGTTGTAGGCTTTCTAGTTACTTATAAAATCATAGCATAGAAGTTGCTATATTTTATTGAAGACCAAGTCAATAAGATTATACATCATCTACTCTCCTCAACAATGGACAAAGCTTATTTGGGGGGCTAAAACAAGTTATTAGTGATGTATGAAGAGCCTAGTTAGTAAAGAATAGCAAGTACAAATAAAGGATTGTAAAAATAAACATAAAATGAAAATATGAAAAAAAAAAAACCCTGCCATTATTTAGCTCAGGAAGAAACAGGTTTAATAAATGTGTTGTAGTCTCTAAAGGAAATCATATAATGTGGAATAAGGGACATCTATTCCTTAATAAAGATAGAAAAAAGAGTTAATTATTTGCTCTTCCAGGATGTACAGAATAAAGTGTAAATTGCTTAACACAAAATTTCTGTGCCTCCATCATCTTGCCCTACTATCCCTTCCATGTGGTTTATTTGTATTCACACACACACACATGCACACACACCAGTAGAATAGCCGGGGGAGGGGTGTGTGACATTTTTTTCTTCCACAAACACATTCTTGTTTTTTCCAGTTCTGCTTGTCTTGTTCTCTCTTTTTAGAATGTCCTCTACTCCATCTCTGCTTGTCAAAGTTGTTCCCATGATTAAAGTAGCCCAAATCCAAGGCTCCCTTACTTACAGAATAGTAATAAAGCTTTCTGTACTCAGTTATCCTCACTAGACTTTGAATACTGAATCAAATTTATCTCACATTATAATTTATACGATTTGTACAGAGCATCTGTCACCTTTCTGTCCTGAATATTCTGTCAATATAAGTTCTGAAATATACACTTCTGTTTCTTTCTAAATATCTGGAATAATTCTTTGCATGTAGAAAATACTTATTTTAAATACATTGAAATGATAATATAGAAAGTTCTTTCTATTCAAAAATGCTGCCATGTAAACATTTTAAGAGGGTTTTGTTTCTTAAAAGTGAAAAGGGTCGACTGTTAGGTGTTCTCTCATCAAACAGAGCACACACACATGGTAGGCAGTAGTATGTTCTAACATGAAGCTTGGAAGTAGCTGTAATGCATCAAGCTCCTGTCTCCCCCTCCCCATTTTTTTATCCTCATTCAGAATCTGGATTTTGTTTTTCCTTGTTATCAGATCATATACAGATTTTTCCTAATGCCACCATTTTATCCCATCTGAAGTATGACTTTTCAGTATCCACCAAGGAAGATTGGGGTTCAAATCTTTTTTTTTTTTTTTTTAAGATTTTATTTATTTGACAGAAAGAGATCACAAGTAGGCAGAGAGGCAGGCAGAGAGAGAGGGGGAAGCAGGCTCCCTGCTGAGCAGAAAGCCCTACTCGGGGCTTGATCCCAGGAACCTGGGACCATGACCTGAGCTGAAGGCAGAGGCTTAACTCACTAAGCTACCCAGGCACCCCAAGGGTTCAAATCTTTTTAACACTTAAAGATTCTGTGGTACTTTGTAGGCTATTTGCCAAGTGTCAGTCTCATCTGCCTCGTGGTTTTTCTTTGAGAATTTAATGAGTGATGCATATGCAACACTGAGCAGAGTACCTGGTATGTTGTAACACTTTGATAACTGGTAAATAGTAACAATTTGATAACTGAAAATTTCCTTATGAATAGTCATTGTGAAACAATCATTTGGACTCCCCTTACAATCCAAATTTGGAAACAGACTAGGCAGATAAAGCATTGGAGTTTTGTGCTGTTTTAACCTCATGAGTTTAAGGCAGCTTAAATTTAAAGCAGCTTTAAATTGAGCTTCAAGCTGAAGCTCAATTGTTGTAAAAAATAATAATAATTTCTGTCAGGGAAGTAGCTTGTTAAAGCAAGATAATAAAGGCAAAATATGACTTGTAAAATTCAGGGGGGAGGTCATCCTAATTACAATCTGTTACAGTAGAAATAACTGTTCATTATACTTATAAAAGCCCATATATTTATAATATTTTTAATCCAGGGGAGATTATTTTATTTAAAAAAATAAGAAAATTACTAAAAAAGAGAGGCTGTTGGGAAGTGTATGGTCTTTGAAATATGATTAACCTGAATTTACATCTTTATTCTACTCTCTACTAATTTAGAGTCATCTACTTGTACTTCAGTTTCCTTATTTTTAAATGGTCACACTAGTACCTAGTAGAAATATTAGGATAAAAAGGGATGCTATTAAAAGACACTATTTTTGGTGTCTGAATTACACTATTTGTTTGTCAAATGTCAATATCCTCATTGTCTATCAAATACACACACAACTCACACACACACACACACACACCCCACCACCCACACACAGATACTGATGAGTTGTTTGATGAGCAGATTGACCTGTCTCTTGTTCTTGTCTTCTAGAATGAGTCCATTTAATACTACATAAATGATGTATTGAACAGTCTAATGCATATATGTATTTTTAAAAATAAATATTTTATTATTCTGAATTTATATACTGATCTCTACCAATTTAATAGTCTGTAAAATATAAATTGTAGTGTAATACCCTAAAATCATCTTTCCTTCTCATTTTAAAAGAAGGAAATAGTATATATTATCTAAAGATGCAACTTTGAGTTACTGTATTCTACCTACCCGATATACCTTCTTCTTATTGTCAACCTGACTCCATATGTTTCCCTACCTATTTGATTCCATTCAAATTTGTCATGCCAATCTTTTTATATTGTACTGCAGCTAATCTTAACTACTCAAAATTCTCATGGAAATCAATAGTTATATGATGGTATTTATCTTAATTCATATAGTTTTATTATATCTGAGGCGGATAGAAACTCCAAGCTCCAGTCCCTTTCTGTCCCTGGCTCCCCTTTGCTCCTGCTAAGGCCAAGAAAAGACCAAATAGCCATCCCTTTTGACTTAAGATGAGGTAACAAGTCATTGCTCCTGCTGAGACAGAAGAAAAAGACCAGATGCCCAGTCCAGTTTGAATAAGAAAACAAAGAGATACAGCCCACCTGCCACCCACCCCTCCTTGCCCCAGGTGATTTATCACTCTCCTGAGATACCACCACATAGATTATACTTCCACATTAAAGGGCCATTTGGCCTTGGGGAACTGGGAAAGCCTTCCAGCCTTGAGAGACCGCAGAAACACCCCACTACCATCCCCATTGCCCATAACCATAAAATCTCACTCCTAACCCTGTCTGGGGCTCAGCCTTTGGGAAAGAACCTCGTTGAGCCTGCCAGTGTTAATAAAGCTGTGTTCTCCCATCTCTCCGTTTGCTCTTTGGGTTTCCTCAGTCACCTCAGATTTTCTGCAACATATCAAGGGTTCTAATTATCCAATAAATAAGCCTCTTCACACTGAAGCAGGAAACAAAGCTGTAATAATGTCTAACAGGGTGATGCAGTTTTCATTCTTGTGAAGGTATCTAGGATGTGCTTAGTTACTTTTTGCCAAAGAGCAAAGTGTAGAAGAGGGAGGAGGAAAAAAATCACCTTACAGTGAAGAAACCTGGCAAATACTACCTCTATCAGGTGATCAGGGTTAACATAACCAGTAATAAGCCACCATAACAGTATTTACTTTAGATATGATGTGATGAAAATGGCTCTTTACCTCTGTGGTTTTCCTCTCAAAAACCAATGAGCTCGGGGTGCCTGGGTGGCTCAGTGGGTTAAGCCTCTGCCTTTGGCTCAGGTCATGATCTTAGGGTCCTGGGATCGAGTCCTGCAGAGAGTCCTGGGCTCTCTGCTTGTTAGGGAGCCTGCTTTCTCCTCCTCTCTCTCTCTGACTGCCTCTCTGCCTACTTGTGATCTCTCGCTGTCAAATAAATAAATAAAATCTAAAAAACAAATAAACAATGAGCTCAGATAAACCATGGGAAAAATAATAGACAAACCTAGACTGAATCTATTAATATGTTCAGGCCACTATGCCAAAATGTCACAGGCTCAGAGACTTAAAACAGTAGACATTTATTTTCTCACACTTCTGGAGGCTGGAAGAGGATGCACACATCCTTTTCTTATAAGGACACCAGTCTGATTGGATTAAGGGCCTACCTTTCTAACCTAATTTAACTTTAATCACAGAAGCCAAGGCCCTATCTCCATATGCAGTCCCATTGGAGGTTAAAGCTTCAAAGTGTGACTCTGGGTGGGAAAGAACACAATTCAAGTCATAACTTCAAAGAATGTTATTGGAATATTAAATTGTGAGCCTCAAAAGAAGGTCATCAAGATAAGTGAAGTCTGGGAAACTGTCACAGATCAGAGGAAGTTAGATAGAATAATGGCTAAATATAATGTAGTACCATGGATGAGATCCAGTAACAGAAAAGGAACACTGGGGAAAACATATGAATTAAAATATAGTATTCAGTTTAATTAATAACAATGCACCTATGTTTGTTTTGTATTATGGCAAACATACATGGTGATATAGGGCACTTTGTTAGTGCCCTATGGATAAATATTTTATTTATTATTTTATCACCACTTTGTTAGTGCCGTATATCACCATGTATGTTTGTCATAATACAAAAGAAGCATCAGAAAGGTGATTAAAGGGTATATAGAAATTCTATTCATTATCTTTGTAATATTTCTGCAAATATAAAATTAGTATGAGTATAAAATTTTGTTAGTATAAAAACTATAAAAGTTAATAATGGAAGACCCAAATAAAAAGAAACAAAGAAACAAAATTAAGCCACTAATAGATTAATTAATGAAAAATCTTTACCTGAAAAAGGATTATAATTGTATTGGGGCTCCCAAAGACTACTCTTTTTTTTTTTTTTTAAAGATTTTATTTATTTATTTGAAAGAGGGAAATCACAAGTAGATGGAGAGGCAGGCAGAGAGAAAGAGAGGGAAGCAGGCTCTCCGCTGAGCAGAGAGCCCGGATGTGGGACTCGATCCCAGTACCCTGAGATCATGACCGGAGCCGAAGGCAGCGACTTAACCCACTGAGCCACCCAGGCGCCCCCCCAAAGCCTGCTCTTAAGATCAGTGATTTTCTAGAAGTACTGACAGAGCTCAGAAAATTATATTCACAGTTATAGTTTATTACATGAAAAAGGATATAGTTAAAATTTGCAAAGTGTAAGGATACCCGACAAAGTTTAAGAGAAATCAAGCCAAGCTTCCAGGTGTTCCCTTCCAGTAGTATTGCATGGAGATGTACTTGAATCTCCTGACGGTTCATGTGAAATATTGCCAAACAGGAAAGAACACCTAGTTTTGGGAGAGTTTTTGCTTGAGATTAGTTGCACAAGCATGCATTTCACCAGCTTGACTGAATTTAACTAGTCCCTCCTCAGGACCCGAGGGACCAAACTGAAACCATATGGCCCAGGGCCTCAGGCAACCCAGGACACTCATTTTCCCCAGCTTGGAGCTAATGAAGGGCCGTTATGACTGAAGTAACTCATGACTGCTGAATTAACTTTTCATTGCACAATAATAATCAAATTCAATATAGTCCTTGAATTTCTCAGGGATATAATATAATGAATACAAATTAAATGTCATGGCATATATACTTGACCATGCAGAGTATAAAATTATAGGCAAGATACTCATGTAAGAAAAACTTTCAATGCAAGATAATTAGTGATTTAATAAAGGAAAATAGAATTGCCATATGAACCCCAAAAGAAAGAAATTAAATTGGAGAAATTAAGCTGATGAAAACAGGTGTTTGTTTGTTTGTTTGGTTGTTTAAATCTTCCCAGGACAGGAACATTGTTTTTTGAAATGACCTTTTCTTTGTAGTTTGAATGGGCGTTTCCATGCAGAGCCCAGCCAGCTAAATACAGCTCAAGTAGATACCCGATGCAGATATGTTAATTAACCTCCTTCTTTAGATTTTTTTCCCCTCATTTGGAATTATTGAGAATGAATTTAAATCCCTTATTTATATGAAGTTGGGAGGTATAAATTGTGGGTTTTATGACTTTGTATATCAAGCCATGAGGGATAGCCATGAAACTAAAGTTGCCAGGAAGAAAGAGCTATGAAATGTAGAACCAGAGGTGAATTCAAACCTTTGATTCTACTCCTACTTGAAGTTCATTCATCTTCTTGTACTGACTATTGTTCAGTTTCTCTTTTGATCTGAGTTATATCAAATTATCTTTCTGTTCTCTGTTACCAAACAAATCCTTCATGAAAGAAATAGAAGTTGAAAATTTCATAGAGAAAATGACATTTAATTGAAGTTTTAGAAGATGAACATCACCAATATTTGTTAAATATGTTCTATGTTTCAGATATATGCTATATGCTGGGAACCCTTAGATAAAATATGAATGATATTCTCAAAGAGTTGACAGTAAAGTGGAAGTTAACATGTAAACAGATTAGCATAATTTAGCATGCTTAGCACTATAAAGAATTATAGTCAGGATGTTGAGACGTGAGTCTGAATTTGCTGATAGAAAAGAGAACAAATATATTCTAGGCATAAAGAATTCAAAGTGACTTAGATTTGACTTTAAAAATTGTAATAGAAGTGTTGGGAGTAGTTGGGATTACTCAGAGAAAACAAATTTAAAAAAATAATAAGAATATGGGACCTAGGAAAACATTACTATTATAGAATGAATTTTAGAAAAATAAAAGAAGGACAAAATGGCAGGGGAGTAGGAGGAGGCACCTTTTCAGCCAGTACCCCAGTGAGCTGATTACCTACCAAAGAACTCCAATCACCTATGAAATCAGCCTGAGATCAGAATTATACACGTCTGGATCTCTACAGGGGCAGAAGACACCAGTGGGCAGGTAAAGCGGAATGGGAACAGCGGACTGATATAGGAAGATAAACAAAAGGGGGAGGGAGCCACCAGAGGTGACCGGTTGGAAAGTAATACCCCAATACAAGCGAGAGTCCCCTGCATCTGGGGACCAGCATTAACTTGGAGACTGGTTGAAAACACTCCAAAAGAGCAAAGGATCGCGGGGGGGGGTGGGGATTGTGGGAATCGGGGCAGCTAGGGACAGGGGCTTAAGTCCCCAGTCCCAGGACAGCCTCCCCAGCACTGAGACATAGAGAGTGCGGCGGAGAAACCAGCTCTTGGTCCCTAAGCTGCCAACCCGCGAGATGCATGGGTTCTAGTTCCTGTGAGGGCATGGGAGCCACTCCAGCAGAAAGCGCAAGCCCTACCACAAAGCTTGAGATACCCGCGCATGTCCCTCATGCTCCCCTGAGTTACAAAGGCCCGGCTGGCGCTCTTTGACCCGCGCCATTGTTTCAAAGCCTATGCTGTGCACCCCAAACTCTCCCCTGACAGAGGTGCGCAAAAGCCCAACCTGGTGCTTATGGACCAGCGCCCCGTTCTCAGTGCCCCAGACACGCGCCCGACCCATAGCCACCTCTGAAAGAGGCACGTGCAAGCCGGGCACTCCCAGCCCGGGCCAGAGACAAAACCTCAGTGTGCGATTGCTGCTTGGAACATCTCTGGAGGTCAGGAGCACCCAGACAGCTGCCACTGCCTTGGCTTTGGGTACAAGCAAAAGATCCTGTGCCCCCAGGGTCTGTAACTTGGAACCTGCTCTGCCAGCGGCCAAGGGGGACCTTTTTAAGCTCTGCACCCAGACTGAGGCTTCTCTCTGAGAGGGAGATCAGGATGCGGTTTGTTTTCCTCTAAAACTACAAAAACCATCAAAGGCGGTCAAGTTGAGAGGGGAAAAAAAGTGAACAAGCATAAAAACCGCCAGAGAACAAAAGCCTGAAAAAAAAACACTTTCTTAAGAGCCCACCCCCTTGAGGGGGGCGAGAGGACTCAACTCAGGAAACATCATTGACTGACAACCCACATGGCAGACCCCTCCCCCAGAAAACAAACCAAGAAAGAAAAAAAATAGAGGAAAAAAAAAAGACTACAAGAGAACAACCACTACTTCATAGGAAATCTTGTATTGTTCACTCGTTCCCACTATTCCGGTTCATTTTTTATTTTTTTACACATAGGTAATTTTTTCATCTATTTACCATTACAGTGAGTTGTACATTACATCAAATTCCATAATACCTTTCTAACCTTAACTTTTTGATACATACACCTATGTTTTTCTTTTGCATTTTTATTTTTTGAATTCCTTTTTTTAAATTTTAGTTTAGTTTAGTCTAGTTTATTCCTTTTTATTTTTATCCTCTAATAGTCATATAGAGTTAAACTTCAAAGTAATCCCCATTCCCCAATCAATACTACCCCTATAGGTAAACCAATTTTTAATCGCCTTTATCTTAGGAAAGTTGAGTCCTTTAACAAAGATATCAAGATACATCCAGGAAGAATCAAAACAACCTTTCTTGCACACACTGAGAATTTATAAGAACCCTCCCATCTTTTTCCACCAGTGTTTCTGTGTTTTTTCTGTTTGTCCTGATAGTATATAAATTTTACACTTGGGGTTCTTTTTGACGAGGTTCTTTCCTTATTTGCATATATATATATTTTTTTTTTATCTTGCCATATACTTGTATCAGTCTTTTTATCACTTTGTGTTTGTCTACTTCATAAATCTAACCTTGGGGCCCATCTGGACTGAACCTTCTTTTTCATCTTCCCTTTCTTTCCTGTCTCTCTCTCTCTCTTTTTTTTTCTTCTATTCTTTTTTGTTTTCTTTTCTTTGTCTCTCATTTGGGTGGGGAATCCTGATTGCTCAGAAGTGTTCCAGGGTGCACCTTGACTGCACCACAGTTGATACATCCAGCTACATCTGTTCAGTCATCTCCCACCAAAATGACTAGGAGGAGGAATGCCCAACAGAAGAAAAATACAGAGGATGGACCTTCTGCAACAGAACTAATGGCTATCAACATAGACAATATGTCGGAAAGAAAATTCAGGCTAACAATTATCCAGGAAATAGCTAGGTTGGAGAAAGCCATGGACAACCAAATGGAATTGATTAGGGCGAACTGAAAGTGACCAGACAGGATGTTCACAATGTTAGGGCGGAGCTTAAAGCTACCAGGGAGGAGGTTCACAATGCTCTCAGTGAGTTCCAATCTAATCTAAACTCTCTCAAAGCTAGGGTAACTGAGACAGAAGATAAAATTAGTGATCTGGAAGACAAACAGATAGAAAGGATCAGGAGGAAGCCTGGAACAAACAGCTTAGAAGCCATGAAACAGAATCAGGGAAATAAATGATGCCATGAAGCGTTCCAAGTCAAAATTATTGGAATCCCTGAAGGGGAGGAGAAAGAAAGAAGTCTAGAAGATATAGTGGAACAAGTCCTTCATGAAAATTTTCCCAATCTCGCGAATGGAACCAGCATTCATGTACTAGAGGCTGAACGGTCTCCAGCCAAGATTATACATTCCAAAAAAACATCACGACACCTGGTAGTCAAATTGAGGAATTATAATTGTAGGTATAATCTCTTGAAAGCTGCCAGGGCAAAGAGGCTCCTTATTTACAGAGGGAAGCCCATCAGAATAACGTCAGACCTGTCCACAGAGACCTGGCAAGCCAGAAGAGGCTGGCAAGATATATTCAGGGCACTAAATGAGAATACCATGCGGCCAAGAATACTTTATCCAGCAAGACTGACATTCAAAATGGATGGAGAGTTAAAGAGTTTTCAAGACCAGCAAGGCTTAAAAGACTATGCAACCACCAAGCCGACACTGCAGGAAATATTAAGGAGGTTCTATAAAAGAGGAGAAATCTCAAGAATAGCATTGAACAGAAATATAGAGACAGTCTACAGAAAGAAAGACTTCAAAGGTAACTCGATGTCAAAAAAACGTATCTATCAATAATCACTCTCAATGTGAATGGCCTAAATGCACCCATAAAACAGCACAGGGTTGCAGATTGGATAAAACGACAGGACCCATCCATATGTTGTCTACAAGAGACCCATTTTGAACCTAAAGATATATGCAGACTGAAAGTAAAGGGATGGAGAAGCATCTTTCATGCCAATGTGCCTCAAAAGAAGGCTGGGGTAGCGATTCTCATATCAGATAAATTAGACTTCAAACTAAAGACTATAGTCAGAGATACAGAAGGACACTACATAAACCTTAAAGGGACTATCCACCAAGATGATCTAACAATTGTAAACATCTATGCTCCCAATATGGAAGCAGCCAATTACTTAAGAAAACTGTTAATCAAGATAAAGAGTCATATTGATATGAATACACTAATTGTAAGAGATCTTAACATGCCTCTCTCAGAATTAGACAGATCATCAAAGCAGAAAATGAATAAAGAAACAAGAGCATTGAATGACACATTGGACCAGATGGACCTCATAGATATATACAGAACATTCCACCCTAAAACAACATTCTTCTCAAGTGCACATGGAACTTTCTCCAGAATAGACCACATACTGTGTCACAAATCAGGACTCAACCGATACCAAAAGACAGATTATCCCCTGCATATTCTCAGATCACAATGCTTTGAAAATGGAGCTCAATCACAAGGAAAAGTTCAGAAGGAACTCAAACACCTGGAAGCTAAAGACCACCTTGATTAAGAATGCTTGAATCAACCAGGAGATCAAAGAAAAACTGAAACAATTCATGGAAACCAATGAGAATGAAGACACTTCGGTCCTAAACCTATGGGATACAGCAAAGGCAGTCCTAAGGGGAAAATACATAGCCATCCAAAAAAATTGAAAAATCCAGAACACACCAGCTCTCTCTACACCTTAAAGAACTGGAAAATCAACAACAAATCAAACCAACTCCACACATAAGAAGGGAAATCATCAAGATTAGAGCTGAGATCAATGAGGTAGAAACCAGAGATATAGTAGAACGTATCAATGAAACTAGAAGCTGGTTTTTTTGAAAGAATCAATAGGATTGATAAACCATTGGCACTCTAACCCAAAAGAAAAGAGAGAAAGCCCAAATTCATAAAATTATGAATGAAAAGGGAGAGATCACGACTAACACCAAGGAAGTAGAAACAATCATCAGAAGTTATTATCAACAGTTATATGCCAATAAGCTTAGCAACCTAGATGAAATGGATGCATTCCTGAAAAACTATAAACTACCAAAATTGAACCAGGAAGAAATCAACAACCTGAACAGACCGATATCTAATAAGGAGATTGAAGCAGTGATCAAAAACCTCCCAAAAAACAAGAGCCCAGGACCTGACGGATTCCCTGGGGAATTCTACCAAACCTTCAAAGAAGAAATAACACCTATTCTCCTGAAGCTGTTTCAAAAAATTGAAGCAGAAGGAAAACTTCCAGACTCTTTCTATGAAGCCAGCATTACCCTTATCCCCAAACCAGGCAAAAACCCTACCAAAAAGGAGAATTTTAGACCAATATCACTGATGAATATGGATGCTAAGATTCTCAACAAGATCCTAGCCAACAGGATCCAACAGTACATTAAAAAGATTATCGAACATGATCAGGTGGGATTCATCCCTGGGCTACAAGGATGGTTCAACATTCTCAAATCAATGTGATACAACAAATTAATATGAGAAGAGAGAAGAACCACATGGTCCTCTCAATTGATGCAGAAAAAGCATTTGACAAAATCCAGCATCCGTTCCTGATCAAAACGCTTCAAAGTATAGGGATAGAGGGGATAGAGGGAACATTCCTGAACCTCATCAAATCTATCTATGAAAGACCCACAGCAAATATCATCCTCAATGGGAAAAAGCTTGCAGCCTTCCCGTTGAGATCAGGAACAAGACAAGGATGCCCAATTTCACCACTCTTGTTCAACATAGTATTAGAAGTCCTAGCAACAGCAATCAGACAGCAAAGAGAAATAAAAGGTATCCAAATGGGTGAAGAAGAAGTCAAATTCTCTCTCTTTGCAGATGACATGATTCTTTATATGGAAAACCCAAAAGACTCCACCCCCAAACTACTAGAACTTATACAGCAATTCAGCAACATGGCAGGATACAAAGTGAATGTGCAGAAATCAGTGGCTTTCTTAAACACTAACAATGAAAATACAGAAAGCGAAATTAGAGAATCGATTCCATTTACTATAGCACCAAGAACCATAAGATACCTGGGAATAAATCTAGCCAAAGCGGTAAATGATCTGTACTTGAGGAACTACAGAACACTCATTAAAGAAATTGAAGAATACACAAATAGATGGAAGACCATTCCATGCTCTTGGATCGGAAGAATAAACATTGTTAACATGTCTATACTGCCTAGAGAAATCTATACTTTTAATGCCATTCCCATCAAAATCCCACTGGTATTCTTCGAAGAGCTGGAGCAAATAATCCAAGAATTTGTATGGAATCAGAAGAGACCCCAAGCCACTAAGGAAATGTTGAAAAACAAAAATAAAGCTGGGGGCATCACGTTACCTGATTTCAAGCTTTACTACAAAGCTGTGATCCCCAAGACAGCATGGTACTGGCATAAAAACAGACACATAGACCAGTGGAACAGAGTAGAGAGCCCAGATATGGACCTTCAACTCTATGGTCAATTAATATTCGACAAAACAGGAAAAAATATACAGGGAAAAAAGACAGTCTCTTCAATAAATGGTGCTGGGGAAACTGGGCAGCTATATGTAGAAGAATGAAACTTGAACATTCTCTTACACTGTACACAAAGATAAACTCAAAATGGATAAAAGACTGCAACGTGAGACAGGAATCCATCAGAATCCTAGAGGAGAACATAGGCAGTAATCTCTTCGATATTGGCCACAGCAACTTCTTTCAAGATATATCTCCAAAGGCAAAGGAAACAAAAGCAAAAATAAACTTTTGGGACTTCATCAAAATCAAAAGCTTCTGCACAGCAAAGGAAACAGTCAAAAAAACAAAGAGGCAACCCATGGGATGGGAGAAGATATTTGCAAATGACAGCACAGACAAAAGGTTGATATCCAGGATCTATAATGAACTCCTCAAACTCAACACACACAAAACAGGCAAACATATCAAAAAATGGGCAGAAGATATGAACAGACACTTCTCCAATCAAGACATACAAATGGCTATCAGACACACGAAAAAATGTTCATCATCATTAGCCCTCAGGGAGATTCAAATTAAAACCACATTATGTCACTTTACACCAGTTAGAATGGCCAAAATTAACAAAACAGGAAACAATATGTGTTGGAGAGGATGTGGAGAAAGGGGAACACTCTTCCACTGTTGGTGGGAATGCAAGTTGGTGCAGCCTCTTTGGAGAACAGTGTGGAGATTCCTCAAGAAATTAAAAATAGACCTTCCCTATGACCCTGCAATTGCACTCCTGCAATTTACCCCAAGGATACAGATGTCGTGAAAAGAAGGGCCATCTGTACCCCAATGTTTATAGCAGCAATGGCCACGGTCACCAAACTATGGAAAACCAAGATGCCCTTCAACGGACGAATGGATAAGGAAGATGTGGTCCATATACACTATGGAGTATTATGCCTCCATCAGAAAGGATTAACACCTAACTTTTGTAGCAACATGGATGGGACTGGAAGAGATTATGCTGAGTGAAATAAGTCAAGCAAAGAAAGTCAATTAATATATGGTTTCACTTATTTGTGGAGCATAACAAATATCATGGAGGACAAGGGGTGTTAGGAGAAGGGAATTGGGGAAAATTGGAAGGGGAGGTGAATCACGAGAGACTTATGGACTCTGAAAAACAATCTGAGGGGTGTGAAGTGGCGGGGGGTGGGAGGTTGGGGTACCAGGTGGTGGGTATTATAGAGGGCACGGATTGCATGGAGCACTGGGTGTGGTGAAAAAATAATGAATACTGTTTTTCTGAAAATAAATAAATTGAAAAAATTTTTAAAAAAAGAAAACATAAATTAATATCAAGAAAAAAATGCAAGTCAAATATTTTCTATAAAGATTTCATTGTTAGAATTAATGCTTTAAAATAATGATTCATTTTGAATCATCCTCGGATATTAGGAATATTTTTATTTAAACTAAACCAGTTTCTTTTTTTTTTTTTAAGATTTTATTTATTTACTTGACAGAGAGAGATCACAAATAGGTAGAGAGGCAGGCAGAGAGAGAGAAGAGGAAGCAGGCTCCCTGCCGAGCAGAGATCCCGATGCAGGACTCGATCCCAGGACCCTGAGATCATGACCTGAACATAAGGCAGTGGCTTAACTCACTGAGCCAGCCAGGCACCCTAAACTAACCAGTTTGTTAAGGCTTTAATTCTTAAAACTTTCTTAATGCCTTTACTATAAATATGTATATATTTAAGAGACCCTAAAAATTTCTCCCCAGAATATTCCCCCCTACCCACAGTAATAAACCCAAATTTCTCAACTGGTGGCTACTACTAAATCTTAAGAAGTTTCTTCCTCTTCAGAATACATATTTTAATCCTTTATTCCAGAATAGTTGCATTTTCAACTCATTTTTCTTGATAAAACCATTTTTTCCCCCAAACAAAACATTCTTCCAGAGTCTTCTCCTGACCAAGATTTCCAAATAAAGTTTTATGCTTAGCAAAGCTCTACTTGATTTCCTTCCATAGTTTTTGGTGTTGCCCTTTCAATAAGGAGTGAAGCCCTGCTGTTCAGTCCAGGTCATTTCAAGAGTGACCATGCCAAGTAACCACTGATGAAACCTTTCTCAGAGTCCCAGTGACTGGAAACCAGAATAAATTCTACTCCTGACAAACTAATGCAGTGAAGCACCACAGAAGCTTTTGTTTTTCTGTCTTAAGTGTCCTCAGCATAATCTTTGGCTTGATTTGTTTTACTACTCAGGATTCTAATGGATAAGGCAGGAGCATGTGACAAAACTCTCTATATGCAATTACTTGTCTATTGTTCATTCTTGTCATTTGAATATGAGCAATATCTTTTATTCAATGTGACTCCAGATGTTGCCTATCTTCTTCCATGTAGAAACCTTATGATACCAACCACACTAAATACATGAAGCTCTGCAGAACTTAACCAAGAACAATTTAGAATTTCAGTAGCCATTCTGGGGAACTTGGTGCCTGAATAAACTTGGTATACAATAACCCTTGGTGTGGTAGCTTAGAATGAAAGGATTCGGAGTAGTCAATGGTCAGCTTTTTTGATTCATATGAAGAGGCCTCAAAAATACATGAAAACTCTAAAATTATTTCCATTAAGACTTTCTTAGAAAAGGCTAGTAAAACACTAAATTAATCTCCTCTCTTTCTCACCAGCCAACTGTAATGTGACCTTCTTTCTGGTTGCTTGTACTTTGATTTCCTCTTTGCTCTTGCTCTGCTGTTTCACCTTTTCCTTGGCCACCCTTTGTAAACACTACCCTCTCAATAAGTGATGTCCTCTCCTAGTGTCTGTCTTGGGTAGAGAAAATAACTAGTCTCATTAGTTCTAGAGTTTAGAAACTTGGTGAAGTTCTAATTTACAAAAGCTAGCCAAGAACTTTTCAAACCCTCATAAGAAAAAACAAAGGTTTACTAGAAAATTTAGGATTGCTCTAAGAAATCAGAGCTTATAATTCTATCTCTATGAATTAGTTTATATCCTTATGAGACATAGAGTTGATAAAACTTAGAAAAAATCACGATGAATTGGTTAGTTAAGTAAATTCAAATATATGCTTTGACAATTGAACTTGGATGGATATGAAAGGAGTGTAAAATAGGACAAAACCTATTAGCAGCTATCCTTCGTTATTTTCTGTTAAAATTGCACATCTGAATTTTGAACAGGTAAACAGAAAGGATAAATTCCTTCTTGATTTCAGAATCACCCTCTTCTGTGAATATTCCAGTCTTAATAAGCATGAAGATATCACCACCTCATCCACTTCTGTTATTTGTTTTAATTATCTATCTATCTATTTATTTATTTATTTATCTGAGAGAAAGAAAGAGTGTGTGGAAGCAGAGGGAGGGGCAAACAGAGAATCTAAACCAGACTCCCTGCTCATTGTGGAGCCTGATGCAAGGAGGGATCCCACAACCCTGAGACTAAGACCTGATAGGAAACGAAGAGCTGGCCGCTTAATAACTGAGCCACCCAGGCATCGCTACTTTTGTTATTGTTATTGTTGTTACTGAATGGCCCACTGGGTGAGCAATCCTCTATTGCTCAATGAGTAGGAAATGTATTCAAGGCAGTGGACTTTAACCTTATGATCTAAAATTATGTTGATGCCATTAGAACTCAAGTGCACAGACCAGAATTAAGTTTGAATCCTTAAACTTCTTTTAGTCTGGATAGCATCCAGAGAATATACCTTCCCAGCATACCTGGGATTTAGAAAGAATCCTGAAAACCAGGAAAGGTCAGGTTAGCATCTTGAATATTCAAAAGGAGTCTGTGAAGAATCCCTGCCACCCCAATTTGTCCATCTCAGTACTTAAGAAGTAGCTGAGAGGAGATGATTCCTCTCTGGGAACAATTGGATTTTAATGACCAAACTTCTTTATTAAGGTGTGTGGACCAAGAGAAGGTATGGGAAGTAGAGTTAGACTATCAGCTGATTGAGTCACATCTGCCATAAAAGTCAGACTGACAAACTGCAATGGATCTAGAAAGCTGACACATGATACATGTTAATAATTGCAGTGGCTCTATGGCTGAAATTAACTGATCCAAAAACAACAACAACAAGAAAATAGCAACAACAACAATAAAAAAAAAAAAAAAGGAAAAGAGGAAAAAATCAGCACCAGAAATGCCTGAGATAGCACCAATGCTTGTCAATAGCCAGATGTGGTAAATCTGATAGAAACGGGCAGAATGCCACATTCCCTGTGACGTTGCTTCTCTTACCTTGCAGCTTCTGGTGGGATCACAGATTTGGCAGGCAATCATACCCTCTACATCAGAAACAGGGGTTTTTTGTTTGTTTAGTGCCTAGTCTATGATTGTGGGCATATTGCCATGACCAACGTGGTGAATCCATGTGGTGATCTGATAGTTCAGATAGTGTGATCTCTATCAAGATCTTTGTGCCAGTTGGTCACATCAGTGAACCGGTGCTTTCTGTGGGCATCTGTATGAGTTTCCCTGACAGTTCAATCAGCAACCACAATTTGGTTGCATAATTAATATCTCCAAAGGCTTGTGTTCCTAATCTACAGTCCCACAATTTGAGTTCCATCCACTGAGGGGAGCAAGTATGTCCATGTTCAATTCATGAATTTAATCCAACCCACACTTCTTCTCAAATTATAGGTACAGAATGTTTCTAGACAGGAGATGTTAAATACTAAATATTATGTTTGCCTGGAGATATATACAATTGAATATTTTGTAGGGAGACCATAATTGATATTCCACCTCCAAAATTTTTACCATGAATATTCAAATTCAAATATTCATATTTTACTTTATTTTATTTTTAAAGATTTTATTTATTTATTTGACAGATTGAGATCACAAGTAGGCAGAGAGGCAGGCAAAGAGAAAGAGAGAGGGAAGCAGGCTCCTTACTGAGCAGATAGCCCGATGCAGGACCCTGGGATCATGACCTGAGCCAAAGGCAGAGGCTTTAACCCACTGAGCCACGCGGACATCCCAAAGCATTCATATTAAAACCAACAAACAAACAACAACAAAAAAACACCCCACAAAACAAAACTTTTTTCAGTATTAAAAGGTAATGGTTGTCAATTAGGTATCCATTGTGGTAGGAGTTCTAAGTTTACTTATTAGGCATCATTAATTTACCTACTAATGAGGTTCATTGTTCTGTGTCCCTGAATATCATGGCCTGAGCTGTTTTCACTTCACAAGTGCCTAAGTTAGTAATTAGGAATGAGAAAGAAAAAAAAAAA